>NW_008823963.1:1399469-1400858 GCF_000699105.1 Pygoscelis adeliae
ACAGCCTGCCCCTTTCCCTGGCACTTCACGGCTGTATTGATCAGGAGCGTGTGGCATTTCAGAGGCAAGGCAAAAAAAACAGATAATAATGTCCTGCTTGGATGGCAAAAAACAACCTCTTCCGTGTACCAATAGGGATACATACAAATAGGCATGTGCACGTGTTTCGCTGTGAAAGAGCATATCGTCAAATCACTTGATGCATGCCCCTTTCACACAGAGGCGTGGAGGAGCACTGAAGTTACACAAAAGGCAGGAGATCTTGATGAGAGGTGACCTGGGAGTGGACATAGAAATGTGAGGTGAATAAGAAGAGGCTGGGGTTAAATGCGAGTTGCTGAAAGGAAACTGTGGTGAGATGTTTTGGAGCTCTAGATCATTCGTCTGAACTGCGGAAAATAACCAGGGATTTCAGCTCTGTATTTAGAGTTGCCAGATCATAATCCCTCCTACCTACCCTCCCGTGTCTGTGCAACCCAGTCTAGATGTGAGAGAGCCCAAAATGGCCTGGTACTGCCCATCTGGTCCCCCCTGCCCCATATTACTTTCTAAATCCAGCTCATTTTTCTCTATAGAAAATACTGCATGCAGTTTTGTGCCTGTCCGTATAAATATAAAGGTTGTGTGAACTGGGAGGAAGGAATAGGCTGGCTGTGCAGCTGGGTAACCCTCGTCCAAGGGGGAACATGTGCCATACTGACAGGCAGAAATGGAGGAACAAAAGCTCCTTTGGCCAGCCGGAAAACCTGCACCAGTCAAATCCTCTAACAGGTGGTATCAAAATTGGAGGACGGATGCACTGTACCGTGTCCATCACAGTCCTTAGCCTCCATCACCTAGGGTGCCTGCGAGAGATTTCTGTGCTCCCTTCTTCCTCATGTACTTGGGTTTTCTCTCACTGAAAGCAAGTGTCCGATGACCCCCTGTGTGGTTGGGTGGCACCGGGCATTGCCTTCACTGTCTGGTTCTGCCAGTAGCTGGGACTGGCCTCTCTTGAGAGCCAAAGAGAAGCCCATAGTTCAGTCTTACACAGCACTGCAAGAACAATTGTATTTATGGCAGTTAGCACATAGTTGAACATGCCACCAAAGGGCCATACTGATGAGATTATAGTCAAAACGTGTAGCACGTGCAAGCTCAGGGAAATGTGTGGCATGGCATAGAATCATAGAATCATAGATTGGAAAAGACCTCGAAGATCATCGAGTCCAACCATCAACCCAACACCACCATGCCCACTAAACCATGTCCCTAAGCACCTCATCTACACGTCTTTTAAATACTTCCAGGGATGGGGACTCAACCACTTCCCTGGGCAGCCTGGTCCCATGTTTAACCACTCTTTCAGTAAAGACATTTTTCCTCATGTCCAATCTAAACCTCCCCTGG
>NW_008823963.1:1401790-1409090 GCF_000699105.1 Pygoscelis adeliae
TCCAGCCAGTTTTTGACCCAGCGCAGAGTACACCTGTCTAAGCCGTGAGCCGCCAGCTTCTCTAGGAGAATGCTGTGGGAGACGGTGTCAAAGGCCTTACTGAAGTCCAGGTAGACCACATCCACAGCCTTTCCCTCGTCCACTAGGCAGGTCACCTGGTCATAGAAGGAGATCAGGTTGGTCAAGCAGGACCTGCCTGTTATGAACCCGTGCTGGCTGGGCCTGATGCCCTGGTTGTCCCGCTCATGCCTTGTGAGCACCCTCAAGATTAACTGCTCCATAATCTTCCCATAATAAAGTGTAGGCTGGTTGAGATGTTGTTTCCCATTTTACCTGCATCAACAACTGCATCAGCTTCTCAGCATTGCTAGTACTATTTAGATTTTTGGTTTTTAATTCAAGAATTCAGTAAAAATAGAAGCTACTGCAGAGGAGAGATTTGAAGGCCTTCCTCATGGGGTGTCAAGGAGAGTTCATCATGTATAAGGGACCAGCAAGGAGAGAATGCTTGGAGAAGTTTTTAAGTGAAACTATCAAGTAGATGAGTGCGATATTGTTCTATAGCATTCATAGCTGCACAGCCATATTGGTCTAAAGTTTCTTTAGGAAAGTAAGGTTTGTAGGCAGAGAACCTAAAGAAGGAGTTGACTGCCAAAAAGCTTGGGTTTTTTACTGCACCAGTTAGTCTGATAAAAAATAAAGTTTCTTCCAGCAAGTTTTATCTTGCTTATGGACTTCATTAGACACCTTGCATGGCAAGGATGGATAAGCATAAACTCAGTGCTCCATCCATTGCTTTTATCCATATTAAGGAAATACTGTAGACTGAAAGGTATTACCTCTACTATAAACTTTTACCAGGAGCTGGAAATGTGATTCTTTCTATAACCCCCCCAAATCCCTACCAAAGATCAGATAATTTAAGTGTCCTATTGGTTACTTCATTGCCTTTCTCAGTTCTTCCTGTGTCTAGAGGCTGAACATCCCCCCTGCCCCCATCTAAGGGTGTGCTCTGGGTATGCCAAGGTACTCCACATGCAGGGAGGTCATTCCTATAGTGGTGCAGCTTTTGAAATCAATCCTGTCCACCTCAGATCATCTCAGGATAACCTACTCTTCAGCACCATTAATCTAGGCAATTGAAGACTTGTTTTCTCACTTCAACATAAGCTATGCTAAGGATTTGCTTTGCTTAAAATGAGAGTTTTGCTGTCAAGTATACCATGCTTCTGAATTATATATTCACAGCTCACAAAAACATCAGTAACTGGAGCTCTTCGTCTTCCATAGCCCCTTCCCTGTGGCGTTTTTGAAGCTCATTTCAGTGTCATATAAAGATAACACATCTCAGCATCACAGGAAAGTTGGGAAAGGGTAGTATTCTTGGCAGAGTGGTTATGAAGGAAAAATGGGCTAAGACAGAAATTTATGCAGACTACCTCACTCCAGCTCCTAGCTTTAATTTCTATTCTGTGTTCACTTTGTATGGTGGATCCAAAGGAAATGAGTGTACAACCGGCGTTATAAATAAGAAGCAGTGAACTGCCTCCACATCCCACACAGAGGTGCAGAACAAGGCCTTGAGTCCTTATTTTGGCCTCTTATCGAATGCAGTGATGGAGATTCTTGAGAAAGGCAGTTTGAGTTACCGAGAATAATCACTTCTCTCCCCTGAGCCAGGCTGCAGACAGTCACCCAGCCAGGGACGGGTTTCAGGGTGACTTACAGCCATTGATACCATGACTGAATGTGTATCCACATCCTAACTCTTCTATGCTGTGTTAGGTAACCCGCTGTCACCACCATCCACAGGGTTTGTTAGGACTGTATGGGAAGTGCTTCAGAACCAAGAAAGGTCTTCACATCTCTCTCTCTCTCTCTATCTCTGTGTGTGTGTCTGTGTGTATATATATGCTCATATACTTAAGGAACACAGGGAGACATCAGTTCCCTGGACTACACACTTACTGTGCTGGGGCCTGCAACAAGTCTTGCTTTAACACCCTTTCAAAGGGATAACTGGTTATAAAAGTGCTCCCAAGACATCACAGTGGGAGAATGGGGTGAGTAGTTGCATCCTGAGTCAAGGCTAAATGAGTAATTTCACAAACCTAACAATGTGTTCGCAGTTGGAAAAAAAAAAAACAAACCAGCAACTCTCTGTTAGTGTGTTAGTGCGTACTAGAGATGCCACAAGGGCTCAGATTGTTCTGCCAAGGTCTGTCGGAGCAGGTACCCAGGAAAGCTCCTCCTGGGGTTGGCTCCCGAGAAGGGTCTGAGCCGACCCTGAAGCCTCGCTTTGAAGGGAGCCAGCAGCCCCTTTGGGTGGGGCACAGCTTGGGTAAGGCTGGATCCACTTAACTTTTTTTGGCATGTTGGGGGGATGTTGAGATAGATTTGAGATGAGTTTCAAGCAAACATTTTGCCTTTTTTTAAGGAAAATGGTGATGGCTGGCCTCATGCTGGGAAGGGTACTTTGGCTTTTCTGCACCCATTCTGGCCTGAGCCCCACAGCGGGTACTGGTTGCCAGCACAGATAGGGCCAAAGCACAGCATTAAAATGCTCCTTTTAATCAGGGACAAGGGCAGTGCACAGAAATAAACTAAGAAGATGGAGCTGGTTTGGGGGTTAGGGCAAACAGGCAGAAGAGCTTTGTATCTCTCTGGCCCCAATACCTCAGAGCCAACAAAACTTCCCTTGTGTCCCTTTCATCAGTAACTCTTGTTATTCAACACTTATCTTGAGTTAACTTCTCCCAAAAGCCACTGGTGACTCTGCCTTTCTGCTCCCCTCTCCTTCTAAAGCTCTCTGTTTCAATTTGTTTGCATACTAAAGCTAGTAGCTGATAAGAAAGCAAGTTTCTGCGGCTGTTGGCTCCCCGGGCAGGTGACTGCCCTCGCCTCCTGCCTGGCAGCTGCAGATAATAATACTCCTGAAAGTGTTTTCTGCACTTCCAGGGTAGCAGAGAGATGATAGCTTTGCTCAGCCTCCCAGCTCTTTTCCCATGAGTAGGAGCAGATGCTCCTTGCATTGAGGGAGATCATGGGAACAGTGGGGAGGTCCCTGCAGCCCCCTAAAACGGGCTCTTGTGGGACAGAGTGCCTTGTGCTCTCCTTGAAGCACACTTGCTGCAGATGTCTGGCTCCCAAACATCTGCATTTATTCCCTCGCCACATCCTTGACTTTAACACCTCCTTCTCCCCCTGCCTGTTAAAAAGCAACGGCCTCTTGAAAGCATCGTCTTGCTTAATTCTCCAGTGGAAATGGTTGAAGGTGACTTTTCTGGAGTGAAGAAGACTTGCTGCTTGAATTGTTGTGCTTTTCTTAGATGGGTATTCACTTATGTGTCTATATTTTGTTGAAACAGAACATCAGTAATCACTTTATGTTCTTAAAGGTTATACATAATGAAGCTTTGATGGAACTTTCATGTACAGTTATGGGTGATAAGTGAAATAATTTGTAGATCTAGCCTTTTTTTCAGATAGCTAAGGTATGCTGTAGCATTTGTTGGTTGATTAACATTTGGATAGCAGTGTAAGTATTTGGAGCATTATGAAAGTGAAATTTTATCAATAATAAATCAGCAGCTGTAACCAGGGTTTGTTACATATTTTGGGTGAATACCGGCCCCATTGAAGTCAGGGAGAATTTTACCATTAACTTCAATAAAACCAGAGTTTCGTCCTCCCATTGTAAAGGAGCTTTAACAGCCACTTATAATCTTGTCAAAAACTCTGAGTGAAACTAATCCCATAGGGCTTTTATTAAGACATAATGATGGTGGAGGAGGGAAGCTTTTAAATGCTTCTGTTGGAAAGAACTGCAGTTTGAGCAGTGCTTGAGCTGTGACAGAAAAATCCTGGTTTGGAGACTGTCTCTAGCTCAGATAACTGTGCTGCAATGAGCACAGCAAGATTGTTCTGGAGTGACCATATTAAAAGGATTAGGCAAAGGCGGTTTCATATATGCATGCCAAGGTCTCCTTTCTCTTCTTTCAATAAATGCAAACTGGGAGTAATTTTGTTATTATCAGCTGTGTAAACTAGGGTATGCGAAGGGTACCTAAGCTTTAACACTATGTTAAAAGCCAAAGTGTGCAAATATCACCCCAGGTGATATTTGAAGGAGCAGACCGAGATATCAATTTCTTTGTGACTCCTGGAGCTATTATCTGAATATATAGTTTGTACTGTGCACCTAGGAGCAAATCTGTATGCAAGTGACCCATGCTTCCAGCCCCCAGAGTGTAAGAGGTGGCTGCTGTGCTGCTTTTTTTTCTGTATGCAGTAGAAAATCCAGTCTCTTTGAATCAGGAGTCAATTTAGTGACTCTATTTTTCAGGTCCTCACACAGTAATGAAAACCAGCTACTGTTGGGCACAGAGTGCTCTGCAGAAATCCAGGGTGGTGACATTTATGCGGTGTATCAGAAACCACAGTCAAGTTTTCTGTTGCATTGCCCATTACAAGACACTTCACTCAGGTAATGCACACTTTGTAAGAGGTAGCTAGGAGAGTGTTCACTGAGTATTTTAAATTTACATACGAGGCTCAGCTACATACTTTTTAAGAATAGCATGTAACAAATAGGTATAGCCAGTTCATTTGTTCAAGACAGCCAGACTAGGGGTGGCCCTAGGATGGAGGCACGGAAAGAAAGCATGCAGATTATCATTGAAAAAGAGTAAAAGGAACTTCTTCATCCAAAGAATTCATGTTAATGGAAGGAAAGGCAGCACATTTGCAGCTGCTAAACTCGGTTCTCCCTGTCCCTGGGCTAGACCCAGAAGACTGCACCAGGCACCATCCTTTTAAGGGATGTGCCGCCTTTTGCTGGATGAGGAGTTCAGAGTGGGCACAGGAGTAGCCCTGGCACCACCAGGGTCTTTGCAGCTTCTGAGACAGGTAGTGGCAGCCACGTGCCCTCCAGCCTTATGTGCTACCCTTTCATTTAAGATAGGCAAAAATAATTTCTGGGGGGACTTAATTAAGTTCCACTGGGTCACAGTCTCTGTGCACCTCATCTTCACTTCTCTTCCACATTTATGGTTGAGGAATGTCTGCAACCTTCCTCATTACACACAATGGTTATTTCCAGAGGTGCAGGCAGCAGGATACAATTCATAGGACGATCAGATGAAACAGAAGGTCTCATTCATAATTCTGCATTGAATCTTCCTTCACTTCCTGATTCCACAGCTGCTCTCTTGGTAAGATGGATATAGGGACCCCTTCCTTGGAGGTCTGCAGATGACAAGTATGTGTATTAAAATGTTGTCAAGCTGCAGCCTTTGAAACAACATACTTGAACTGTTGGTAGGCAAAGAGGCAGGAGATGGACCGCAGTAAAACAAGTCAGCTTTCTTATGGCACTTGGAGCAAGGTTTCTGAATTTACCAAGAAAATTAATTTGGAATACTTAGTACAGAAAATGTAACGATGCACTGGAGGGATGGCAGCCTTGCTTTAAAGTACCCATTAGACTGATTTTTATCAAAAGGATGCAAGTTCTGGATGGGATGCTACTAGAACCAGCTTGTTAAATTCACCCACGTAGCACTCTCAGTGACTGTGGCTTTGCTGGCTTTGGTGTCCAAAGGCAGTCTCCACTGCAGACAACTCCATATTTTAGTGATTTTAAAATTTGTTTTACAAAAATAAAGTCCAAGAACAGTTTTGCCTAAGGGCAGGTATCTCAGGCCTCAGTAATTTCTTTTCTATATTGTAGATTTCCTGTTTGTTCTTACCAAATGATACATTATCTCTGAACTGGATTTTTTTTTTCTTTTGCTTTATATGTTGTATTATCTTTACATTTTCTATTAACTATTTGCAGTTTGCCTTTTCCCTCCCTGTTTCCCAGCCCATCCTCATAATACAATCTCTAGCCAATGATACTATTGCATTTCTCTGTGCTTATTTTGCCATTTCCAGCTATTGGTAAAGCTCCAGAATTTCTGTGCATTGGCAGAGAGTGGAGCTGTCTTCCCCAATTTGTTGTCCATGTAGCTGGAGTGCCCCGGCAAGGCATCATTGTGTTGTATTGAATTGGACTGGCCGAACGCTGTGCCATCTGTACACGGACAGATTGTTACCCTTTGCGATCCCTTTGGATAGAAGTTCTTGTAGCAAGAATACTCACTTTGGTGTGCTAATAGGAAGCGGTGAGTATATATAGCCGGGGAGTATGGCTACGTGTGGCTCTTGTGATGGGAAAGGGTACTTTTGCATTCTGGCAGTAGGGTGTTGTGGATTTCTTTGCAGCAGTTTGGAGAGGAACCAGGCAGGGCTCCAGCAGAGCCCTGCGTCACCCCAGCACCGGGCAGTCTGTGAGGCTTTGAGTGTCTCTGGTCTGTCACCTCTGAGGCAGAACAGCGGCATAAAATGAGAAAGCCATAAGGGTATTCATAATGTAAAATGAGATTTGCATCCTCACTATCCTGAGCAAACCATCTGTATTATGCAAATACCAAAATGACCTAATCAAAACCAGGCTCTCATTGTGCCATGTGCTGTGTGCACCTAGAAAAGTAAGCTTTGGCTCTCTTGATATATTTGATATCAATATAACTGATATTGCACTGCTCAGAAATTTACCTTGGACTTTTCTTTGTGTTCAGCTTGATCTGTCAGTCATACAGAACATCCATAGGATATGTCTATTTTTTTCTAAGAGTTTTTCCTTCCCTACCTGTATGTCCACTATAACTCAAGAATTTCCACATAGTGGCAGGGCGGTCCAGGATAGAATTGCTTCCCCAGACAATATGCTGGGGAAAATGACCCTGGTGTTTTTTCCTGACAAGGTACCCAGGTAATTCACAATTGGGCTGCCCTGATACCATGTGATTTCCACGAAAACTAACTGTAGTGCTATATAAAGTCATATATATAGAAGGAGAGATACAGATATAGATACGTAATTGACTTTATAGATTGCTTGTTATATGGATATACATATTTATTTTATATACTTCTATTTATAAATATTTATTTTTATGTATTTAAATAGTTACATCTATATATAAAGTCAGCGCTTCTTTATGTCTGTAACCGTGCTATACTCAGGAGTCAAATTCCTAGTCCAGTTGCAGTATCTACACAAAGCAGGTAAGAAGAAGGTGCATGGCAGAAGCTCCAGCACAGGAGTTCCTTCACGTACTAATAAGAAAGAATGATCTTACTGGAACAGCTTACATAAAATCAGTTCATGTGTCTCGGTGTTACTAGATAAGGCCTACAGCATGCACACACAGTGGTCCACCTGGCTTATCTCACATTCAGTTTAACAGGGGGT
>NW_008823963.1:1409255-1429874 GCF_000699105.1 Pygoscelis adeliae
TGTGTCAGCACTCATCTATTGCGGTGAGAGGCCTAAAAGGAAGGCGCCAAAAAAAAAATGATGTGTTTTCTTTTTATTCCCCCACAGATTGACCATCTCTGCTGAATGTCCCATGCAGCTTGAAGATTTCCCCATGGATGCACATGCTTGCCCATTAAAATTTGGAAGCTGTAAGTTGTCTTCTGAAATAAGAACTGGAAAAATCCGTTGTTATCTGGCTTTTCAAGTTCAGACATGTCTTGTACGAATCATTCACCCTTCCCCCTCCCCTCCCCTTTTAACATTGCTCATTAGCACCCCCAGTCTGCCACCCCTGCTGCTACCCTGCTGCTCTTTTTCCATGACTGTGCTTTATCTGGCACTGCTGCTTTTCAGCTCATGCTTGCATGCTCCGTGATGAACGGTGAGCTGATGGGTGATAGGTCTCACATATCCACATCAAGCATAACAGCCACTGTTAGATGGAATAGTAGATGCAGACAGCTAAGTTGATAACTTGGTTTTATGTTCGTAGAAAAATGGAGCTTTCATTGGACAATATCAGATTGATGTGCTATTGTGGTACTCACGCGAATCAGACTGCAGTGCAATATCTACATTGCATATATTAAAAGAGATCTAGAATATTAAAAGAAGAAATATCTTTCCATTTGGCTTTAATAAATCCAGTCCTGTATCTTGTTACATGATGTTGGATACATACGTATTTGTATATATGCACACATTATTCTAAACTGTATGCTGAATGTTGATTTTTCCTCAATTCCAAGCCTCTAATTCACCACACTGCTGCCTTGCCAGAAGCTTACTTTAAAAATAACCTCAGGGGATCAGACGGTGATATTTAAATACAAAGTTCTTAATTAAAGTACAGATGAGGCTACTACAGTAGGTATTTTTTATTTCAGTAATCAAATCAGAGGTTCCAGGTGCAATCAGTGTCTCTAAAGACTTTTGAAAATTACCAGGCAAGGCATTTTGCTAGTCCCTGAAGCCACCTTAGCGTCAGCATTTTTCAATGTTTTTTTCAGTCATATCAATTTAGAGTCACTAATCCTAGCAAGATTAAGCTTTGCCTTTATTGTCTGTATCTGCCCTGGTTTAACACTGGCTATGCATTGTCTTCTAGTGATCATACTAAGTAAAAACACTGTTTACAGTAACGATTACCAAATTACCAAACTTAAGATGAACTGATTTCCCTTCCCTCTTCCAATCCAGATAGACCCAGTTTCATCTGAATAGCCACCAGTATTTTACAAGGTCACTGCAGATTCAAGTGTGTCCATTTACTTCAGCAACATTAATTTACAGCAAAGCCAATATAAATCTGAAGGTCCGTACACCTTTACACTCAACTTGAAAAATTATATGCAAACCATCCATTTCATTCCAAACTTGAAAATGGGAAACCATCTCACAGGAAAGTGTCATTATTTGTATATAAGGTTAAACAAAAGCTACTGGAAAGAATTAAGATGAAAAAGAAAAAGAAGTTGTCCTTCCTGGTATTACATCTTCTTTACTGTATTGATAGATAAAGTTGAAGTCACACCTGTTGGTCTCTAGTGCAGACTATAGAACTGGGATGTTGGGTAGTTTTATGAAGTCTTGCAAAATATGCAATATAAAACTAAAAAATACATATTTAAACAAAGAGCCTGATGCAGCAGGGATCTGAAGCTCAACCTTGAAGTTAAACGGATGCTTCAATGCCTTAGTAGACTAGGTGCAGTAAGGTACAGGTTCTAACTCTCCATATAGTAAGACAAAAAAACCCAAAAGCCAAACGTGCAGGTGCAGGAGATAACATTACCAATTACCAGATTACAAACACTTAGAAGGAGTACAGTCTTCAGTAGCATTGGAAAAAAAACAACAATCTGTCTGAATGCAATTATATGTTCTGCTTGTGCCAAATGTGTTACATATTAATCACCTATTAGCACACAGGTAATTTTAACCTGGGGAAAAACCAACACTGAAAAGTCGTATCTTAGGCATGTGAGGGCTGAACACAGTTTTAGTTCATGCTCCTTGCCACGCTCCGTATACAATCCTAGAGTATTTTATAAGCTAGTACAAGTCACCTTTAAGTTCTTGCACAGTGTATAGACATGGAGCCATTTGGCCTGTGCTAGTCCACACTGGTAGCCTCTGCAGTAAATAAATATATAGGGACAAGCTATAGACAATCTTTCAGCCTTGGGAGTATCTGTATTACTGATCTGACAGCTCATTGGTAATTTATTGTGATTTAATATGCAGATGTTTGCACGAGTAGCAGCCAGTAAGTCAGGGTTTATTGAATTAGCCCAGATGTATTTCAGGAGAATACAATATTTATTGCCTATTTACAGCAATACGGGTTTGTATTAAGTCATCTTGAGGCTTGCAGCAAGACAAAGCCTCCGGGGGTATGTTGTACACAAGCACATACCCTTTCTGCTTTAGCTTTCCTCCCTGTCTTTCCCGAAGGGTTTCTTTTTAATGGTCTTTTCCAAGAAGGATTTTGAAAAGCCTCAAGGAATAGCATCGGAGTACATGTTAGACACATTATCAGTAGAGCTGGGAGGGTAGAGAAGAGACGAGTGCTAACTGGTCAGAGGGTGGAGAGAGCAGGGCAGCGAAACAAAGCAGCCAGCGCACGGGCGGATCAGCAGCAGAAAGGATGCCAAGAAGCGATCGGTGCCGCATCAGAGGCAGGAGCAGGTTATTATTTTTCTGGCTGCATGAACGTTCACTGCACTTGCTGTAATTCAGCAAGCAAAAGAGAAAAAGCCCTGACATTTCCTTCAGGATTAAAGAGAAGGAATGTTAATCTTGCTCACAGAAATAAACGTAAATGTTGAATTCTTATGTCCTGTTCGACTGGTTTCTTGCTATATTAGAATTGTGGGAGATTTTGTGGGCCTAGGCAGCGTTATATGTAGAAACAGAATATCTTGTAGAAATAATTAAAAGCAAGGTCGAATAAGGGGATATAAGGGATATGAAGTTACATGCACACACCACCAGCCTAGATACCTGCCGGGCAGTTCAAATGCCAACTACAGAAGTAATACTTCTTAATGTCCTATGGCATGTTATAAAAAGCTGTGCTGGCTAGAGGCCAGAAGTTCAAGGACGGCTTCTATTGAACTGAATAGAGCAGGTTTAAGTTGTTCTCCTCTTAAGTACAATGCCTCAGTGCTCGGAGAAGGCAAGATCAGTTGGGTCTGCTCCAGGATGTGCATGTACATGGGTACTGTCCCTCTGGACTTGCATCCCTGCTAGCAATAAGGCCACCTGTAGAAATCATTCCACAGAAATCTCATTTAAAGGTACAAGGGAACTGGGAGTGGTGCATGAGTGCAGGCTCTTGGGTCTCTGCAAACAGGCTCCGCTCCCTTCGAACCAGGGGTGCTCAGTGGGGATGGCCGTGGCAGTCCGTTCATTACCTCACGGTAGCATGGGAAGGATGCTGGTTTCTTCCATGGCCAAGTTTAAAATAAACTTTCCGTTGCAATTCTAGTGCTGACCTGTACTCTAAATAAATTTGCTGGTCAAGTAGGATCTGATGAACTTTCCTGATGCCAGTCACAGTTTCGCTAGCAGTGTCTTAGCCTAAGAAATTCCTCCTTAGCCCCAAGCTATTTCTGGTGTGGGGAGGGGGAATTAGATAAGACAGCAAGGACATTAAAGGTAGGAAGCTTTAATATTTCACCTCTTCCACTGATAGGCCTTAAGAGTACATTAAAAGTATTGTTTAGTACAGTTTCCAAACACCCATGTGTCAGCAGGTAGGTAAGCATCAT
Organism: Pygoscelis adeliae; assembly: GCF_000699105.1. NCBI lineage: Eukaryota > Metazoa > Chordata > Aves > Sphenisciformes > Spheniscidae > Pygoscelis > Pygoscelis adeliae. The sequence continues at coordinate 1,413,053 of NW_008823963.1, forward strand.
TATCTCTAGGGCAGCTGAGGCAGAGAAGATAATTGACTTTCTGTAAGGTCACGCAGCAAATCAGTGTCAGAAAAAGGATTAGGCTCAACTTCTTTTGTTGGAGAGACAGCTGTCTAATCCACTAGACCATGAAGGCCTCTGCCCAGGCGAGTGACTTAACTCCTAAACCTCATTTTACTCATGCGTTAATTATATCAGTTTTACCTAGCACACAGGGTTGCCCTGACGATGAATTAGTTAATTGCTATTAGTGAATGTTAACCAGTGCTTTGACAATGTCAAATACTGTAAGGTGGAGTCTATTTATGGCAACTGTCTCTTGAAAGCACAGTATCTAAGTACATGTAGTTATCAGATCTTGTATTGTGGAACAGATAAATGCATGAATCTGCTGCCCACTAGTCACTCGGCTGAAAAAAACCCCTACTATTTTTAGAGTAAGTAGAGGGTCTAATGAATATTCTGAAAATAATAAGATCCCCTAGCTCATGAGCAGGGGAAAACCAGGCCTGACATTGATTCCTGATAGATTTAATTCGGCCACATAGATGGTGAAGGTTGATCACTGTAGATCAAAAAGGGACTTTTCTGACTGTGAGAAAACAGCACTAGGTAAAATTCGTAGCGCATGAGAAAGTAGTTAACACAATTAGGTACATCTTCCTTTTTAACAGCTCAAACTGAGACATGGTGTCTGCTCTGGTCTTTGATAAAGGAAAGTGCACAGGCTATTTCTGTAGCAGGAGACATGCCCAAATTATTTTCCTCTAAGAAGGCTGGTGAACTCAGAGTAATGAGGAGACAGTAACTTCACCAGTATCCCAGGATTTTATTGCAACACTTAATGTTAAGACACTCACTGTTCACCAACTATCCCTGCACCTACAGCCGCTGAGCAATTTCTCCAGAAAAAGTATTTTAAGAAAATTCCCCTGATGGTAAAGTTTCTCTATAATGCTGAGAATTAGCTGAGATAGCACTGAGGTGAAGGCACCTAAAGGGGGGTCTCTTGATTTTGTGCTTCCCCCAATTAGCACCTGTGAAGCTGCAGGAGAACTGCAGGTGGGGAGGAAGAACTTCAAAACAGAGTCCCTCTAAACAGACTCTAATTCAGGTTTAGTAAAATGTGCTAAAGAATGTATTCAGCCTCTCAAAACCTGTGGGTAGGAGTCTTGTGTAAGAATATAATTAAATGAATAATAAATAAAGACAAATGTTAATTTTAGGAGACTTTGAAAAGGGGAAATGGCTCTTTGGTAGGTTTTCCTGGGTTGCTCCCAGGAAGAGCTGGAACTGTATTCTCATATGTAGAGGCAGAGCTTTTCTGTTACTCGTCTCTTGTCAACTGGCCAGAAGAGGCTCCTGAGTCCATTCCTGAGAGCAGAGACAGGCAGCACGGGTTGTTGACTCTGCTGGAAAGTGTTAGTGCCTTCTTTACGAAGGAACATATGGAGAGAGCCAGGGAGGTTCTCTGTGAAAAACTCAGTGGCCAAGTTCAAGACTAAGTTGTGATTTTGCAATTTAAGGCAAAAGCCAGTTAATTTAGAAATGATAGGTTTCGCCTTTATGCAGTGTATATAAGCTTTCCTTGAAGTCAAGGGAGGCGTGCTGCTCGCTCATGTAACATCTTCTCTTATGTTTTCCTAAGGTTTATCGCTGCTTAATTAGATACCTCCATTGCAATGAACATCTGAATGACTAAAATAAGGTGAAGCTAGGTGAATACTAAAATTCAGTATTTCTAAGATGTTTGTTATATTTCTCTGATTCTATTATGCTTGCAACAGCATCTATGCTATCAGAGTTGCTAGCTACAATAGTTTATGCTAACAAGTACCCATTTGTTCCCTAATTCACTCTGCTCGCTCCTCCTGCCTCATGTTACCACCAGATACCAACCACCACTTTGGTTGGAATTCTTCTCCCCTAATTTTTAGCTGTTTAGAAGCCAGGTCTCCAGGCATGCTGAAAGAGATGCTTGTGGTAGCATCAGACAGGCAGTCTAGATAACTAGCTTGGACCAGGGGTGTAATTTTACTCAAGTTTAGCTAGTAAAGCATAGGCATCTAGCCTGAACTAATTTTCCATACAACCCTTAGAATGAGTGGAGGAGGTGGAGACCACCTAACAGTATTGCTGTTATTTGCCTCTAGTTTCCTTGAAATCATGAACACATGACTAGTCGTGGGGCTGTGTTGTTTAGTTCAGAAGTCCTTAACACACAGACTCCTGACTGAAACACACTCACAAGATCATAGGTATTCACTAGAGCCACGAGGCTCCCCTGGACTCCCCCAGATCTTCTGTGGCTCTTACCTGTTCTGGGATGTGGAGACGCTCTGCTGCAGAATGAGCAGGGTGGTTTGGCCCATATCAAAAGCCTTGCATTAACAGCAAAGCCTTGGAAAATGGACAGGATGTGACAATTTTAGATAGACAAGTATGTCACAGTTAGTTATCTAGACTCCCTTTATGGCCACTGAAAGGAAATAAGTACTTCTGTAGTGTGGTTCATTAGAACTATTTTTGATAACTGCCTAAGGATGAGATGAATCATATTTTAGAAGTTCCTATTTTTCTGCAGTACTAGCTCAGATGTAGATGACTATATTGTACCCTGGTCAGAGTAACTTAGAAGTCCGTTTTTCTCTACATCGTTAGCTCAGAAATACATACTTCTGTTGTACTTTGTTCAGAAGAAACAGTCACTGCTGTAGATTAGTTAGGTGTTACTTACGTTGGTGGCGAGTTTTTGTATCTCTCCTAGGTACTATTTTAGCTGTTTCTGCTAATGGAAGTCCCATTTTTCAAAGGATCTTAATAAAAATCAGTAGGGCTCTTCAGTATAGAGACAACTTTACCATTTCTGCAAGAATCTTGTATGAGCTGTGCTGTTCCTCCTGCATTGAGTGGAATGGGTTATACCAATAGATACTTAAGCCTTCTCACAGGTGGTGCAACATAGCCTGTAATCATTTCAGATATGCATCTATAGCAATACGGACACCTCTTCAGCCAGCATTTTGAGCAGTCAGTGCTGCCAGCAGCTTCGTCCTTGCATTGAGTCCCACAGTCGGTGTGGAGCAATGCAGCCTGGAGCTCCCAAAGCGCAGGACATTCAGCAAGAGTGGTGCATAAAAGAAAATACTGTAATATTCAAGTATTTCAGAGATCTAAGAAGCTTTCTTAACAGGAATCTACTTAGAAATTAAAACATAGGATTCTGGGCCTGGACTGCATGGTGCAGGTTTCTGCAGCAGCTATTGTTATGGGACCCTAGTCTGCATCAGAACTTGCAAATGAATACGACCCTAAGTTCTCACTCATTTGGTAGGTTTCCCATAGAAGTACCTTTTTGTGTGACAAAAGGGAAAAGGGCCCTTTCTAAAAGCTCTCTAAAACTCTCAGATCAGTCAGTTTTTCTTCATCCATTACAATGACACACATTCAGGACTTTCCAGAAAAGGCTGGAGAAACTGCTAGTATCCTCTTTAAGCATTTGCAGTCGCTGTTGTTAATTAACTTTTCAAAGACTTTGTCACGTATACACGGTTACTGTTTGCACTGAGATAATTTTAAAAATATATTAAAAACGAGGTGTTTGCTACCGTCCAGTCCTCTGGGTGTGTGATTGCTTCCCTGTGAAACACTGCCCAGCTCTGGGTCAGTCACTTCCTACTTCAGGTCACCCCCCTGTTCAGAAGCCAGTGAGCTTTTCCCCTTTGGTTCATAACAGAGCAAAAAAGGGAAGTCAGGAAGAACAATTGCTCGCACAGGCCATTTGCCACATGATCTGAAAAAGCTGTTGTCTTCCCCGTCCACCTCGCAGCCAGCACTAACTCCAGGCTGCAAACTCTGCCGACGTGCAGCGGCCGAGGGCTCAGCTCCCTACCAGCCTGGAGCAGCTGCTGCGCAGGCAGGATCGCCTTTAATGAAACCCTTTTTTGTATTGGTAAGGAGTGCTTCCCGGGGGTGCCTGTGGCAGCTTTTGTAGCAGCTGCGGAGAGCCCCTTGAGTGGCCGCGGCTGAAAGCCTGCGTGCTGCCTGCCTGGGGAGCAGCCTCTTCATTGGGAGGTGGCCCATGTACATCGGGGTTTTTTTTGGGAGGAAAGCTCGACCGGTGGTGTTTTCGAGCTCAAGGAAACAAAAGTTCAGGCAGGGGAAGGAGTTGGTGTGGAGATACTCAGCTGTATTTTTTTTTTTTTTATCTCGCCTGAAAGAGGTCTAGACACGATTGTGGCAGAGCAGCGTGGAGATCCAGGTGCTTTGCTGATGGTACGAACATCAGCATGCGTTTCCCACTCTGGAGATTTCAGCCTAAATTTAAAGGCTGCACAACTGCCTGATTACAGGAAAACAGTGATTCAATTTGAGTTGTCAGCAGTAGAAAACAACATGCAGAGGCTCCGTGCTTAACGTGCTTAAGCTTTCAAATGACCCTTGGGTGCAAACCTGCAAAGACATTGCTGGGCACGTAATGTCCCAAAAGGCACAGTGAGGGCTTACAGTTGCCAGCCATGGATCACGGGTTTATGCCACTGGTAAATGGGATATTATTTGTAAATGGGACAAGTGGGTAAATACTGCTCCGCTGCTTTACAAGCCAGGTTTTTAATGTCTGTTATTTTCTAAGGTGGCTGTTTCCATGGCTTGTAAGCATTTCATAAACGATTCTGAAATCATTCTCATGATGCTGGTGTGAGGTTGGTAAGTCTCTGCCACCTGCATTTTGCAGGTGAGGATAAGGGAGGCAAAGAATAATTACAGTCTCTTCTGAGCAAAGATAGAGTGGTTCATTACCTGCTTTTATTGCTTCTGTTGTTAGGGGTCCCTAGGTTCAATTAGAGCCTCCCAGTGCTACTGCAGTACATTAATGACAAAATGACTTTCCTAGGGGTTTTTTTTTTGGGGGGAAAGCTGAAAGACACTGCTGAAACTTGGATTTCAGTTTCCAATCTGGCAGCTCCTTCATGACACTTCAGTCTCTGGTGGGCCAGGGAGTCATCCCTCTACGTTGCCAGATCCCGCGTTAGCCTCCTCCCCTACACAGAGAGCCAAGTTAGCCCAAGCTGTGATCTAGTGCTGCTGCAGTCCCAGCTCAGCAAGATTCTTCAAAGGAAACAGTTGTTTTGTGTTGTCTTCCATGAAGAAACGTGAGGGAAGGAGGAGTGGGAAGAAGGAAGGCCTGAAGGGCCTTCTGTTTTTCCTCCGTTCCCTCATCATATCCACTGAAAGTCTCCTCACGGCCAGCCTGTGCTAGCAGCTAGCCATTTTGCTGAAAGCATCCCAGCGGTAAATCTGTCAGCAAAGCTGGGATTCCTTCCTCTTAAATTTTTATTTCTGCAGAGTAAATATATACAGCTGAGCTGATCACTCTCACCCTCTTATAGTCAGGGGAGAGAAGTAGATATTTTTAGGCTCAGGTTAATCTCCTCCTAAAGCAGATGACTAAAATAGGTCAGCTGATGGCTGTAGATAAGGAGATGTTTTGCTTGTGAACAGGGAAGATGAGACCGTGCGCACCTTTGGGCCTGGGTCTCAGTGACTGGAAGGGGCCGCTTCCCAAAGAGGGGACATGCACCTGAGTGCTGTGGCAGACAGCAGGCGAAATGGCAGTGCCTCTGGTAAGCAACAGGTCGCCTCAGAGAGGCTCCTTGTGTCCATCACTGAGGTTGGGCAGTTTGAACCGACGGCCTCGGGAGGTTTTCTCCCCTTCTCTTAAATACGGGGCTGTACTGCGTCCCACGGCAGGAGTCTATAATCCAGCTTCTGAGTTTTAGATGACTGCACCTCTGGCGTAGGGAATAAGTTCTAGTGATTGTAATCTCAGAGCAGTATTAAAGTGTTTGAATAATAATATTTCAGCCTGCTATCTCTACATACCTATTGATTAACACATTCGCACAGTGTTATTAATGTAGCAGTACTTCTGAGAGTTGTAAATGTCTTCATTAAGGGACTGGTTTCAGAAACAAAGGTATATATTTAGTCCTGCAAGTAGTCCCAATCACTCTTGGCTGGCTTCAGGTCATACTGATTTATAAGTGAGGCTGCTTTGAATGGTAGATCAGCAGATAGGCTAGCTATGATGGGTGAGTTGCTGGTGCCACTCAAGTGGGTGGGAAGAACATCTATTGATTGCAGTAAGGTCACGGTTTCAGTCTGTGAATGTGGCCCAAAACACCACTTTTGTGAAGGCATCCTTCACAACAAGATCAAATGGAATATTTTCCAAAATTCACTCTGCATTTCTCAAAAGAAACTCCAGGAGAGCTGATTGCATTAGCTTTGCTGATATTAAGCAGCAACTTGCAAAATGAGTGGGCCACTGCAATCAAGATTGCTTAGAGAGGAAGGCACTATGCAAAGTGAGTAATGGTGTCAGTCACACTTTGGAGGGTACTTTTGTTTGCCTTGCAAAAAGTAAATTAAATCTCTAACATCTTCCTCATTACCATGCTGTTTTTTCTAATGAAGCAGTTAATATAGCTGCCTAATATTGTGATTGCAAATTCAAAGTTCATTAAATGTTAGTACAGCGCTCAAACTGGCCAACTGATTTGGAATTACCATATGCCTGGCCTACAAAGACCAGAGGGTCAGGAAGGTCCCAGGACATTTCAAATTTTTAAATGTCATCCCAGCACATCCTACTGCTCTGTTACTCTAGTCCTCTTGCAGCGGATATTTATACCGGCCGTAACAGGAAAAAAGGAAAGCATCAGAGGCTGGAATACCAGATTTTGACCTATTCCATATGAAAAGCAATCGTGTAGCCACCATTAAATGAAGTGTAAAATCAACTCTCAGATCAGTTCTAGATCGAGACAGCTACCACTAAATCTGAAAAAAAAAAAAAAGCCAGAAGCTGTGTTATAAATGCTGGCTGCAATGAGAGGAAGAAATGGGAAGAGGTGAAATAAAATCAATTCTCAGATTAGTTCTAGATCGAGACAGTTACCACTAAATCTGAAAAAAAAAAGCCAGAAGCTGTGTTATAAATGCTGGCTGCAATGAGAGGAAGAAATGGGAAGAGGTGAAAGAAGGAAGGCGTCACCTGCTCCCTAATGTCAGCTCTCAGATGAGAGCAGGGACTTTGGGAAGATGACCTGGTGCTGCCTGATACCTCGGAGCGCCTGGATGTGTAGCACCCCTGCAGTAGCCCCTGTTTAGTCACCCCTTTCAGTGAGCTTGTGGCAGGCATCCCTCAATGACGGGTGGCACAGTTTAGTTGTCTAAACCTGCATGTCTGTTGCCGTTTGAGGTGCTCTGGGCTGCCCCATGGGAAAACTTTTTCTTTGCTGTTTTTTTTCTCTTTTTCTGAGTGAAGCCTGAGGACCTGCTACCCGAGGACACACAGCTCAATTCAGTGTGCCGTGCCTGGTTTTTAATCCAGGTGCCTATATGGTCAGATTTTACAGCAGTGAAAGTCACAGTTGCGGTCCCAGTGCTTGGGGAATAGATGCACCACTCTGGTTGCTCCCCCGTGGCCACAGAGGTGAGCAGGATTGGGCAAGGAAGAGCTGATGCTGTCACCAGTGATACTGCCTGCGTAGCGGCAACACCTCTTTAAGTGGCATCGCTCAAATTGCCTTGCTGTATCCACAATCATCCTTGAGAGATCTTCTGTATTACTCTGCACAGCTTCTAGCTCAGGGCTCTTCTTAAATGGTATAATAGCATCCTGCGAAGGTGCTGTGTCTGACTGAACTATCAGGACAACTGATAGATGAATACAACATTAGTATTCGTGTTACATTCATCATTGGTATGACTGTGGTTTAGTGTACCAGCTTGCAAATAGTCAATTTATTGTATTAAAGCAGTCAACAGCCTTGCCTATGCTAATCATGAATCACACCTCCAAAATCACAACGTTGCTTTCAGGCAAAATCATACGGGTTGTTTTTTTTTTTCTTTGCTTTATATTTTTGAGCTCTAAGTTGGGTCATGTTTAGAGTTTTCCCCCATAAACTGGAACTTCTAAAATTAAGCAGGACCTTCCACCTGTTGTTTGCTTTGAAAAGCTGAAGAAAACAGCTTTTACAAAACTATGTGTCTCAAAATGCATTTCACAGGCATCTTCAGTTCTGTGTGTCTCACCACCTTGTGGGTACAGTCTGTGCTTCCATTTCATTTCCAAGCCATAGACACTTCTAGCACATTCCTATTCCCACCTTTTCCTGAGGTGACTTATAAATTACATTCTGAAACTGAGTCATTTTGACCTAACTTAGGGCTTTATTTTTTTTAGTAATGATCAGTACAGTATATTAGTGTTGCTTAGTAATGAAGTCTCTCGAGACCTGTCTGGCACATTTTTCGGAACATCCTATTCTATTCCTTGAGGAATCCGACAAGAAGATCAAATAAAACTGTGTATCAGGAAAACATAAAATACTGCCTATGTTATCAAATTATATTTTTATTGTAACTTCAGGAAGGACAGAAATGATCATTTTAGTAAGACTGAACTTCCTACTGCCCATTTCACAGCCAATGGTGTCCCATTATCTTTTGTCATCAGTTTTCATACCAGAATTGTTCCAAGTCCACAAATAATTTCCTCCTTGGATGTTGTCCATTGTTGCATCTAGATGATACTGTGCTGCTCCAAAAACATTTCAATCTGAGCATTTCATTTCTACTCACACTGTGTGCCATTCTGAGCTCCCCAGTACAAGAAAAATACGGACTTTGTAGAGCGAGTCTGGCGCAGGGCCACAAAGATCATTTAAAGACTGGAGCATCTCTCCTATGAGGAGAGGCTGAGAGAGTTGGGACTCTTCAGCCCGGAGAAGAGAAACCTCAGGGGGACCTAAGCCATCTGTATAAAAAATACCTTACGGGAGGGTATGAGGGAGAGGGAGACAGACTTTTCTCAGTGGTGCCCACTGACAGGACAAGGGCCAGTGGGCAGAAATTAAAAAACATGAAATTCCATCTGAACACAAGAAAACATGTTTTTACTGTGAGGGTGACCGAGCACTGGAACGGGTTGGCCAGAGAGGTTGTGCAAGCCTCCATCCATGGAGATACTCAAAACCTGACTGGAAAACCTGCTTTCGGTGTCCCTGCTTGAGCAGGGGATGGGACTGAATGGTCTCCAGACGTGCCTTCCAGCCCCAACCATTGTGTGATTCTGTGTGATGCAAATTTGTAATCCCCTGTATTTATACACGTTAACACTTCTTGTCCGTGTCACATATTTAAAGTCGTGCATGCTGTTTATCCATATGCTGTAACCTCATGCCAGTTTAAACAATCAGTCTTAATTCTGATGGTTTCAGGTCCCTAAAGTAATTTCCATGACCCTCAAATTCTCCCAAGAACAGCAGAATTCATCACACTATGGCAAAATCTTCATATTAGGCTCTTAATCATTGAATATGTGAATACACTTCTCTTAGTGTTTAAATTGCTATTTTACTTTCATAACTTACTGTTGTAAAAAGCTATTTCCCCCTAGACCCAGTCCATGCATATTTAGTACCATGTCTTGTTATTTTTATATTTAAAATTACATTTTTACTAGATCTCTTTTCCACTAGTTCTTCCTATAGAGTGATCTCATTTGTACATCCATTCATTCTTATCAACTCAATTTAATGGGCAATTCCAATTACAGAGCTCAAATCTGGCCTCAGTTGCCTAGGCGCAACCGTTGACAGATGCTTTGTAATGGGTTAAAAAGTATTCGCGCACAAACCACAAGAAACCCAGCCTGACTCTTAGAATTCAAGCTGGTACATGATGGCTTAGTAGCAGCCTGCAGAAGTCTCTGAGAGGTTGTAAATCTGGATGTCTATTGAGTTGTCTGACAGCCTCTAAGTGAGTCGAATACATTAATGGATATATATAAGATAGAAAGATAGATATTTGTATGCCTATTCAGATTGCAATTAGAGCTTCTAAAAAAGCTGACAATTTATGCACATCTTTCACAATCAACAGGCTTTGATGGGGATTAGCAATACTCCCAAGATTAGGCAGTCTGATGATCCTGTGGCATGTACTAAGTATCACGTTGATAGAGGCTAAAAATGTAACTACACAATTGTAATGAATAAAATAGAAAAAATAGAAAAAATAGAAAATAGAAAACAAGCCAAAAGTCACCTTTCTACAGCATCTCTTTAAGTTAATTCAGCCTCCGACTAGCGTTAAGTCTGAAAGAAAAGTTCCAGCCATGGTTTGTGGACAAGCAGTTTGTTCAATTGTGGAATGCAACTCAAGCATGCAGGGTGGGCACCCATACACACAGATCCCACATTTCACAGGTTGCCTTCACTTAATTACGCAGGCACTGCTTTTATGGCTTCCTGTGAGGTCTGTCAAAGGGTTTGGGGAGTGTTTTGGAGAGGGATTCTTTTTTCCTAAATTATTTTATGCCCTGTCTTGCAGATAGGAAAACTTACTGGCAGACATCAGTGTTGATTTTCTTTTCATGGGTCATAGCTTCAAAAAATCAGTCCTAGAAATACATCTGGGTCCCATGGACTCACGAGTTTGGACTCAGCCATCCACATTTGGGTTTATTTGACTTAAGGACTTAAGGAACTAAGAAACACTTCCCCCACCCCCCACCCCCCGGAGTTTATTCCAATGCGGAGGAGAAAGAAAGGCAAGAAGGGGGAGTTGCTGTCATTAGCCACAGGTGCCACCACTGCCCTGTGGTGGGGGTAGTGGCAGGGGGAGGCTCCCGGCTTGTGGACTGCTTGTCAAATGTACAGGAGGATGCTGCACCGCCCATATTGTTTCATTCACAAATGAAAACAGGGAAAACAGGGCACCCCTCAATGCCAAGGCAAATGGCAGGGGTCTTCCAGGTCTTACCAACTGGCTGCTCTGCTTTGTCAGACTTTGTCTTAATGTATTTCCTCCCTTTGGCTGTGGTCGCTCCCCTGCCCTCTGGCGTAAGAAAGACCATGTCATGCTTCCCTTGCCAGACACAGGAGAGCAGGAAGAGGGTGGGAGAAGAGCAAGGGAGATCTTTACCATTTTTATATTGTGTGGTGTGTGTTGGATGTTAGAATGTAGAAAAATGGATCTGCTCATCAATAAACAGATATGAGAAGAAATTACTTATTTCATCATTCTGGCAGGTGATAAGCCTGCAGCCATTTATCAAATGTCCGCTAGAAATAAATGTCTGTTGTCATTTTCTCACTTTTAATAACATTATACCTCTCTGTAATTTTAGCTGTTCATCTCAGCTGCTACCTTTTTTCTTTTTTTTTTTTTTTCTTTTTGAAAGAGTGAGCTTAGAAGAGAAAGTATAATTTAATGAGGCTTCCCCCTTTCTTTGGCAAGCCAGCAAAATGATTGTAAAGAACACCAAATTAATTATTTGGATTCATAAAAACAGAAGAAGCCCACTTGCTTAAAGTAGAATAAACACCAAGCAGTCGCACTTGGATTTTCAGTGGCTTTGAATTTGAGTTTGCTTTTACAGCAACACCAGCAGCATTCTTCCAGCTTGCTAACCCACAGCCTCTACTACATTCTTCTGTCAGTCACCCCCTGGGGGACTCCTTGTCCCTCCTGTGTGTACCAGGTAGAGGAGGTGAGGGCCTTATTCCCTTATCAGCAGTAAACCTTTCGTACAACTCTAGAAAGCATGAGCTGAAGTTCTTCGGTCCTTCAGCAAGCGTGGCTGGTAGGCAACCTACTGGAAGCTTTACTTAAGTGGAGGAAGGTTTTTACGCAGTTTGGTATGACAGTGAATAATAAGATCTCTTCATTAGCACCTGCTCTATCCCAATAGCAAAATAACATTATTCTAGACTACTCCCACACTTTCAGCTTGCAATATGACTGTGTCTAATTATACTGCATGGGTTATCAGCAGCAGAGCTGGAGCTTTTGGTAGTCAAGTTTGGGATAACTGGAGTTTGAGCCTTCTGGAAAGACATGGCAGAAGGTTTGAGGTAGGAAGACAACTACCTGCTACAAGTACACAGATTTATCTGCCTGGAGGTTTATTTAGGTGACCAGAAAGGAGATGGTAAGTGGTTCAGCTGCAACACCAAGGCGCATGGGGTGGCCTTTTCCTGTCAGAGCTGTAAGTTTCTCTCAAGGGTGCGTATGGACTGAGGGGGTGGCTGTATCTTTTTACATTCACATTCATGTTTTGACATTTTCTCAATTCTTCTCTTTCTCCCAAGGAGGCTTAGACACTCAGAGCTTGGCCCATAGTGAGGAAAGGAGGCGCTAATCCAAAAATCTTACATTACAGCTTTTTAAAATACAGAGCATGCTTTCTTAGGTTTGTATGGAAGATAGATGAGAATCATCATATATGTGATCCTGCACAATAGATTATCTCTAGTCTGGGGTAAATTCATATTATTCCTAATGTGAAAGACTTCTTCGGAGCAGGGGGGAATCACTGCATGCTGCATCGGTTTGGGGTGGGCTCCGCAAGGACACACCTATCACCCTACTGTGTCTTAAAGCCCTGGCTATAACCATCCTGCTCCTGCACAAGAACCTCTTCTAGCTGGGCTATTCTCCCTTCTCCCATAGATACTCTACTCCTGGCCAAGCAGTGGCACAGCTCTGTCTTGTAGCCTTGCAATAGATATTTTCCCGTGAGAGAGGACCTGCAGGCTGGAGTCCTCCTCTAAGGCAGAGACTGTCCTCAAGCTCTGCTCTTGCCTGCCTGAGTGCTCTCTCTTCTCACCAGCTGGCCTGGGATGGGCAGCCTCCTTTCCTTGCCATGGTTTCAAAAGAAAGCAGCCTCACGAAGTATTGCTTGGGCATACCTGCAAGATCTGGGTGGAGTTTTGGCACCTTCTGGCCTCTGTCTGAATTACAGATTTTTTTTACAGAAGGAGGTGCTGGGCTTCTCCAGAGCAGGAGCCTTCAACCCTGTACTGGTGCGTGTGTTTAACTACCCAGTAAAGGCTGCAATTCAAAGCAGAGGCACCGATTTATTTTAGGTGCCCCAAGGCTAGGCACAGCAGAGAACTAAAGTGTCTGGATACTTGTTAAGCCTTACAGGCCTATGTTCCCGTGTGGTTGCAATTTCAGTGGAATTTGATTACAGTGCTCTTACTGGGAAGCATCTAGTCGGGCTGAATTATTGTGTGTCATTGGCAGAAAACAGGACAAATCCAATTATCCCAGTGCCTGGGATCCTTGCAGTAACAGGAAACTGCTGAGGTGGGATACATCTGGATCATCTCAGCAAGAAGTCCAATGCTTTTTTTTTGCATAGGAAGTAACATAGGTAAAAATCAAATTTGTGCCTACACAAATCCAACGTTCACTGGGGATATCAGCACATGAACAACATATACCAAATAAGCATTTAAAAAGGAGGGCTTTCTGCAGCACATTTTTAAATGGACCCATCTCCTCCTACATGCCTTCTCCAGATCTGGCTTTGGAATTATTTACAACATGTTGTGAACTTGTAATCATCTCTGAGATGAGAAGGTATTTCAGCTCTAAAGGGAAGGTGAAATTCCATCACTTTTTGTCATGCAAATATTTTGAAATAGGGAAGACATTCCTTCTTAGCCTTTCAAAGTGGATCATGAGATGTAATTACAATAATTTTGCTGCACAGCTACAAATACAAGCACATGGAAGGCATGTGGGCAGTCCTGCATGGCTGCATGGCTAACAAGGGATGGAGGATTTGTAGATCCTCAACTTCCAAACCCTGGATCGGCTCCAGCCCTGAATATGGCAGCAACAACTGTCAGATATGTGGCAAAAAAGATTGCATCCCATCATTATCTTTCTAGTGACAGTAGTCCGTAATTTTTTTCTCAGAAGGTTATCCACTGTTTAATTACACACACCCCCCAGTTAGGAAATTGTGTCCTGTTCTTCATCTGAATCTGCCTGAAACCATCTTTCAGGCACTGAATTTTTCTTTTCCTTTTGTCAGTAGTACAAGAAACTCACCCTGGTTTTAGATTTCTGTATGCAAGTGTCTATACTCAGCACTTGAGTCGTGTCTCAGCTTCTTGTCAGTGAGCTAAATAAATTGAGCTCCTTAAGCTTCAAATCATGACTTGTTTTCCAGTCCCTGGAGATACTTGTGACTCTCTTTTGAACTCTCTCCCCCTGTCTGTGCTCATTATTTCCATATCTTTTCTGAGGTGTGGACAACAATGTATGAATAGCCATAAACAGTCAGACCAAAGGTGTATCTAGCCTAGTGTCCTGCCTCTGGCAGCAATTCCCACAGATGCCACAGGACAATTAACAACAGTGAAAACAAGGTACTGCTTTCTTCCCTGCTACCTGCTCCAGCATCCAAGTGATCTGCAGCTCATTGTGCTACACACATATGCTCTTAAGCTGAACCAGGATCACTTCCCATTTTCTGCTTGACATTCCTGGTTGTATGGATCCAGGGACCACCTTAGCATATTTCTTGCTCTTGCAGTGCCTCAGAAGCTCACATTGACCCGCTCGCTGTCTGTGAAATTTTTTAAGTCCTCCATGGAGCTGCAGCTTTCCAAGCCAGCTTAGTAGCTCTAGCAAACAAAACTTGCAGTCTGATGGAGCCACACACGATCCTTCAAGCTAACCTCTTGCTCTTGACTCTCAAGTCCGAAAACCACCATGTGTTGCCTCCTGCACAGACTGCATTGAACTAGGATGTGAACTTTTCCAGAAGGAAACATTCTGTGCCCCCAACTTACAAGTTGCAGAGTGCAGAAGGTGAGATATTAGTATTTGACTTCAAACCGCTTCCAACTCTAGCTGCTTTTCACCTCCTATTTGGAGAGTAAGCCTTGCCTGCTTTCCAGAGGTTTTAGTACAACGGACTCCAGCCTACTGTAACGTGCCTGCAGTAATGTTACCTGAAAGCTTTCAATGATTGAGGTGTTCTAAAAAGCGTGCGAGCTACTTAAATTAAATAAAATATATTTAAATGTATAGTTGGCTCCTGGATTTTTTGAGACCGTCTGCAGAGAAGGTTTAAAAAATAAAACCAGCATTTGCTGTCTTTCTAAAAGAAAACTGAGATTCTCTCATAATAGCATAATTACTCCAGGTGTTAGGGCATTAAAAATAACAGCAACATTATAGAGGAAGGAATGAGTTGGCAGTACTGCCACCACCCTTATTTCCTAGGACTTCCAAATGAATGTGGGAGAAATCTTATCACATTCACATCTCCAGGTGTGCAGGTGTTTCCACACCACCACCCATTTGCTCTGGTACACACCTCCCCCCCGACTCCTGCTCTTCTTCATGCAGTCTCACCCCTGAATCCTGTCTCTGCTCCTCAGCATCACAGGCACAGGCAGAGACGTTCCAGCTTCCTTTATCTACAGCCGTTGCCTGCACGCAAGACCTACCCCCTCATCCACGCGTACACATCCCAAAGTCAGCGCACACACACCAGACCCCACACTTGCACACGGCATCACTTAGTATTTTATCCTGGAGATGGGACGAGACACAGAGGGTTCCTGTTGTCCAGGCACTTAAGGTGCCCGAGTCCTTTTGAAGGGGGAATTCAGCAAAATGTCTTTTGTAGGTTGCTGGGGTTTAGGAGCTGCCAGCTAAGTGAGTATGGGTCTGAGCTGCTCTTTCCCAAATGGAGTGGTTGTGATGGATTATATTTATACCTCCACTGTTCCAGCCTTTGACAAACTGTCCCACACATCTGTTATATTAGAAGGCTTCAACCTAATATTTTTTGAGCTGGGCATATGGGAACATGATTATATCATCTTTATTTGTTTTTCTCCATTCACTCTCACTCCTCCATCCTTTCCTCTCCCCACCATTTATCATTTAAGGATCCACTGAAATATTACATAGTGTTTTTTACTCATCACCGTCTTTTTTTCCCCCTTGTCGACAGATGCTTACCCCAATTCTGAAGTGATCTATGTGTGGACTAATAGCACCACAACATCTGTGGTGGTGGCTGAAGATGGTTCACGACTTAACCAGTACCACCTGATGGGACAAACTGTAGGAACTGAAAACATCAGTACCAGTACAGGTAGGGAGAATATTTCCACCCTATGGTTGCTGACAGTAGGAGCAGGAGGGGAGATCCACGAGCTCCGGTTATTTTGCAAGGAGGCTAGGGAAGCATCTGTGGGACGTGGGGTGTTGGGGAGATCCCATGCAGGTTCCTGGCTGTTTAGGAGAGGCACTGAAACACTGAAAGGGTTATATGCTGGCTCTTCGGTACATCGCAAGGCTGTTACTGAAGATGCATGCAAGCCCCTGCTATTTAACGGGAGCACTGGAGAAGCTGCATGCAGCTTCTTGGCGACCGCCTTTGCTGAGGCTGCCAGCGCTATTGCTGGCTTATTTCCCTGTGGGAGGAACCACCCCGGGAGGCAAACACCACCCACGCATTTGATCCATTTCAATCATTGCTTTAAAATGATTTGCTTGATGAAACTGCACGGTGGGGGAGGGAGCGGAGGGCAGGTGGGGGCTGTGGCATGGCTCTGCAGCGTGTCCGGGGGACCACGTGGCTGGAGAGGAGGTGCAAACCCCGAGGATACCCATTTCGTCCTGGGCTGCAAGCGGAGGCACCAGATGTGGCAGCATTAGGGAGGCAAAGAAGCTTTAATCCCAGGCCAGGCACCCACGTGAGCCGTGTCCCCCTGCTTCTTAAGGCTCCCATGCAAGGGCAGCCCTGGGTGCGCATTGGCGGGGGGACTCCCGGGGGGGTCGAGGCCGGGACAGGGGTCACGTGGGCTTGGCAGGAAAGGTACTTAACCAGGTTACACAATGCACTCGTCTGGAGAGCATTAGTGGCATCCAGCGTGGGGGCTTCTCAGCCTGGAAGCAAAATAGCCTGCCGTGAAGGGAAAGGGGATTT
>NW_008823963.1:1430306-1445944 GCF_000699105.1 Pygoscelis adeliae
GCTGGCAAAGCACAACAGAGTCTTCTGGTGATGCACTGTGTCCCTCGTGAAAAAGGATGGGCTCTGAGCCGAAGGCAGAATTGTAGAGGTCAAGGTATAGATCGAGTTAGGAACCTGTTACTATCCACAGGAAATTTAGGAGATGTGAAAACAGGTACACGTACACTCACACACACAGTTAGTTGGGCCGAAACATGAAGGCACGTAAAGCTTTCTGCTCAAACTGTCCAAACATGGCAAATAAAGAGGGGGGCAGCTGAGCTTGCCGCTTACTCTCTAAATAGGAGACAAAGTGAGGGAAAGCTTGCCTCGGGTAGCACAGGGGAGCCACAAAACACAACCGCCGTCTCCCTCCTATAGAGCTTCACCCCCTCCCTTGCCCATTTCAGGAGACACAAAGCTGTTGCTAAAGCAAAGGTATCTAAAGTCAAGAGAAGCATATAGACAGTCAGAGCAGCCACCGCTGCAGAAAAAGGACAAGTACACTATCTCCCATTAAGGAGCAAAGACACTTTTTTCCTTACCAGTTTACCATCATAGCCGCGTTGTTTTCTGCAATGAACGGCAGCTCCCCTCTCGCCTTCGTCGTTGCCAAGAAAAAGATCCAGAGGATGTACTGGGGCATATCCTACAAGCTCGTCCTGCTCCTCAGAGCAAGAAAACCATCCAGCCCAGGCAATGAGTGCTCCAGTGCATCAGCTCCAGGCCGCTTCCAGTTTGCAGCTTTGCCTGTGAAAGCTCCTTGTATTCTTCAGCCCAAGGAAACGGGGGACTCCTCAGACAAATCCCAAAGTTTCTGCCCAGTAACCTCCCTCCTGTATCCTAAGATTTAGGCTAATAAATGCTTGGTTTCCAATGTTGAGATTTTATATTAATGTCCCGGGTTACATCTGGGCTGGCTGGATTCTGATTGCAGGGTGGATCACAAAGAGCAGGACACAGATTGTAACCGGGGATTAGCAAAATACAAAAATCCGATTTTGCACAGGGAAAGCATCAGTCAGCGATGGATTTTCTGGACTTCATCAAGCCCGTAGGAGGCCAGTAATCAGGGTTACTTATGAACAGCCATCTAAGGCATTTCTTCCTTCTATTGAATTGTTGAACGTGGAAAAGAAAAACCAAATAGCCATTGCACAAATCCAAGTGCTTGGATCTTTTGTGGGTTTTCTGACACACAAGTCAAACTACACAGCCCTTGCAGTTGCATAGGCAAAATGTTTGTGTATGTTTGTGTATGTTTGTGTATGAGGACATTTATGCTGTCCTTTCTAGTACACTTTTTTAAATGGAAATGCTGGACCTGCACCGATCCCTTGGGATTCTGCTGATTTTGTAGGCAAACCACTAAGTTTGGCTGTCTTCTCAGAAAAAATATCCTGGCACTCGAATTCACCAACCAATCTTGAAATTGGGAACATTTTAGCCATGCCACAGAAAATGACACGTGCCACCTGTTTGGGGTTTTTTTTTTTTTTGTACTAACATCCCCAAATGTTGTTCCCCCCAACAGAGAAGATATTTAACTACTCACACGGCTTCCAACAGGCCCAATATCTGTTATGTCCTGGTGGTGCAAGTGCTGAAAACAATCAGATATGGGATTTGGGTCCAAGTGGATCTCGCTGCTCTCCGCAAATGGTTGCCCAGTTCTGTTCCCCATACCCAGAATCTCTCATCGCTAACTTACGATCTGCAGTGCCACAAAACAAAACAAAAACCCACTCTTTTATCTTCTGCCAGCTGGAGCCTGAGCACTGAAATATCCAAAGCTTAAATAATAAACGACTCATTCAACCCTTCATTTTGCACCAAATAATTCTGATTTTTCCTTGAGATGAATCTTTCCCCTGCATCACTATAAAAAGGACACAGGCCTCTCTTGTGGGCCAAAATATTCTGGGTGTCAACACGGTCAGGGACTGCGGTGTCACAGATCTAACGTCAGGATCTTGCCAGAATAGTTGTTGATACACTTGAGTCCAGGTATATCCAGTAAACAAACAAGCCTGGGGGCTGGTCCAGCCTTATTAAAATACTCTGTTGAATCCCAGCATAATGGCGATGGAAGAATGCATGTAAGATCCTGGAAAATTTGTAAGCATGATCTCCAGAACTCCATCATCTAGATACCAAAAAAATACTGTAGCAGCTTTTAAAGCATAAAAAGCCCCTTAAGACCAGCAGCAGCACAGTAGCTCTGTGAAGGCATGCAGCCATTCCCGCTCTAGGGCTTTTCATTAGTGCTAGATTTGTTATTAAAATCGTTTTGTGCAGTGATGAGTGGACCCCATCAGGAACAGGATTCTCTTTTAAGTGCTACATAAACCTATAACAAAAATGAGCTCTTGTTCAAGAAAGCTTATGGTCTAAGGATAAACAGTGGCCTTACGGAAGTAGAAGGAAGCTTTGCTACTCCAACAGAGTCAGGATTTTGTTCTGTATAAACAAAAGGCCAACTCAGGCAGCTTTTAGCTTTACTTTAAATAGTGGTCCCGGGGCATTAAAAACCAAGCTGTGGGGTTTTCTTAAGCCCTAACTGTGCTGGAGGAAGCATTCCCAGTGCAGGCATTTTTGAAAGGGATAACATGGGAAATTGGAGAGGATAACTGGTTGGGAGAAGAGCAGGTGCAAAATCAAGGTGATATCATTATTTCAGTGGAGACAAGAGCTTTGATAGGTTAAAGAAAATGATAAGGTAAAAAATCAGCTGTGGAGGGCCATCAAATGTAGGCATTCATTTTCTGTATTTTAAAAAGGAAAAAAGGGGTCCTGTTTCTCTGCTGAAGCTGTGCAGGTTTTTTTTATTCCGGCTCTGAAAGCATACTGTCAAAATCAATAATACACATCGTCACTCCTTAGCGAGCAGGGAAACCGTGACTCAAACACATCCCAGTGCAGTAGCAATTCAGAAACAGATTACAGGCACATAGGCCCTGCTGCTCCTCCCATATTTTATGGGTAATCCACAAACTGAACGCTCCTAAATAAAGAGCAAGTGGGGTTCCTTCCGAGACCACAGCGCGTTCAGCATCCCTGGTTCAAAATTACACTAAATGGAAGGGAATTAGACGTCACTTCACAGGGATTTTCTCCCCAGTTTCACAGCATTCCCTGCCCATCTCCACATCCCTCGTCAGGGAAACGTTTCACCAGAAAATCAGACTCCAGAAGAAAGTCATAAAGATTGAGGCAGGCTGTCAGGTAAGGTATTTCTGTGCTATTCCAGTCTTTCTGTCTAAAACCCTCGGCACAAACAAGGTCTGTAAACTTCATCCAGAATAATGGAGCTCCTCTAGCATAACATATCAGTGCAGCTATACCTGCAAAATCCCTTTCACTGTAGACCTGTTCTCTGCTAATTGGCCATATTGTCACTTAGAAATAATCTGCCAAATCTAACTGCTTAGCAATGCTGGCTGCAGCTCAATTTGGGCTATTCACTCAAGGCAGCATCAGTCTGTTACATGTTTTCCTTCTGTGGCTGGTCTATAGGGACTAACAGTCAAGTCTTGCAACTGAGATTATAGCTATATTTGTTTTATTCTTGGAGGACAATACATCTTTCTGAACAGGCATTACTCCGATTCATCAGTAGCCAGCTGAATGATGCATGCTTTTACATTAATTTGGTATCAACGTGAGTGGAGATCTGTTCGGGTTTGAAGGGGTTAGTTGTTTTTTATTCTTACATTTTGGTTTTACTCTTATTTTTCCTAGGCAAATAGTAGCCTGTTTTTAGCTAGCAAGATTTTGGCTGTGGGGAGCAGTTCCCATCAATGAATAGCCTTCAGTAACAACTATATGGTTTTACAGGAACAGTCTGAAAGAACCAGTTAAGTTTTGATTTTTTCTGAAACATTAGGGAAGGTGACAGCTGGTCTGTTGATTTTGGAGTGCATTTTTTTAAGCTTTTATTGAAATTTAGAGGACCTGACAAAAGCCAGATTAAGGCAATGCTGTGAATTTGGTTTATAAAAAAGACATGGAATTTAGCACTGCTGTGGCAGCTTTCAGTGAATTCTCCATGCAGGCAGTACAATATTAATTGCACAGGTGAACAAGACATGGTGCAATGTCTGTCCAGCAACAGATTATCTTTCCAATGGCTAAGATGTACCAAATTCTAGGAAAACTGCATGCACTAGAGGGATTTTTTTTTTCTGGAGGAGCAATTTGATGGGTTTGGGTACTGAGATCAACAAGACCTCCCGGGATCCATGTGGAAAGCTGCAATTTTTGCAGCACTAACACTGGGACAGGCAGCCCCTAAAGTGTGGTGCACAAGGAGTGTCTGGACCCGTTCTCATTCTTGAAAACTGATGGCTTGGCAGTAACAGGTGCCCTAAAGAGGTTAAGTCCTGCTGCTAAATCAGGTTTCTAAGAGTAGATGGCCTTAATCGTTACTCTGGTAAGAGAGTTTGTAGGACTGAAATAAAACCAGGCAGGACTGAGGCAGTGCCAGCAACACGGATTTTTTAAGCCTGTGAACATCAAGACATCCCAGGTGCATAAAAGGACTGCAACTTTTCAGTGCAGCAGAAGTAGTCAGTCATTGTCTTCTGCTTTTGGGGACTGAATGTGAAGACTAGCAGGATCTAGCAGCACTTCTGTCTCAAGTCCTGGTCTTCCACAGCGCAGAAATCCAGACGTTTTTCATGCAATTAAGAATGGCTGAATGGTATCCTCAACTTGGGGGGGTGGAGCTGGCCTGTTTAAGTCCCTAAATCAGTAAGCCTCCCTTGGTTTACCCACATGAATATTTTTCTCCTTCTAGGCGAATATACTATTATGACAGCCCATTTTCATCTGAAAAGAAAAATTGGTTATTTTGTCATCCAGACGTACCTTCCTTGCATTATGACTGTGATCTTATCGCAAGTGTCATTTTGGCTAAACAGAGAATCTGTCCCTGCTAGGACTGTCTTTGGTGAGTATCCCACTTTCCCCCAGCACGCGGGAAGGATCAGTCTGGCTTGTGGAAGTGATTTGTTATAACAAAACCACAGTGCGCTAATGCTTGAGATGAGATTTCTGCTTGAGATGTTATAGACGTTCCCTTGTTCTCTTCCAGTTTAAACTCAAAATCCATTTAAAAACACTGGCTGGGCTTTTTTGGTAAAGTTATGACAGAAATTGCTCAAGAATCAATTATATGAAGGTTAAGGACAGATGACAGAAGAATCAGATTGGTGTGATTTATGGGGTTTTTTTTCCACTCAGGTAAAATACTGGATGGTTTAGAACAAAAAACCATATGTATTATCATATTTTGTGTATACTCTAGCTAAGCATTTGAAACAGATTTCACTTCAAGACATTTTGTTTATCTGTTTTAAGATGTTTATCTGGGAAAACCATGTAGAGGTTAATTAGTGTCAATTATCTCTATTACCATCAAACAAATTAATATGATTTTGCATTTAGAAAATGTATATTTACTACAGAAGTTGTCATGGGAAAATCCTTTGGGGTCTCTTAAATTACTCGATTTATCACTAGAAGATTGCAGAAAGTAAACACAGTCTTAAGTGAAGGTTGATGAAATACAAAATTTTCATTAGATGAAAAATGAGGGGAGCGGGAACAGTTTATTATGTAAAACTTTGTTCAGCTGTTCTTAAAAGAGTCATTCTTCTGTACAAACCTACTGAAATCAGTCGGCAGCTTTGACCACAAATCAGTTCAGCAAGCCGTATGGGGAGACTACAGGTACCAGCGTCACTTTGCTGACTGGTGGTAGCCGTTCTAGGTTTACAAAGCTGTAATGGAGAGTTGAATTTTGTCCTATTGGGGGCATCCTTCCACAGATGAAAGTAGTGGCAGCTCTGTCATTTACTGACCGATGTGAAAGGAGGAGCTACAGTCAAGGAAATCAATAACAGCCAACAATTTCATACATAAAATCCCCATGTGAGAAAATAAAATCCATAATCCCGCTTTATTATGCAGGTTACTGCTAAACGGGTTGCTCACTGATTTCATAATGTACCACTTAATGAGGGACACTCCATACATACCATGCATCAGCATAGAGGAATAAAATACCAGTAAGGTTTTGGTTTATGTAACAGCTGGGTTTGTGTTACCCTTTGTCCTGGTTTCAGCAGGGATAGAGGTAATTTCCTTCCTAGTAGCTGGTACAGTGCTGTGTTTTGGATTTAGGATGGGAACAAAATTGATAAGGCACCGATGTTTTAGTTGTTGCTAGGTAGTGCTTACACTGGCCAAGGACTTTCTAGTTTTTCATGCTCTACCGACTGATGCACAGGGAGCTGGGAGGGGGCACAGCCAAACTGGCCAAAGGGACATTCCCTACCATGTGACGTCATGCTCAGTACATAAACGGGGGGAAGCTGGCCGGGGGGGCCGCTGCTCGGGGACTGGCTGGGCATCGGTCGGCGGGTGGTGAGCAATTGTACTGTGCATCACTTGTTTTGTGTATTATTACTATTATCATATTATTATCATTATCATTTTATTTCAATTATTAAACTGTTTTTATCTCAACCCACAAGTTTTCTCACGTGCTTTTCCAATTCTCTCTCCCATCCCATCGGGAGGGGGGGGAGTGAGCGAGCGGCTGCGTGGTGCTTAGTTGCCAACCGAGGTTAAACCACGACACCCTTAAAAATACTTATTTAGATACACTATAACTAGAGATAACCAGACCACCACAGAAGTAAACACCTGTATTTTTTCTCGGTGAGCGAAGTATCTTACTCTTTTGGACCATAATATGCAAACACTGACTGACTTCATGTGGCCTTCTTAGGTATTGTGCTGAATTGGGGCCCGCTCATAACTCATTAGGGATCCCATAAGGGCTACCAAACTGATCTCTGCCTCTTTTTTTTTTCTTTTCCTCCTTTATAGGAGTAACAACAGTCCTCACCATGACCACCTTAAGTATCAGTGCCCGTAACTCTTTGCCAAAAGTGGCCTACGCTACTGCAATGGACTGGTTTATAGCTGTCTGCTATGCCTTTGTATTTTCTGCATTGATTGAATTTGCAACAGTCAACTATTTCACCAAGAGGAGTTGGGCATGGGATGGCAAAAAAGCCCTGGAAGCTGCTAAAATCAAGGTGCTTACCTTACATTTTTTAAATACCTAGAATAAAAAGCAGTTACTCAGCATAGCTCAAATAACTGAATGGACAATTTTCAGCTTCTTTGTGAAAAAGATACTTAATTACCTCATGACATACTTTCACCTTCCTATAGAGGAATATTTGCAAGGAAATATGCCTTCTTCTTTTCACGGAGATAGACTATCAGTCTCCACCATCTATATGGAGTGGACTGTTTTCAGAAGGATATAGGGCATTGAGTACACGTGGCATGGGATTTCAGTGACCAAACTTCTGATAATCACAGACATATACTATGAAACATATCTCTGCAGAGCACTCCCTATGCACTCTCCCAAATAAATGACAAAGCTCACATCGAGCTCCATGAGTCAGGGACCCACCACAGGACCCAATAAAAAAGAGACAAAAGAGTGGTTCTGTGAAAACACAAACTTTTTTGTTTCACGCTGAAATGAAAATTTTGGAATAGGACTGACTCTTAGCAAATGATCTCTTAGAGAGAGCTCGTACCCGCAGGCATCCTGAAAGAGCAATACAAAGAGGGCAAGACAGCAGGGACAACGAGCCCTTCACCACACTCCTTGCTGCAGCCTGGAGGGTGAGGCTCGTGTCTTGGCAGCGGCCCACGGGGCAGCAACCTCTGCAGGTGCAGGACCACGTCGCCCTGACAAAAGAAGCTGCTAAAGCACTCGCCAGGTGGGATCCGGGTCCGGCTGGCTGCTCTTAGCTTTCTCTGGCATCAGGGAAAGTTCAACCTGAGTAAGGGCTATACAGCTGAGGCAGAAACAGCTGTTTGAGGGTCAAAGTCAGAATAGCCAACAGGCATTTGTTAGCATGATTGATTACGGTACTTAGATTTTTGGGTTAATATCTTGAGAACATGTCTCCACTTTCTGTTCCTGAGGTCTAATGTTTTGTTCTTTACACTGCAGAAAAAAGAGCGCCAATTGCTGGGAAATAAATCAGCTAATACTTACAGCACTGGGAAGATGACCCCTGCACCAAACATGCCAAAGGACTCAGCCCCATCTGTCATCTCAAATGCTGCATCTGCTCCAGTGAAGTCTGCAGAAGAAAAGCCCACTGAAAGCAAAAAGACTTACAACAGCATCAGTAAGATTGACAAAATGTCCCGGATAATTTTCCCGGTGCTGTTTGGAACTTTTAACTTAGTTTACTGGGCCACATATTTGAATAGGGAGCCTGTTATTAAAGGTGCCAATTCTCCAAAATAAACTGAAGGACTCTTAAAGCCACGTGAGCCATACTTACAAAGCAGATGCTACCAAGGAAAATTTGAGATCCAGATGACTTTCTACATTTGGGCAATATTCTTCAGGAAGTTTTTTGCATGTTTAATAATATGTACAAATAATATTGCCTTGATTGTTTCTACATGTAACCTCAGATGTTTCAGAGACGATTATATTACTTACAGCAACAGATCTTTATAAAAGATCAGAAGACATTGAACATGGCTTCTTTGCTGCTGAGTATCTTGCATTGATAGTTTACAAATAAAATAAGTTATATTTTTTAACTGTTCAAGTGTACTACATATCGTGGTTTTTATACTTCAGATGTACAGTCATACAAATGTAGGCTTAACCTATATTTTACAGAAGAGCTCCACTATTGTCATCTGATAAGTTACTGAGTAACGCCGGTTGTAAATGTGCCAAATTATGAAGTGTAGGGCTATGTTCGAGCACCTTTACTGGTTATAGGTAGTGCATCACTCCACAGATAAAACTGCTCAGCCCAATTTTCATTGGAAGTTAATACAATGCAGTAAATCCTAATGGGGCTATGCTGATTTTCACTGCTTGAGCCTCTAGCTTGCAGTGAAGTAACAGAGGGAGCAGGATGCTACTTGTGTAAATAAAGGTGGTGGACTCTTGCCCTTAAAAGAAAATGTGAAGTTTGTTTGGATTTTGCATTCCAAGGAATTTTCTCAAATGATTCTCAGTATTTATTCCAAAAATTAGAGATGCATTGCATGAAATTAACATAGATTAGGAACATACTTGTGCAAATAAAACTTTTAACAACAGTAGTAGACATTTTTATTAGGGTAAAGTAAATGATGTTTGGACATTTTCCCAAGAAGAAGATTGCGTTATATTAGCAGAGATTAACAGTAAAGAATTACAGTAATTCTGCAATAATTATTACTTGTTTCCCACAGTGAAAACCAATCAGCCAACACTAAGAAGTGTGATCAGAAAAAAAGATGTGCTTCATGACAGCAAGGTGTTTCAGTGACAATATTGACAGAAAGGTCTTTGTACTGTCCATCTGAAACTTTTCTATAAAACGCCTTGCTGCTGCCAATGTGTTTTGCTTTCACAATGAATGAGAAAATGCAATCTGAGTTTTCAGCTCTTTCCTCTTGGCATCCTTTCCTTGTTCCAGAAGCTTTTGTAATTTAATCTTAATGTTTAAATAAAAAATGCATTCAACATTTGATTGCAA
The DNA here is from genome assembly GCF_000699105.1 of Pygoscelis adeliae. Taxonomy (NCBI): domain Eukaryota; kingdom Metazoa; phylum Chordata; class Aves; order Sphenisciformes; family Spheniscidae; genus Pygoscelis; species Pygoscelis adeliae. The sequence continues at coordinate 1,439,879 of NW_008823963.1, forward strand.
AATGTCATTCTTATACTGGTTATCCTTTGAGGGAGACCGAAAAATCACCACAAGAGCTGGAAGAATTAATTGGGAAGCACACACGCACGCACTCGATCACATGTGCGTGCATGACGCATCCTCACTGTTGCCCAGAAAGGTACATACTGAGTGAATACAGTGAATCGGGATGTTTCAGAATTAGGTGCTATTTTGCTATGGAGCATCAGCCCCATGTTCTGTTCGAGGCAGAAAGGAGAGTTTGTGCTTCACTTTGAGGTGAGGGTCTGGTCCAGGACTGGGGAGCTGTCTGGGCTTCTCGTGTATCTTCTCTTCGTCCCCTTCATTCCTAAACATTGCCAAGAAAAAATCTCACACGTCTATTCCTTTTTGCAGCTTTTCATTTGATGCTGTGGAATTAGAAATTTGCAAATTCTCAGTGGCCACAAAGAAGCCACGGGACTCAGCAGGTGACTGGAAGCTGGTAAAGAGGAGCGAGGGAGGGGCATGCCCATCTATTAGTAACAGTGCTACCCAGAGCCAAGTTGAGGATTTGGATCTCTCTTTTCATGTTGGCTTCCCACGTGGCTTTGGGCAGCCACACACCTCCTTGTTCGTCATTTCTTTGTTTTTAAAAGTGGGATAATGGTATCTGAATGCAATGAATCCAGCCCTTTGGGGATCAAAAACAGTGAAAAGTTGCAGGGCCTGTTGGAAGGCAAAACTTCCTACAGCCCCATGGCTATTTCTTTTCTTGCATGCAGGTTATTCCCGCGAAAAGGTGGGAGCCAACAAGATCTCCTCACCAAGTGCAACAGGGACGCAGTGCAGTGAAGTGCACACACATTGCACTGGGCGTCCCCAGTGATTCACTCACCGAGCACCCCCGAAACAGCTAAAAACACCTGGCGACTGGCAGAGAGGAGCAGATCTTTCTGCATATGCAAGACAGACCCTCTCAGCTGCAGTTTCTTCTGTCCCTGTCTACGGCCATAGAGATGTACAATGAATGCAGCGCTAGGCTCCTGGAGGCTGAATATCCAGTCGAGGAGAGGTGAGCCCAATCTGCTGTCAGGACTAGCAAACACAACAACTGCTCTCAGTCGGGATGTGCACACCTGGGGAACTTTTCACCTAACCGTTTGGCATGAGTGCACATTCCTCCTGCGGCAAGGCAAAGTGACCATGAAATGAGCGGCATGGTAGGGTCTTACTGTTAATCACTGAGGAGACTGCCTGCAGCCCTACATACGAGTGTTTGCTCACTGTCCTCGTCTCTTTCCTGTGGCTGATGATGATGATGGGGCCTGCCACTGACACTCATGGCAGATGGATGTTTGCTGGGTCACACATATGGACAAGGCTTCTTCCTAGGAATCAGTCTACCAACAGCTTGCTATTTCCAGTCTCACCAGAATAACAGATGAGATGTAACTCTTACAACACCAGTGACACAGCATAAAGCACCAAACAAATCTTGCTCAACCAGGTGTCTGAGGATGATGGGTGGGCTGATGACAATGCATCAGGAGATAGTCCACGTGATGACTTGCCCTTTTTTTGATCCCATATGTACACATGCTACCATGGTTTTAGCAGGTATGAATCAGTACCTGTAAGGTCAATTCTCTTCACAACCATTCTTGCAGCCTACAGGTGGCACAGGCTCAAACTTTTTTATCACACGTTATTATTTATGATAATATTAGCAATTGTAAAGTTGGATTCTGTTCATCAATATGAACATCACTTAACACTTCTTCCCCTCAGATATCAAACATTCAAGTTACGTGAAAAAGATGGTGGTTTTGGTTTGGGTTTGGGTTTGAGTTTTGGTTTCGGGTTTTCCATGGGAAAATTAGGTAGTTGAAGGGTTTTAAAATAAAAGCCGTTACTGGACAGCAATGTTCCAAAGATTAAGGAACTAATGGGACAGTCACTGACCAAAGCCAGGTTCTGTGGGTTCAAGTTCAATCTGGAAAGTGGGACTTCTGCACAGTTCTCTAAATAGATAGAAACTATACCAGGTTCCTGAGATGCCGATTGCTAGAGGCTAGAGGAGTACTTGGAAGGAATATCATATATACATGCTATGTTCCTCTTATACTTCCCAAAAAACATCTGCTTCTGGCCACTTTCAGGGGAAGGATGCTGCGCTATCCAGACCTTTGTCCTAACCCCATACAGCTACTCAACTTATGTTCTTCTGCAAGAGAAGGCTGGAGTGGAGGAATGCCTAGTCAGACCCTTAGGCCACTGAATACTTGTGAAAGTGGCACCAGGGTGCTTCTGGGACAATATGGAGGCTGTATTTACTACACTGCTGAAAACTATGAGCAATCTGCAAACCTCCAGAGGACACCATGCATGGTAAAAGGATGTCTGAATACACAGGAATCCCAAAACAAGAAAGAGAAAGAATCACAAGAAAGAGAAAGAATCACAAGAAATTGCTTTTCACTTTCCTCAAACTTCCACAAAAAGCCTCCAGTGTGAGGCTTTTCCTTACATGAAAGAGAAACTCAGAGCCATCTTTACAGCATCTTCTACAGAGCCATTCTGTTTGCCCTGGAGGGTTTACCATGCTTGTTTTATTTGCTTACACTCAAGTCTGACTCTTACCCTGAATGGCTCAGCATCATTTTCTGGTGTCCACTGCAGGACTCAGTGGCAGGACCTCTAAATCTGACCAGTTTTACCTACATGGAGAGGCTCCTTGCCTTCACTGAATATGGAACTACCTGCAAACAGTGGAGTCGCATGGTCGCAGGATCAGGCCCTTTGCTTTACTTTGGTAAACAGTTTATTGGAGTTTACCTGATGTGTAGAGGACCTGATAATTACCTGCCAAGGCATATGACACCACAGATATTTTATACATAAATCACTTCCAGTTATATTGACTGTCGCTTTCTGTGTTTGAAGGTAAAGGCAGAAAATAATGATTAGAGCTCATTCTGTTATCGTGGATTTGCTAAACCAAGTTGAAATTTCCTGAAGAAACCGTCTATCTTATGTTTCTCGGAGAAGCCCACGCACTCCTAATCCATGCTGAGAACTGATATGATAGAAGAAAAAGAAGCCACCTCGCAGCGTGTGCTCCTGCCTGAACAGTAGATGTTGTCCCATAGTTTGGGAGATGCTTCAATAAGCCGATCGATTCCAGGCTGGAATACTTAAATGCCACTGCCTCGCAATACACAACACCTAACAATTTAAATCTCTGCAGTCAGTGGAACTGTTTGTGTGGGAGACCATTACTCATTGATGGCATCTGAACTGTGGGAGATGGGAGCATTTCCCAGATCCTGCCTCAAAGTAAACACCTTGGCCTTGTCCTGCTCCAGGCTGGGGCGGTATCTGGATGTGCATCAACCTCCTCTGGTTTCCCCTGGAAGGAGCCTGGGCCTTCAGGAGTGGGGTAAGCTGTGTCACTGTCCCCAGTATGGGTGAGCTGGGACCCTGCGGCGCACATCTACTTCACAGCTTAGTCATGGCCAAAGAGAGTAATAAATAGGAATTGCTTGTCATTGGGCTTTTCCTGTATGATTTCATGAAAAAGGAGTTGGAAAGTGAATTACAACAATTCAGCACTGGAGAGTAAGTGTGTGCAGTTCTACTGCCAAATTTCTTCACTTGTGCCCATTCAGAATGAAAGAAAAAGTCAAATACAATGGAAAAGGTTTTTATTTCTGATATTTGAGCTGTGCCAGCTTACTCCAAGGATGAATTTAGGCAACAATGTATTTTCTAAAGCTTAGCTCTCTTCTGTTATCTCCAATTGCATTCTGCTTTTTTCTAAATGGATATGCCCTCTGTGGAATAACTAAATATATTTGTACAAAACTGAGAAAGAAAGGATTTTATGAAATAATCTTGTCTTTCAAAAATTCTTGCTGAATGTATAAATTAAACTTTCAAGAAAACTGAATGAAATTGCCTTGCTATTCAGTTTATGCAGACAAGATGAATGTAGCACTTGCACAGCTATTTGTTTTTTAAATCTGGAGATAATGTTCTTTGTAATAAGGATATATTTCCCCTAACACCCTTACTTCTCAGATTGGAATTGACACTGAAATGTTCAGAGGAACCTAAATTATTCTAAAGGAGTGTTTGATCAAATCGCTTGAATTCTTCCTAGCTTTTTATATGTTGTTATGTCACTGCAAACACTTAAATATAGCCACTGCACAGTGACAGTCTCAGATGACATCCTCACCTTACCATTTTTGCATCTTCCACTATTTTGTTATGGACATTTCTTCAATTTTGAGAAAGACAGAAAGAATGGAATTTAGATTTTATGAAGCCCAAAGGACTTCTGAAGGATCTTCCTAGGATTACCACTAATTTAGACTCAAGTCTAAGTGTCCCATTCTGTACTGCATTATTTGCCTTTTCATTGCCATCCTCAAAAGCAATTATCATTTCTCACAGTCATCATGCCTTAAAAGTTGCTGTTTAAATTTGCCCTGGCTAAAAACAAAGTGAAAAGGAAATTAAGAACATTGATTGAAGATACCAACTCATTTCAGTTAGACGAATTTGGAGAGTTTTTAAGAAATACTGATAGATTGCAGTGCACTAGACCGACAATGATAGGTTGCATATGTAGGTGGGAAAAATTGATGTACTACACATAGGACAAAAAATACGGCGTAACTTGTCACATAGATAATAACAAAGGCTGGAACCAGCCACTCACAGCAGTCTTGGCCTCAGTGGATCTGAGCTCAGTTCTTCATTCACTGCAGGCTGGCGTTACTGACGTCCTCAGAACAACTGCTCAGGGGTCCTCCGGCCCCAGAGGTCCAGGCCTGCCTGCCCTCGATGCCCGTGCTTCTGCAAGCAAGCGTACGCAAAGCTGTTAAAGAGCTGCAGCACAGCAGCGGCAGGAGAGATTCTCCATACCCTGCCCGTGGGCCAAAGAGAGTGGTGAGCCCCATGCTGAAGGACAGAGTTGAGGGCACACAGAAAGTGTCTGGACGTCTGAGGTTCAACTTCCTACCTCAAGGCAGATTTAATTATTTGTACAAAGCAGAGTGCTCCCCTCCCGCCAGTGATCTTCAGCCAGAATAAACTGCCTCCAGCTGGAGGACTCCAGGAGCTGTAGGAGACAGGTTTTGGCCCCTTCCCTGTTTGTCTCAGAGGAGCCCCAGTTCCCTCCTGTGCTGCTCGTGGGGGAGGTGGCAGCCTCAGCCACTGGGATGCCAGGAAAGCCACCAGTGAGGACTCTCCTTCAACATTTAATCACAGAAAAGTTCAGGTGCACAATTTCAGGAACCTGTTCAGTGCAAGAAAGGGAGCACCTGGTTCTAGCAAGTGAGACACTTGGATCTGTGAGCCCCATTCCCTCCCTCTGCATTTCCCCCATTATTTATGGCAACTAGCTCCCTGCACAGCTGCTTTCGGAGGCTCTTACTTCCCCCCCGCACCAGAAGTAGCACAAAGGTATCCCTTTGGTATCCCTCAGGTTGAAAAGATAGTCATCCTCTGTGAAAATGCGGTGAAAGGTAAGTCAAACTCTGGATCCATTTTATTGCGCTAAAGAATACAAACATTTTAGTATTATTACTGGGTGTGATAAAATGTTCTTTTGTTAAAGCATGTGCAGGATAATCCTGATGCTTACCTGAATACACAATTTGAAAAGGCTCAGCAAAGGCAGAAAGCATGCTTGAAAGTAAGAGAAAAGCATGTGAGTATGAAGAAAAGAGGAAAAGCGGAAATGACCAAGGGATGAAGTATAATAATTATTAGAGTGGTGCTAAAGTATTCCTTTGGCATTAACACATAGCCCACTGAAGAAAACAGAAAGAAAATCAGGACCTTTTCTTTTTCCTTGCAGCCTGAGGAGAAGGACGCAATAATTAATGAACCATAAAGCTCCACTCGAGCCTCGGGGCTTGCTGTCACGCTGCAAGGGAAGGGGCGAGTAGTCAGTCTAACACTGTGAGGGTTTTCCCGGAGGGGAAACTTGATGGCCGCATACAGCAACGGTAACGGCACACGGCCACCGAACAGGGGTAACCGAGTGCTCTGCCCCTGGCTGGAGGCGGGGGGGGAGACACAACCCTGCCCCTT
>NW_008823963.1:1448716-1450022 GCF_000699105.1 Pygoscelis adeliae
CGGATCGGCGTGCCGCTTAACCGGCCCGCGCCTGAAGGAAGGCGCACGTTCGCGTAGCTACTCCTGGTGAAATCCAGGCAAGCCCCGAGCTCCTGCTGTCCCTTCCCTCCCCCTTTGATATTCCGGCCGTTATTTTCTCAAGGCAGCAGGCGGCCTGGAGTCCACCTGCATTTCTCTGCTGGCGACGGAAAAGAGCACACGTCTTGTAACAAGTGATTATTAGCAATTCACAGTAACTGCAATTAGCCAAAGTCAACACGGAAGAACTGCTGTATAATCGAGTAAAGAGACGTTCAGGTTGAAAAAAACCTGAAGTGCATGACTGGGAATTAATTGCCTGGCCCACAGCGGATTTTCCCTAAGCTGTCTCGTTCCTTCAGTAACTAACTTCGGGAACAGAACTCTCTCCAGGCATCATTGTAGGAGTGATTCTAAAAGCAAGATTGCATCTTCCAGCAGAACTTTTTTTTTTTTTTTAATGTAATGTCATAATTAAAACAGACTCCCCCAGACTTGGGAACTATGTCTAAGGGAGGAGGAAGCAACGATTTATGCTTCCGAGATTCCTGACCGCAGTAAAACGATCACTCGTTGTACCTCTAGCAGAGCTTTTTGCTTCTAGATTACCGTCATGTAAGTGAAATTTTGTCATTTCCGATTCTGAAAGCAAAAGGGAATATTCTTACTACCCTGACGCCTGGGTGCAAAGCTCCACACACCTGGCGAGAATTGAAGTCGCTAAAAATCACATCTGTGCTGTTCTTCGTGGAGTAGAAAGACATATGATGTCCAGACCCAAACTATTTTTGCCCTGAACACACTTGGCTGCCGTCACATTTCCGAGTTCTCACAGCAGAAAATCCTCATTTGTTCTAAAGTTCCCAATATACACATAAATCCACATAGCTCGGTCTACCGCATCTCTCTCTCTTCTCTGTGTCTACGTTCTACAGGCATAACTTATGCATGTATATGTGTATCCATGCATTCGTACAGAGCATGCAAACATACATACAGCTAGATACAGAGGCATACACAAACACGCTGCGTTGTGTGTGTTTGTCTATGTGTCTGTGGAAGACTGTACTGTAGGTCCCTCTCCGGAGCCGCACCGATTACATGGGTCTGCGTCTATACCTACATCGGGATGCCCGTGGTTCCGACCACCCCGAGACCAGAAGCAGCGCCGAGCCCGCTCCCTCCGTCTGAAGAGAGCACCTCCAGCGCCCGGGGGGGCCCCATTCGGCAAGTGAGTGTGGGGTTTGGGGGTGGGGGCACCCCCCAAAACAGCGGGGGGAAGCTGCCC
>NW_008823963.1:1450544-1456695 GCF_000699105.1 Pygoscelis adeliae
CCTCGCTGTGCACAGCCCGGGGGGCACGGCCAGCGCCAGCCGGGGGAGCGGGAGGGGCCGCGCCGCTGCTCCCGGCGACTGATTGCCAGGAAGGGGGAAGCGCCGCAGCTCGGTGCCCGCTGAACACCTGTCACACCGTGGAGCCTGATTTATACCGGCCCTGGCAGCCTCTCCGCTGAGGATTCCCCCCTCGTCCCATTTCTTCTTCTTCTTCTTTTTTTTTTTCTTTTTTCTTTTTTTTTTTCTTTTCGCCTCCCCCCTCCCTTCCTGGAGCGGTGTGAAAAGGGGGTATTTTCTTCAGGGTATAAAGCTGAGAATGCAGAGGAAGAGAGGCTAAGAGCTTCACCTCATTGCCTCATTCTCCCTTTCGCGTGAACATCCTGCAACATTTCCTTCGTCCTGCCGCGCCTCTCACCTGGCCAGCGCTGCCCAGACCATGTCCGCTAAGCTCCTGCCGGTTTTCTTCCTCCTCTCGGTGTTTCACGCCTGGTAAGTCGGCGCTCCCCTCGCCTCCTCCCACCCCCTCTCCTCTCTCCTCGCACCGGGGCTTGCGGGCTGGAGTCCCGCTCGCCGGAGTTTGCGAAATACTCGGCGCCCGGGAGGGACAGCGGGCTCTTCCCCCCCACCCCCGCGCCGTGCCGGCGCTTTATTCCCAAACGCGGCTTCCCCCGCCCCCTCCCCGGGACCCGCCTGGCTCCCCGGCCAGCTGCAACACCGCTGCCTACTAATCACTGAAATATATCTGGGTATCTTATTTGCATGTCAAAACTAAAATATTCCTTTCTTCCACTGTCTTTTCAGTCCTTGTTCCACAGCCCTGCAGAAAGGGATCTGGGGGTGCTGGTTGACAGCAGGTTCAATATGAGCCAGCAGTGTTCCCTGGCAGCCAAGAGGGCAAACCACATCCTGGGGTTCATCAAACACAGTATAACGGGCCAGTCAAGAGAGGTGATTATCCCTCTGTACTTAGCATTGGTGCGGCCTCGCCTTTAATACTGTGTGCAGTTCTGGGCCCCACCATTTAAGAAGGATGTGAAGGTCCTTGAATGCATCCAGAGGAGGGCAACAAAGCTTGGTGGAAGGGCTGGAAGGCATGTCCTACGAGGAGCGGCCAAGGACTTTGGACTTGTCTAGTTTGAAGAAAAGGAGGCTGAGGGGTGACCTCATTGCTCTTTACAGCTTCCTGAGGAGTGAAAGTGGAGAGGGAGGTGCTGATCTCTTCTCCCTGGGATCCAGTGACAGGACATGTGGGAATGGTTCAAAGTTGCACAAGGGGAGGTTAAGACTGGACATTAGGAAGCTTTTCTTTGCTGAGAGGGTGGTCAAACACTGGAACAGGCTTCCTGGAGAGGGGGTCGATGCCCCAAGCCTGTCAGCATTTAGGAAGCATTTGGACAATGCCCTTAATAACATTCTTTAACTTTGGTCAGCCCTGAAGTGGTCAGGCAGTTGGATTAAATGGTCATTGTAGGTCCCTTTCAACAGAAATATTCCCTTCCCTTCCCTTCCCTTCTCTTCCCTTCCCTTCCCTTCCCTATTTATTAACCATGTTCTCCTTCTCAGTAGCCTGCCTCGCACCCGAGTGGCATCTCTCTCCCAAATCCCCACAGGAACTAGAGGCTGCTTCATGCCAGCCCCCAGACAAGTCCTGGGCACACGTGTTGCAGGAAATAAACCCTTTCCCCACAACCTCTCAGGTTTTTCCAGCCTCCTTTGCAGTTTATGCACTGCCTCCTCTCTGTCTCCTCACAGAGGCAAAGCTAGTGGACCCTGAGGAGTTTGGGGAAGGCGTGCAGCCCTTCTTCCTTTCCAATTTGAGAATGGCCTGCCACCATCCCGCACTTGTTTCGGTGGATAGCAGGAATATGCTGGGAATTTGGCAGTCACCAGTAAGGCTACAGGTGAAAATGCAGCCTGAAGTGCCTTCAAGGAGCCTAATTGTGTAGAGGCAAGCAAGGGAAGTGAAATAAACTCTTAAGGAGGAAAACAAAACACCTTGCAAAATATGTATCTAGTGTATTAGTCTGATTCACTGTGAAACCTCTCACACCCCCAATCTTAAGCTAGAAGGTAGGTAGGACTTTACATAGTCTGGAGGTACTTTCTAGGAAACAAGCTGCTAGAGTGAGGGGATTTAAAAGGTCTGTCAGAGCTTAGACTCCTACAAGTGACCGGTTTTAAAGCAGCAGCTCCCTGAAATGGGAATCTTGATCCTACCTGAACTCAGTTCTCATTTCCACGTGCAGTCTGAATGCCTCCGGTAAAGTTGTGGTGGGTGCAGCAGAAAAAGACGTATGATTTGTTCTCCTTTCCTATCGGCAATTCAGCACCACTGCAGCGTTTCAGCTCTGAAATATCAACCATGTATGTTTGGAGACGGTGCCTCCTTTGAGAATGGTTCTGTAACTGTAGTATTAAAACATAGGGCTTGTCAGGAATCTGAGGGAGAAGAAAACTCCCCAAGAATCCTCTTGGGGTTTTTTAATGCTCATTGGGTGAATTATACAAAAAAGATAACGTTTTTAAAAAATGCAACTCGCTAACAGAGAAGGAATGTTCATCTATGCAAAATTTCCCCTAAGTTTTCTCTACTTTTGCAACTTGGTTATATAAGCTGTCTCGGTAGAAAATCTTCAGGGGCTAGGTTTCAGAATTATTTTTATATAGAAATCGTACCTAGAGCACTCACAATATGTGAGGTCATGTTAAGTGATTCATGGCTAATCCTTAGGGGTGTATTGGCTGTAGAGCAGTTCCGATTAAAAGTTTCATTAAATGCTTGAATGGTGGTCTACAAGCAATGTTGAGGGTTGATGGTGCTCTGTGATTAAATTTTTATACTTGTATTCATTTTTTTTTTCTGTTACTGTAGAATGTCTATCAAGTCTTCTGGACATCTGAGATATTTTAAAAGACACTAGCGTCATTATGGAGAGGAAAGAAAGGAGGTTGCTCTGATGCGTGTAGCACATCCCATGAATAAGCAAGGCTGGTGCCTCTGATTCTCCATTGCTTTGCACCTTGCATAATTATTGACATTTGTGTAAAAAAGTTGCGAAATGGTATCGTTATCACCAGGGCGATTGCAGGTCAAAGGACTACAGGGTTACTGCCATAGGTTCCACCACTGAGGTTATCTTTTCTCCTGCTAACTTCATCTCAGTTTAACTGTCATAGATTTTCTCCAGCGAAAGATATCAAACAGATTTGGTTTCTAAGATACCAAAAGATACATCTTCAAATCAACATTTTACTGTTCGTGCATGAAAAGCCACACAAATGAAATTAGTCTTGTGTGAAAATAGCTCTAGCTGTGATTTCTGGGCGAACTGTAGTTTCACCACATTTGTATTAACGTACTCTTAAAATAAAAATAATCCAGCTATGAAGGAAAGCAGTCGCAACTCTTGGTGTAGTACTGTTTTTTAAAAAATGTCGTTAAAACTGCAGGGAAAATCAGATTAATTTATGCAACGTATTTGTGTACTTGTGATAATCCATCTTAAATTCAAGGAGCAAGCTCTTAATTCTAAGCCTTGTAATACATTAAACTCTGAAATTCAGGCACTGAGAATATAATAATTTATTAATAGGATAAAATGATCAGGAAGTATTAAAAGATCTGAATTTTTAATACTCCTATTAGCCTTTGTGCAAGAGATGAATACTTGTCTTGACGTATTAATAAAATAATACTGCAGACCTTCGCTCTTCGTAAGAGTATATTGTAAACTAACTAGTCAGGATAGGTTGGTTAAAATACAGGATAGTAAAATACTACTCTGATAGCTGTATTAACTCCCAGAGTACAATTTTTTAAGAGACTGGCAGAAGACAATTTCTAAACAATTCTCAGTGACGACCCATCCACAGATACTCAACAGCTGTTAATGGGAACATCCTGTTGCAAAACCAGCCTAAGGCTGGGTAGATGCAAAGCCAAGGGAGATAACTAAAACTTCTTCAGATGAGTGTGGAGATTTACCCAGAACGTAAATTCAGATTTTAGTTATGTAAAATAACATCTATTTGTTTGATTTGTTATTGCAGTTCTAGAAAGGTTGAAGAGGATGAATATGAAGATGGAACAACTAACCAAAAATGGGTTTTAGCTCCAAAAACACAAGACACAGATGTGACTCTCATACTAAACAAGCTGTTGAGAGAGTATGACAAAAAGCTACGGCCAGATATTGGAAGTAAGTACTCCTTTCTGCACAAGTGAGGAAAAGCATCTATGGGTGCAGAAAAGACACGATGTCATATTTTGGTTAGTGTGCACAAATGGCTGGGAAGTGGAGATTAAGGTTTTTTTGGCTGAGGTTCATTTCCAAGTCAATATTTAAAAAATGCTCATTCTCACGGGAAGACGTGGTGGTGCTAAACTCTGGTTTCCTCTTACAGAGCTTGTGTAGAGATACAGAAGGACTAGCTCTAAAGGATTCAGCAGGTCTTTGGCAGAGTTAGGAACATACTTATCTCTTGTCATCCCATCCATGCATATGAAAAACTCACTCTCTGAGGAGCGATCAAAACCCCAGCATATTAAAAACCAGAAGTAGGGCACAGCAAGAGAAGAATGTGCATCTACTCCCTTCAAAATGTGATCACGGAAGTTATGTTCCTTAATGCTGAGAAGGCACTAGTATTTGCCTGTGTGTAGGACAACTCTGGAGATTTTCTTCCCAAACCAGCAGCCTTCTCCAAAAGAAATCTGATAGAATGGAAGTGTCTTGTGGGCAGTACTACTACACGTAGGTATAAAATTTAGATAAGGGCCAGTAAATACCTGTAAATACCTGCATATAACCATTTTCTTTTCCTTTTTTTTTTTGTTTTAATTTGTATAATGAGGTTTTGTGTTTCAAACCGGTATTTTTTTTACCTTTTGTGGTTGTGCCCTGTTTGACTTGTTTGCATCCTTAGATCAGAACGGCTATAGCACAACTGCTGTTCAGTTTTTTCACAGTATGTTTATATGACAGAAATCAGAGGCAATTTGTCATTTACATTTACTGCACCTTGCATATACTTCAGAATGAACTGGGAATGCGGAAAGCTCAAAACAACCACCTAATACAATTTGCTTTTCCTAAATTTGTGTAGGGAGAATTCCTACCATTGATTATAAGTGAAACTACTCTTTGCTGATGGCACATGTATTGATATACTTACTAGGTGATTCCTTTGGGTGAGTTTAGAGGGAAGTGAGAGCCATCTGTATGTATTCGCCATTACAATTATTAGTGTCTTGTAGCTACACGTTAATACAACAGTTCCAGAAAAAAACCTATGCTGTGGTATGAAAGAAAGTTTTTGTGGTTTTTTTTCATAGCTATTACTTTTCCATAGTATTTGCAAAGATCATATTTGATAGATGTGTCTGTTTTTAACACCGAGTGACATTTATCTCTGTCTCTCTACTTAGTTTGTCATACTGGATTTAGCTGATCTTTAATATCTGATGGAGAAGTGCTTTAATGCAGTTCCCCACCCATATCAACATCTGGAAGAGAGTCTCAGGCAATTTTTTTTATTTTACTTTGTACACCGTGTCCTCAGATCACTGACCTCAGACAGACTAAATTATGTTATGCCTATGTGGGGCAAAGTAATCGTTCAAAGTCTCCATGTCAGTTGCCATAAAATCAGTAGAGGTCAGACATATCCTACAGCACTGGAAAATCATTGTTGCCAAAATAATTCCTTTTGTCTCTCAAAAAACTTGCATAAATCCTGTTTTAGAGAAAGGAGCTAAATTACACAGCTCCTCATATATTGTACCAAACAGAGATTTTACAGTTCTCAACTACATCTATCGATTTCTATCAACCATCTCAGTCCTAGGCCATTTTTCTCTTTGATAGGAATCTGGCTATTTCAGAACTTGAGCTGAGTGTTGTTCAGATGCTAGAGAAGTTAATTCATCCCTGCCTCCTTCACTGGTCCCTCTTCCCTACCTTTGATGCAGATAAATAACATTGCCCTTTTGAAGCTGAGGAGCTGCTGCATTTGTCGAGGAGAACATGAGGGGAATGTTAGAGAATCAGGCACTATATCTAACTTCCCTGAACTGCTGGCTGGTGCCTCACACACAAGCACTTCTTCCTTTCCATCTAGGAGAAGGTTGTCCTCCAAACTAGATGGTTGA
>NW_008823963.1:1456773-1465279 GCF_000699105.1 Pygoscelis adeliae
GTCCCAGTATTAATACCAATCAGTTAAAGCATAATACATATCAGTTAAAGCACTAGGAAAATAAGTAGTGGACCAGGTAACATGGAGCATACAATAATATGTTTTAGAATTTGTAGAAAGCATGGAATGAACCAGTGGAGGAAGAGAGAAGTAACTCTCAGAATCAAGCAGAAGTGCAGCCAATAAAAGACACTGAGGGTTAAATCCAGGACTAACATGCAGTCAGCTGCTCATTAGGGCCTTTACATTTGTGCAGTGCTGCCTGTAAGCAAATCGGCTGTCCCACAGGACAAGGGACACTCACCATTTCGTGCCACATCTCTCTTCGCTCGGTTTTCCAATCCTTTATTGCAAAGCCACTATTTCTAACAGCGGGTAACTTTAGCAATTCTCCTGAAGAAATTATCTTCTCTCTGAATGCAATCAGAAAAGCCTAGGAAAATACTGAATTCTTTGCACTTTCAAAGGTTAGGATAGCAATCTTTAGATCACTTGGGAACACACTTTTGCAAACCAAAGCCCAGGGGGAGAAGGAGAAGGCTGTGGCAAATAGAAAGTATTGAAGTGCATGCTGGCCCAGGCAGTGACTTTTCTGTGGTCTTTCGTCCTTCCCAGGGCAGCTGATGTTTTGGCTAGCTCAGGTATGTCCAGGTACTACCTGGCACTGTACAGGCATGTTCTGAGTGCCCACTTGCCATACTATGGGTACTGAGTAGTTCAGTAATCACGTCACCTCCAGGTCAGGAATTTATCCACCAGTGAATAAACTCCCGTGTACAGACACTCAGCCACCCTCCTTCCTCCTCCCCTGCCCAGCCCATCTAAACCACTGTAAAGAGCATGTAGGTCAATGCTAAGACCCAAAGCCAGGACTTGCTCTTTCCTTTCTTTTTTTCTCCTGCTGGCCTGTACTTGGCCTAGGCTTTCATGTAAATGACTGTCAGTCAGATCACATGCTCAGTCTACACTCAGCAGTACAGGCATCACCTGTGAGGTTCCAAGCCAGGATTTTGAAAGAGTGGGTTGAACGACCTAAATATTAGGCAAAATAGTTACCCTGTGAAGGCTATCAGCAACCTGACACCTTAACAGGACCTGTCTAGCTAAAAGGGGCCTTTGGTCTTTGGAAACAAAGCAATGTTCTACCAGCAGGGGAATGTCTGACTGCATCCCTCGTGGCCACACACTTGGCAGAGTTCTTGTCTCCATGAATACCACAGCTTGTGTGGGTTTTCATTTTAATGGTGGCATCTGCCAGTTTTCCATTATACCACAGAACATATATGCCTTTTGGAATTAAAAAAAAAAAGAAAGCACCTCACACTGAACAGTTTATACCAGTGTACTGATTAGACCAAAAAGAAAAGTGTTTTACAGAGACAAAGCATCTTTTCCACCCACTTTTTACCAGCTACAGTTATAGGGCTGAGAATCATGGATCTGCTGCGTGGTATAAAAGGCACCAGTCCCAGATAACAAGTAAACGCATTCTGAACTATGAAGGTCTTAAAATCTCTTCCGTGGGCAGGTACTCTGGAGTTTGTTTCAAAGTCCTTTTAAGTGAAGACCCGTTCAATGAATATGTAACATTTTCTAAGTGCAGTATGGCTTACTGCCCTGCAAGAGTGATTTTTTTCCCCCTATGTCACACTGGCTTAAGTCCTGACATTTAGTAGGACGAAGTTTTGGCCCTGAAATTTTACTTCCTCTTTATTAATAAAATGAGAACAGAAATAATAGGCGAGCCAACAGGGCACAGAGTAGAATGATGATAATTACAGCTAGAAGAATCTCAGTCTTACTTAGACTTTTATTAATAAACCAGGTTTTTGCCATTGCTCTATTTTTGATTAACTGATTTAAAATTTAAGTTACCTTTAAAGAAAACAACAATTAAGCAAACCACAGGTTAATTAAATAGCACATGATGAAACATATTTCCTTCAAAGTCAGTTTAATGAAACCTTACCTCTCACCTTCCTTAATGGACAGCTTAGTCCACAATGGAGTCCTGGAAAATAAAAGCTATTTTTATTACCCTACATTGTTTCGTGCTTATCTTCATATGGAATGTAGGTTGCCTTAAACAGACAGAAAGTTTGTCACAGTGTATTCTTCCAAAGTGGAAGTTTTGCCAATCGCATTCCCTGAGTGAGCTTTACATGTGGAAGATAATATGCTATCTTTTTCTTTCATTGTGAAAGTCACCTTACCCATCAAAAAAGTAAGTATGTGAGAGGTTTCTGAAATGTGACCTTAGTAGTGGGAGGAAAAGAATCTCGCCCTAGACCAGGCTCAGAGCTGGTCATTTGGAGCATGAAGAGCATTAAGTCTTAAGAGTTGCCTTTTGGTAGCTGGGTTGCTTACCTCAGAGAAAAGATTTTTTTGCCTCTTGTTCATTAAGGAGCAATAACTAATGTGGGCCAAAATTTCAGTGACAACAAGACAATAGTAATGTTAAGATTAGTTCATAAGCTGAGCTAAATTCCAAGCTTCCCTCTTTATCTCAACCTGCTAATGTGAAAGAAAACATTTTATTTCACCAGTAATTTTTAGAGAACAAAACCATTCCCTGAGCATCTCTAACAAGCAGTCAGTTACCTCAGCACTCTAACTTAAGTGCAAAGGATATTCTAAAACATACATCCTGCAGTCTGACCAGGTGCTCTCCAGCCTTCCTGTGATTACCTACCCTTTTCCCCAGCTCTTGAAATACCTTCCCCGGAACACAACAGGACTAGAATAAGGAGTTACACAGACTTGTTAGGTACAAACAGACAGAACTGCTGTCCATTATGTCTCCCATTTCTCCTAATTTTTTAAAAAATGCCTAAAAAATCATAGAAAAAAGCCATAGAGGTTATTTCCCCTGCATTTCAGGCTGTACGAATGATCTTTGCAGTTATTTATACTCTGCCAGGGAAAGTTTAATTCTTTCAGTTAATTTCTATTTCAGAGGCTGGAGCAAAATAATGCTGGTAAGAGAAAAGCCAACTAGAAGGGACTACACTCTAGTGTACTCAAACTACCCAGGGGAATTGAAAGTAGAGTGTGAACATAAACATTACAAATAAAGCTGAAGTAAGATAAAAACCCAAATCAAGGAATAGAAAGTTACAAGACAGAACTTCTGTGCCTCAGAGTTACTTAGCTGACAGCAAGTTTTTCAACTGATATTTCTTGTAATGGTCAGCCAGAACTGAAAAGGCCGAATTCTATATTTAATGCAATAGTAGTCTTGTATAAATGTGGTAGTTCGTTGTATTAATTTATTTTTCCTATACTTTCTAGCACCTGGTTTCTAAGCTGCCTGCCTTCTTACTTTAAAAAAGAAGTCAAGCTGACATCAAATCAGACTTGAGGCAAGAGCATTATGGGAGAGACAGAACAAGCATGAGTAATACTGATTTTACTGATATTATTCACTGAAAGGGTAGGAAAGAGTAGTAAGAAAGTTTGTATTGCATGTTTGCATCTTCTGTTTCTCAAATGTATCATTATATTAGGGAAGGCTGTGAATTGCACATGTCGAAGAAAGCTTCATCAGCTTGTGTTCTGAGTTGCTTTCACCAAAAATGACTGCTTTTCCCTCCTTTTTTTGATTATCCTGCAGTAAGTCTTGGATCCTTTAGACTTATTTGATCCCTACAGCCTCTAGTGGTCCCCTGTATTTATTGTGTATTTATAAGCCCAAATAAATTCACTTTGAAGTATGTAAGTGTATATGCATACATGTATATATGTGTATATATGTATATACACACATACATACACCCCCTAATTTAATGCCTATATATCTTCTGACTCCACCAGTTCTAGCTGTCTTGAGAGTCAAGCTGGTTTTCTTTGCTCCCCAAGTATCTTTATAACCATTAGCCAAATTTCTCAAGACCAGAGCAGTCTCACAAAGAGCTGTGCAGCTCTCAGTACCTTGAGCAGGTTTGTACAAGTGTAGCTGGTAGAAATAGGTGGGCTCGTTTGTCTCAGCAAACACAGAAGACTAAGTTCTGTCTGACATGCTTTACTGTGCTGGCTTGGTAGTTCTCTTTATAAGCAGTTAAAAGTTCTCTCTGTAACTAATTTAAGCGGTTTCTCAGTGCATGCAAGGAGCAGACCTGTTGGGTGAGTGGGCACAACTTTTATTCTGTTGCTTTTTAAAGGAGATGTGCGTTTTCAAGCACAAGCCTAATGAAAACCTTGAGTTCTGAAGCAGTGTGACAACCTTTCTTCTGTCTGACCTGCCTTCCTAGCAGGCCACACAGAAATGAACCCTGAAGTGCACCACAGGCTATTACCACCGTGGCTGTCAAGTTATTTTTGCTAGCTGCTGATTGCCACACCTGATAGTCTTTAAATTAGCTCCAGCAAGGTTTCCCCATATGCAGTGACAGAGGGTTGCTTATTGCCTCACAGATGAAAGTATTTCCCAGATCATAGTGCAGAGAAAGCTGTAAACTGTCATGCAAGGTCAAATTACTACTTTCTGCTGTAAGTCTTTTTTTGTGCTAGCCTATGAGAGACAGTATCAGACATCTTATAACAGGAAGCAGTGAGAGAGAGAGTTGTCACTTAGGGATTGATTATAGACAGTTGTACCTGGAGAGCTAACCAATGTGTAAAGGTAGTACACAATGGGAAGGAGAGAGGGAGTAACTTCTGTTTGTATTATGGCAGCACTCAAGAGGGGAAAGCCATAGTCCTGGATCCAACTTCTGTAGTATTGGGCACTGCAGAAGATTGTGGAGATTAGTCTAATTTAGGTTTATATGGAAGAAGAAACTTGAATAACCCATCGGTGAGGATGCGGAGTGCTGTGGCTAAGAGTCAGCTAGGAAACAGGGTTGCATATAGTGAGAGCTCAGGAGTTGAAAAAGATCATAAGAAAAAATCAGAAATGTTTTAATTGTTCTTACTGATACTTCCCTTTCTCTTCTTTTGGGAGAGGAAAGTGGATTGTCTTTATTTCAGGAAACTTTTGTTCTGATTCAGCCACCAAACTGGAAATCCATTAACTGTCCATTTCCATGAGTAAGACAGTAAATATGAAGACTGTTTTAGTGCCAGTCATCTCCCATGCATTATGTATAAGCACACCTATGCGAGGAGAGGAATATTGCTGAGGAAAGGATTGCTATTCAATGCAAACAAGAACAATCTCTGTTCTAGGTGGGAGGATAGAAGGGATTTCTCGATTGTCTGCAGGAGTTCTGATTGTCTAGCATCTTCAGTAATTGATACTTCCTTCTGCAGACTTTGCCATGAACATTTCTAGAATATTAATAGCGAGGCTAATAAATGAAGGGTAAACTACTCTATGGCTACTCCAAAGTCGCAGTTTTAGATTTTGAAAACTGTAGTCCATGTTTGAGTTTTAAAACATGACATAAATAAATAGGTTGGTTGCATCTGAGCACCTAATCCTGATCTGGTGCCAGTATAGTGCATCAGACATAGGCTCTTTCAAATCCAGCATGGGAACATTTTTGATTAGGATAGGGTGTTGACAGTGAGGTTTTTCATGCCTACATTCTGCTTTTCTAATCTCTTAACCATGGAGCCGAGTAAAGGGGAATTTCTGAGTTTGGTTGCTTCTTAGCTGTCAGGGGAAACACCCTACTTTTTACTCATCCTTCTCTCAGGTAAAACTCTTAATGAGCCATGCTAAAATAATATGAGAATATGTAGAGAAGTTTTATTCCAATGCAGTGACCCTGAAGCCCTCCAATGTAATGTTTCTGCTTAAAAAAAAAAAGTGGTTTTATTTTTTTGTTATTTAACAAGTTTGATTTTTTCTTTTTTTGCTTTTTTTTAAGAACACCTAATTTAAATTGAATGCTGGAAAGCAACACTTTAGTTTGAAGCTTACAGTACTTCAGTATATAGAAATATTTCAGTATTCAAACACTTTGTTTTTCCAAAACTAATCTCATAATTTAACCCAAGTAATACAGTTCTTTGCAGATAAAACTGCTCTTTTGTCTCATTTCTAATGAGCCACTTGTATCTTTTCAATACTTACGTCTTGCGTGTGGTCTGTTGGGTTGACAAAGGTGTACTGGTTTTGTGTTGGAGAGAGAGGCCTTTTACCCAAGGACTTAACAGCAAGGTCTCTTATAATGCGACCTTCTCTTTGTGAATATAAATAATTCATTTACACAGGTAACTTTTATTTAGAGTTTTATTTCCTGACAGTGATTGATTTCTGAAATGACTTGACACAAGCCATTTTTCTTGAGTGGCATTGTAGGTAGGAATGTTTGGTTGACAGTTAATGTTTGCCAAACTCTTCATCTAAACTGTCAGACCCAAAACTGTATGTAGCAGCTGCTAGTTCTTATTTTCAATTCTTTTCCATAACTTCACTTAAGAAACCTGAAAGGAGGTTAGGAGTATAGCATACAGACTTTTGGGACGCCATGGATTGAAAGTTAGGTTAGAGTCAGGAAAAGTCTGAGACATTAATTACATAAGAAAATCCCTTTCTTCTCTCTCCTTCCTTCTGCGATTACCTAGATTATGCTGGCTCTTCCAAGTGTAGAAGTGTATTTAGAAGGTTTTTTTATTTTATTAAAGAGGGTTCTGAGCAAGTATTTGTAAATTGGGCAGATGTACGGTGCTACAGTTGCCATTTTGAGGTTGTGGCACAAACTAATAAATTGTTCTGTCATCTTTAAACAAGGAAAACTTTCTGCACATACTATTTTAAAATACTGTTGCTCTTATCAGCAATTGTATGGTTTTCTTATGACTGCTATTGTTCATCCGGACCTTGGTTGCTAGCTTGCTAGACTTTGCAGGAACAAATTCTATTATTGTTCAGTCTTACAATATCACATAGGAACTCCCCCCTCCTATGAATATAAGTAAAACAAAAATGGAAAACTTTAGGGATTGATTGTACAACCAGCCTAACCATTAAGATCTACAGTTTTCATTCCCAAACAACAAAATACTGGAAAAATTACAGCTTGTGCATTAGGGAAAGGTAAATGAAAGGTAAAAGTGCTGAAGGTTGATTGATGGTGATGGCAGGATATGAAGAATAGAAGTGATTTGTAGTTAATTGAGGGAGTCTGTTTATGTGCATGCTGTCATTCACACTCCTGGACAGAATGGCAACAAAACCTAGCATGACAATAAAATACCCTGTTCAGAAGACTGTGTTCTCATCCTGGTACTGCTGTCATCCAAACGTTCTTTCAAGTCTGCACCCAATTTTTGATTATCCTTTTGA
The DNA here is from genome assembly GCF_000699105.1 of Pygoscelis adeliae. Taxonomy (NCBI): domain Eukaryota; kingdom Metazoa; phylum Chordata; class Aves; order Sphenisciformes; family Spheniscidae; genus Pygoscelis; species Pygoscelis adeliae. The sequence continues at coordinate 1,464,008 of NW_008823963.1, forward strand.
TTTTCATTTGCAGTCCCATTTTGGTAGTTTGATCCTAAAACATAGGGGTGACAGTTCTCTGGTACAGAGTTTCTCTGGCTGTAGCAAGTGGAGGGCTTTGACTTCTATCTGTTCAAGCCCGTTCTCTTCTATGCAGGAATAATGTCTTTTTTATTTTCCTCACCAATACCTTCGTAGAATGATAGAATAGAATCATAGAATCATTTAGGTTGGAAAAGACCCTTAAGATCATCGAGCCCAACCATTAACCTAGCACTGCCAAGTCCACCACTAAACCATGTCCCTAAGTGCCATGTCTACACGTCTTTTAAATACCTCCAGGGATAGTGACTCAACACTTTCTGTTACTACGTCTTTCTTCAAATGTGGTAATTTGTCCTAAAATATAGAAGTTTTAGCTGACCACAGTTATGCCTGAGAAGTGACTTGTTAGCATAGCAGTTTGTTTTACAGGAACAAACAGGTAATTAGGTGTCGCCTATAAGGTCATGTAGGAAAATATTAATAGTCATCATCACTAAGGCAAAGTAAACATTAACACTATAATCACTACTACTATGGTTACCGACAACTGTGTAATGATTTATTACAGCTTTATTCCAATTTAAAAATAGCAATTTATGTGCTAATGAGAAAATGTAAAATATCATTATAGAGTAATTTAAAAAAATATCTCATTACCGTAGAGCCAATCTTGTTAGTCTTTTGCGTTCAGTAGTCTTGTGGAACTTAGGCAGAGTTTAAGTGGCTGTGTATTTCTGGAACAGAGCTCATATTGTGTTTGTTATGTGGTTGCGTGCCTTCTAAAAATCTAGTGCTAATTGCTTTGCTTCTATAAATATGTGTATATTGATCCATAACATTTTTACCACCACTGTTTTGGGTAAAACCAGAGTAATTTAGACCTGGGAGTTGCTTGAACAATGTAAGAAAGGTTAATTCTCAACAAAAATGAGTTTTAATTTTATTTTAAAATTTATGAGAGCTCAGCTAGTTCTACTCATGTTTAAATGAGCTTCCAATAAAAATCTTTCTAAACATTAAACTTTAAAAAAAAATCTAAATATTTATGATTTGTGCGGGAACATAAATGCTATTTGGACAGACTTCAAATGTGGAGGAAGCTTTCTGTAGGAAGCAAACAAAGTGGTTTCATTCATGAAATAAGCATCAATTCTGAATAGCAGAGATCTATCAAAAATTAAGAGATATTTTAAAAAGACAAGTTAATTTAAAGTACTAAATAAAAGTAATAAAATGTCAGGAACTTAA
>NW_008823963.1:1465307-1532144 GCF_000699105.1 Pygoscelis adeliae
TGTATAACAATCCCTTTGTTCATTTCCTCAAAAGCCTTTTATAATTCTCCTGATTTATCTGTCTAGTTTTTTACATATACGATCAGCTTGCACATGTCCAAGAGTAAAGTATTCATGGATTTTAAGGGGATTCAAGCTCAGGTACTGTTTATTTCACCAGTTTAAATCTATTTAAGCAGGACTACACAAATCCTATGGTCGGCCTGCATGGGTATTTGTGATCAGGGCATTATTCTAGCTGTTTCTGTGTTTCGTTGTTGTCCAGACATACCTGATCTGGCTTTACACTAACTGTCTACACTAACTTAAAAGCTGGCTTCTTAAGCGAGCTTTGCAGGCAGCATTGAATTCACAACTCCTGTGGCTAGGCGTCTTCTGAACTGCCTAAAGTTTGTGGACAAATTTCACTCGGATGTGTCTTTGCAACGTGATAGTCACAAGGCTGACTGGAATGTACACTCTGTCTGTCTCAAAGCCATGGCGTTTGGATCAGATGGGGACTATTAGCTAAACATTGGCATGACCTTAGTTTTGTTTGCAAGATTGGCTTGATAAATCCCCTCCTCAATTAAAACCAACATATTTGAAGATGAAATGATTGTGATAAGCAGTTGCTAACCTTGGATAGCACTGTGTAGCAGCATAACACTGCAATTACTTGGATGTGCTTACATTGTCTTTTAGGGAAAGTTAACTACCATATATTGAAGAATATTTCAAAGAACTTTGAGAATGTTGGTACATTTGTTGACAACCTTTAATTGCTCTCCTGCATGTGATATACACATGGTTCTGCCAGTAACTTTTCTAAGTTTCTGATGGCTCTTTGGAACTATTTTGGGCTGATGCCGATATCAAAACGGTACTGGAGCTGAGTATCCATTTGTAATCTTATTGCCAACTTTTAGAGAGGTATTAACACTTTCATTGTTCAATCAACAAGACTATGAAGACTTTCTTAGTTCAAGAAAAAAGGCTCCATCTGCAGCTCAGCAACTCCATGCATGGCTTAAATCAGTCCACGAACTGAGTGTTCACAAATGCATGTAGTATACAGAAAAACTGAGCAGGCCTTGAAATAATTGGTAATGTAACTATTTATGTCTTCCATGAAACTCAGTTTATTTTGAAGACTAGTAGAGGGTTAGTTCTTTCTAATAAGACGTGGTAACTTTAAGACTCAGTTATTTGCTTTTTCATAATGCATTTTGGATGAAGTGATCTTAAAATCTTTACCTCATTATGGGTGGTATTTTGAATTAAAATCCTATGATAACAAATCTAAAATACCTGATGGTTCTCCCGGTTTATATCTGTTTATATCCATGAGGGACCATGTGCAACAAGAACTGTACTTTTCTGTTTTTTCTTTCAAAACCTGAACACATATTTACCATACAATTGTATTAAAATTGTATTTTTTTGCCTCTGCCTAGGAAAACAAAATATCATTCAAGGGAACTTTCAGTCTTTTTTGTTGTTGTAGTGATATAATAGCTTACCTGCATTTTTTTAATTTGGATTTCACTGGGAATGTCTGAGGCTAGATGCTGATTTAATTTGACATAAGAAATGGCTGCTGCTTAGTTTTCTTCTGTTTCAAGGTTAGACCTTTACTGTGAGTAAGACCAAATTGTAGCACTAACAAGCAGTGCTTCATTTTTTTGCACTGGAAAAGAGTTTGGCCCAGCACATTCAGGAGAAATTATCATCTCATAATCTATTTATAGTCTTAACTGCAATGATTAAACAAAAATGGATTCTGAGCACTGTGTTCTGGTCCTGAGCTTTGTTCCTGATCGTGCCAAGATTCAATTGCATGCCAATTTGCATCACTAAGTCTAGACCCATTAATGTTCACCAGAACTCCTTAGTGTTGAACTTCCAGCTAGATATGTTCATAAGCCCTAAAAAAATCAGAGCCCTTTATTCCATGTATGCTATCTTGGTAAAAGAGCTAGCTGTAGTTCCCCGCTATTACCAATTCCTATGTAATGACATTTATTACTGCATTTTGAGGCAAGTCTCATTACCAGAAGCTGCTAGACTCCTATTTAGTTATTAGCTGGGTACAATTATAGTTGCATTAATCAGTTATGCTTGTTTAGCTGAGTTCAGATTTTCTTTTGCTGAAGGGAAGATCCGAGTTCATAAGCCAGTACTTCAGACAATTTGAAACCATGACCTTAAATAATCCTGGATGTTCTGACCATATTCAAAGAAGTGTGTGGTACCTAATGAATTAGAGAGAATGGTTCTCATCTTTAACCACTATTTGTACCCACTTTAATGTCTGTTTTTGCAACATTAGATGTAGTCTTCCTAATGATATGTACATACCAAAGTCTTACATGACAAGCCAGCCTGCCTATTTTTTCAGAACCATCTAACTTTTCAGGATGCGGACAAAAATTATTCATCTTTACATGTGAAGATTCCTGTCTATTTTCAGCTTTGTGCCAGATGGCTTCTTAAGCTTTAGATAAATTAACTGTTATCCACCTGAGATAAGCTCCCCACAGAACCGTGGTATTTAACTGTTCCTCACTTCTCTGCTCGGTAGCTTCCCTGAGAAAAGCTCTCTGAGTTTTGAGTGGCTGATGTACCTGCATTTCCTCGTTCTAGGGGGCTTGGGGATCGGTGCAAAAAAGTCCTGAGTTCAGCATAGTTCCCAAACTTCAGTGATTTGAATTGCTCTCTGGAGATTTTTGAAGACCATGGAGAGGGGAAGGTGCCTCTATGGGAAAGGGAGATGTCTAACAGAAGCTGTTGGCCTACTAGGGCCAAGTTTGCATAAATTCTGACTATTGCAGGTTAGAACAGGATTTATACTAACTTAGTTTTGGGTCAGCTAATCCTGGAGAAAGTAAAACACCAATTTAGATCTCAGTTTAGAGGTTAATGTATACCCTGTGGGGTCGGAAGGAGGGCAGTATAGGTAAAAAAAACCAACGTGCCTTTCAGTGCAAGAGTGGCATTGTTTTAGAGTTAGGCTATGTCACCAGTAAGAGCTATTTGAATAATGAGGAAGATAAATCCTAGTGGCCTCAGCTAAGGAAAGGAGTACAGAGCTTATCCCGGCCTGTTAAATCCTGGAAGTCTGAAAACCTGGAAGACCTTATGAGAAACCTGCATTGACTAAACCAAATCAAAAACCTTTGGATGAATGAATACAAAGGCAATGTGGGACGAAGGGAATGAGTCTAAATTGAAAGAAGAGTTGCTTAGGTTTAGCTAAATAGATTTCATAGTGATTTTACTCTAAGTTAGGATGATTTCAGGGCTGATGAGATGAGAAAATCTGGAAAGATTTTTTGGTGTGGAACAAACATGCTAAAGGACCTGCATGTTGAGGCAATGGGAAAAAGTGATATGCTGCATTATTTCTAGTTTCATGTCAGTCATCTGGGGTTTTGAGTTCGAGCTACTATGCTTAGCACTGAAAGTTTCTTTAACAAATTGCTGCTGAGATAAATGGGGAACATGATGATGAAGTGGTACAGGCTGTAATTTACGGCAATTTTTGTTGGGTAGGAGGAAAAGAACCTTGTCTTCCTGAAAAATACATAATCCATATTTCTCAGTAGTTCTACCTGAAGAGTAGACCGTACAGTTATTGGGGAAGAAAATATTTAAAGTGATTACTTATGTTTTCTGCAAAATAATATTAATTTTTTTTCTTCTCCACAGTAAAGCCAACAGTTATTGATGTTGACATTTATGTCAACAGCATTGGTCCTGTGTCATCAATAAATATGGTAAGTGACTTGCTAACAAAGATTTTTATCTGGACTGCTGGTTTTGGCATCAATACTAGCTTTTGAAAAAGACAATAAATACCACTGGGATAAGTTGTTTTGATTGCTGATTTAGTTCTGTTTTCAGCTATAGCTCTGTTTTTCAGATGACTTTTGTGTCTCTTCAAGAGAAGAACAAACCTACAAGCAATATTATGCTCTGTGTTGTCTACCACAAAATGCTGGTAGGTCTTGAATGGTAAAATAGCCACCTTAGGAAAAAAATAAATATGAAGCAAAGCTATTGTCAAGAAAATTCTTGAATTAATGATTCAAGAGTGAATCGAATATACAGAGCTTCATAATGTGGAGTTAATGAGAGTCATCGCATACTATCGGTATATTTATTTGAAATTCATCATCTCTTCAGTGGTTACTTTTCTTTCACTGAGTTATCAACAATCTTTAGCCTTAAAGCATAATTTTGAAGAAGTTATACATAGCTGTACTGCATGTGTAAAGGCAGGAGAAACTGAAAGAGTCTGTCTGATAGTGTGACAATAGTGAACCTGGCAAAACATAACAGTTGGTCAGTTGTTGTGGTCGTCTAACTCCAGGACATTCCTCAGTTCTGCAGAAACACATTCAGATTTAGAAAGCGTAGCTGGTAGCTTCAATTCAAGTTTGAATTCAGCACAATATTCCTCTTTGTAAACTAGGCTGAATTTTTTCTTAATACAACTTGGAAACGGAGGACCTGATAATATCTTAATTTACATAAAGCTCTTATACTAACCTCTTCAAAGCAATGACTTTCTCTTTTTCACAATGACATTCAAAGGCTGCTGTGTACAATGGTCATATAGGAATCTAATAAATGCACTGCATGTATGTTTTGTATTTTTGGAACAAAAGCTGCTGAATTTGAAAGGTAGTCATTCATCCCGATTATTTGGTTTTGCCTATGTATATGGGAGAATGTAAATTATTGCAGCGTGTCAAATACTGGGTGGTCAGAGACTCCTATGCCCCCTGACAATGGGAAAACTGGCAAGTAAAGACAGAACAAATTATGTGCTGGGAACAACTTGGCCACTTACTCAAAGAGTGTGAAATGTATTGGTCATATTTCATGTGAAGCACTGAATGTCAAGCGATGGGAGTACCTGCTCCATTCTTGAACTAATAAATAGCTAATTATCTTGCCTTTCCCTGACTGCATACCAAAATGACTTGTCCAGGGAATGATTTATCGGAAAATCTATTCTGCTTATGGTCCTCTGGCTTGCATTTATGTATACTCTAGGAATGGGTACTCTATTCAAAAGTAGTGGGGACAATGGTGAGGATGCTTACTTTTCAAAGTCTTTTCACTCTTTGCCCCTCTGAATTAGCTTGTAAATATCATTTTGGGGTACTGGAAGTGTATGTGGAATAATAATTAAGAAAGCATTTGATCGGAACTGCTTCAGGGAGGAAGAAGGAAATAAAAATAATAGAAGGAACCAGCGGTTCTTGGAAGATTATTATGGCACAGTCAAATCATGACTAGTTTACTTATCCCTTAACTTTGAGTTCAGGATATCTTAAGGCACCAAGACGGAAAGATGCACCACAATACCAATTTAAAAAATGCATACTGTATCTCTTTGATAGTAGATGGTCTTATTAGGATAGTTAGTGAGTGTATGGCATAGAGGTATTTCTTGGTTACAGCTGAAAAAAACTGTGTATATTCTGTAAGGGCAGAATGATAAATAAAACAATGATGAAAGATGAAATATAAAATGTAGGTACCTGAAGTTTTAAGGACTCAAGTGTGCTTAAAGCTGTATCTAAACTTTTGCATAGAAATGGACCTTGTTTCAGATATGCTTGTGGACAGTATATCCCACTGAAACTGAATCTGAACTAGCTAAGCACTTTTGAGTTTTACTTCTGTTCTCAAACCTAATTACCAATATAGGAGATTAACATTAGGCACTCAAATATAGCAAACTCTTGTCCAAAATCTCCATTTCTGCTCTTTTACTTTGCAGTTTGTCCAAACCTACATGAGAGAGCAGGAATAAAAAAAGCTTGCAGTCTCAAATTTACAATGAAGATGGAAGCCCTCCTCACAAACCTACAGACTGTGGTGCTGTATGATAACTTGTCTCTCCAGTGGCAGAACTGATTGAGGAGCTACTTTTCCCCCCATTTGTGTTATTTCAACTGTTTGGCTACAGTATGCAGTAGCTCTGTGATGCCCTACTGGGAAAAAAAAATTAAACAAATTTTGAAATTAAAAATAATAATTAAAACATAATTTATTTATTTTAAGTAAGCAGTTTTTCATATAGCCTGTGAACTGCTGGAGCATGGGTACACAAACAGCTGAACAGAAACAGTAGCTGGAAATTACCTGTGGCAGAGGAAGAGGAAGGAAGGGACCATCTTCAGTCTGATTCCTACCATATAACTGAACTCTCAAAGGGAGAGGAATGTGTCTGAAAATCGTGTACAGAATTTAGAATAGTATTCTGGGAGAAAAAAAAGAGTATTCTTGCGAGAATCTACATATGCTATATTTCTCAGCAGGAGAGGAGCTTTTAGCTTTTCTCCCCTAAATTATTATTAAAAGTTGAGCAATTCTGTCAAGGCAACTCGGCAAGATGGTAGTTGATTGGGCAAAAAGAAAGATGATTACATTGATTTCCATCTCCTATTTCAAGAGTGAGATCATCAACATGTACAAGGAGGACTTCCCTGCTGTGTACTTCCAAACTTAGCCCTTAGCTCTATCACTTTTTTCTTAATCTGCAGCACTTCTGAGGGAAAATCATGTGGAGCTTCTCTAGAGATCAAACTCTGCAGGTATATTTTCTTCTCAGTTTTCATCAGCGCTTTTCATCCTGTGGGTGAAACCTAGGAAGTAAAATAATTTACTTTATCTATTCAGTGGGTGTTCCGTTGAATGTTCAAGCCAATTTCGTAGAGCAAAGCTTTTCAGATGTCAATAACTTTGTTGTAATTGTGATTAGACTTGAGTATGAATATTAATATCTCATTGTTTCTTTAACAATCAGGAAAAAGACAGTTGCTACCAGACACCTACCTACAGCAAAGATAACCTCAGATGAATTCTATGTGAACACTTGTGGCCCTGAGGAAAAAGAAATCCTCTTAGACTGAGGCTGGAAGTGCCACAAGGGGAAGAAATGTTAGGGATCCGTTCAAAAAGGCTTGCAGTCAAGGGAAAGGTAAAGTTCTCTGTGACAAAGAGGACATAATCCACAGGAATATACGGCTGACCCTGCATTCCAGACTGTTTGCAGAGGGTTTATGCCACTTCCCCTAAAGGACTTACCAGTGATTCATTTCCTAGTTGCTTTCAAAAATATCTATTTAGAACCTCAAGGTTTCCAGAAAAAACAGGAGTGATTGTGAGAAGGTAATGTAGATGCTCTTCTATTAGAGACTCATCATTATAACATCTTTATGATGACAATAGAAACTTGTTTTCTGGATAGACAGTGGTGACCCTTCCTTTGTCTGTGACGTGGAAGATTCCTTTGGGGCATGGTCTAAAAAAAAGCTAATGTTAAGTAGCAAGAAATGGGAATTGTGTAAGAATAAAGAAGTAAAAGCAGGCAGAATAATGAACTGAGTGATACTAGGAGGTAGTCTCACGTGGCAGTGGCTTTGAAGAAGAAAGTAATTTCAGCATTTTGAGCTATGGCATGATGTTATGAAATGACAGAAATGATTGATACTAGCCAAGAGTATTTTGAAATTTAAAACTCAGAGATGTTTGAATGCCCATTCAAAAAATTTAGGGTGGCTTTTTAACAGAGAAAAACCATCTATGGTATAAATATCTTGCTGCCTGTCCTTTATGAAAAACATAATAGGATGTGAGCTTGGACTGATTTAAAAGAAACATAAAGTGATTGATTTAAAAGTAAATGACACATGGAAGTTCTGAGCCAAATTAAATCTTTCTGTGTGCATATTGTATCCCTTTTTCTTGGTTTTCATCTCTTCATAAAGTAAGTTACAGAAATCTGCAACTTGCCATTTCATGTTATAATGTCATTAGAGACCCTGACTTGTAGGATGCAATATTCATATCTATCGCAAGATTTTATTTCAACCTTTTCTGTATTTAAGAACTTTGTTATATCTGTAATCATAATGAACATGCTTCCACTGCTGTTAGGGATATTCTAAGTCAGTTTTTTAAATGTAAAAATTCATCTGCAATCTTGTTTTTATTTTTTCCCCACACTTCATATTGTAAAACAGGTGTATGAATTCCAGGTCACTCAGTTTTCATATCTCAGTGTCTTTTTTTTTTAACACTTCCCATTCAAAATGGTGTCCAGGAAGCATATGCTTTTGCATTAAAATCCATGCTCCAATTTTTGTCAACAACCCAGTTCTTGTCAATAACAGCAAAGATTTATGAGTTGCGTTATAAAACTTAGATCTTAATGTGGCTCACTGTAGCCTGGTTTTCTACAGATAAACAGTACTGGCTTGTGTATAAAAGAACAGAAAAAGGAGAGAGACCGTGCAAAATGCAAAGTGGGAGTCAGATGTAACTGATGGGAAAAAAGAATGCCCTGGAAGTAGTTTTGTGAGACAGAAATGCAAACACACTGAGATTACATAGACTATTAGATCTCAATAGCATCAAAGTCTGTGTGTTTGTGTGTACACACATATAGTCTTAACTGAGTAGCTACAGGAATCTGAGGCTGCAGCACAAGTTGCTGGTGAAGGAAGAATTTGACACCTATATGGTTTTAGCAACTGGAATCTCAGTTTAATGCAACTGTACAGAAAGTATGTTGAAGAGAGTGTGAGAAACAAGCTTATATACTGTACTTACCTGTTCATAAAACTATTAATAGGTTATCTGCTGGTTATACGTTCATCTCTTTATTCTCAGGTAATCTGAAAAGGTAATTCATAGAGTGTTTCTTTTGTGTGTTTCATCACTTCATTCTTTTGTGCCCACTCTCTAGGCTATATCATATGTCTTTATGGATTCTGTATTTCCCTTTTGTTCAGTTAAGTGTTGTAGAATAAAAGCAATCTTTACTCTTTTTTGCCCCTTAATGTACTGATAGACTTCTTTGAACTTCAGTTTCAAAGTCCCCACATGCTCATTTTGCTTCTCCAGTAGACATGATAGGTATTTAAAAAAATAGTCTTGATGTGGAGACTTGTCTAAAATATTATTCAGAGCTTATGATTAAATCTGAATTTCTAGCATATTTTTAGTCTCTATGCCTATTTACTTGATAGTTAAAACTGTTGTTGGAGCATCTGCAATTATAGAAACATAATCTGGTGAATCTTTCCATAATAAGGCAAAGCTAATTTAAATCCAGATTTCATCTGTTTTTCACCCCACTGGGTAGCCCCAAATATTTCCTTTACAGGCTTCTTCTCAAAGATAATGCAAGACACTATTTGAGCACAAGCCTGATATCCTGTTGTTCATTGTTAACTTGGAGTATTTTTTTCTAATTGTGTCTCGCTGTTTTACCTAATCTATTTGTAAAGCAATTGTGTAGGGAGGTAGTTTCTGTTATTTTTGAGGGGTGAGTTTTCCGGTTGGTGAGTTCAGATCATCTCTAAAACAACGGAATGCCTCAGGATGTTTGTGTTTTTCCCTGCAAATTTTACAAGCTTCTTTTTTGCTTTGTGACCTAAGAGAACACTCAAGTCCTGGATTAAATTTTAGTTTGAGTGGGTCTGTTCATTTACGAGGACTAAGATACTAGTCATACACTTAAACATTTTGCTAAATTATGATCAAGTTACTATTCTCTTTTCTAGAGCATATTTATATACTGTCATTAAGTTTGTATCACTCACGATAAAAAAGGTATGAATTATAGAAAACTTTCAAGCTGCATGGATTTTTGCTGATAAATCAAAATCACCTCACATACAGACTTATTCTTGTTGCTTCAAACTCTGGCAGTCAATGCCTCGCTGTAAAAATGTTTCTGGGAGGTAGCAGTAATAAGCTGAAACTTGAGTCTATTTATGACTTCTGTTCCACCACTGAACTTGTGAGAGGCTAATATAACCTCAAAAGTGAAACAGACTAGAAGCTGGAGGGAAAAAAAATGAGCATGGATTGATTTTTTCACATATCACCTTGGCAGCTTCTACTTTTGGTCTCCTCTAGAGCACCACGTTGTGTAACTAAAATATGACCTAGCTGATAGACACTTGGATAAAGGCCTTAGGCTACCCTTGTTTGAGGTGCAATGGGATGGACTAGCATAATGTTCATTTTTCTGTAATGAAGCTTGTGTGCTGTGATGTGTAGCAGTAGAATACTTATTGCTATAATTTACTACATTGGCAGGAAATGCAGTTTGCTTCTTGGAGGAATGATAGTTTCTCTCACAAGTCTTTGGTAATGGACTGATATTCTGTCTGCTGGTCTGTCTTATCAGAGATCAGGCAGATTGTCAAATATGGATGACTTAGCCTTAGTGTTGTCTCAAAAGGTGTATAAAAAATGAGCAATTTACTTTCCGTAATATAGGAGAATGAAATGCCTCATCTGCTCAGTAATGGGCATTGCAAAAAGATCTGAAGAACAGCTGGACTGAATGTTTTTTCCATAGCTGAACACTGCTACAGTATCTAACAGGTACCTCATCTTTGAGCAAATGAATTGGCCTTTGTACTAAGTATGGAAAGAAACTACTTTCCAGCCTGATGCCAGTTCTTATGCGTGATTTCTCCCACTTCAATAACCTATTCCTTGGGCCTGCAGATCCTAGGCTTTAGTGTAAGTGTACTCACTGCTACAGTTCCTTTAGAAAGTTACAGTTGCCTTCATTGACTATCCAGTGCTACATAGCTTCGCTTTCTTTGTTACCAACATTTGGGAAAGTTAATTTAGAAAAGCTATGGCTAAATTGCTGAAAAGGTTATTGAAGTACTTTAGGGTGAATTGAGGGTCTTTTTGCCTAAATCAATTTAGTTTTGGAGTGGTCACGCATTTATCAACTTTGTTTTAGAGCTTGAGCTTTCCATGATTGCTCCATGAAAGAGTAATTACTTTTGTGTCCACCTGTTTACTGGATTCCTGCATGATATTGACATAGGTTAGACCATGGTTTTGAGAGTTTGGTCTTCCTTAGTTCTTTCAGTGATGGATTTACCCGAGAAGCAAATGAATGTTGCTGATTTGTTCCGTAAATAATGTAATTTTTATAAAATTTCATGGTATAAAGTTTTGGGAATGCAGACCCAGCCATCACAACATCCACAGAGTGATTCCAGTGGCATTATAAATGTGCTCGTAGTTAGGAAGGAACATCTGCATACAATGTGACCCCATATAATCCATAATTGGGTCACAGAAAAGTCTTCATGTTTCTGTAAGGTTTTTTGGTTGGTAAAAAGTGAATACTATTCATCAGTGTCATTTAAATATCAGAACAATGCCCTTCATTTTTCACACCATTCTTACAATGAATAAAACCCAGAAGAACCCACGTACCTTAATTTTTTTCCACATGAGAGCTTGTCATCAGTCTAATCGGATATAATTTCCTTTATTGTCTCATTGCTGAAAAATAAGGTTTAGAGAATTGTATTTCATTTCCCTTCATCTTTTTTGGTGAACATGGTGTCCCTTGACTCTTAAGTACTCTCAGACATGCTTTTTCTGGTACAGACAAGGAATTTCTGCTGAGTGACTACACAGAACTGAAGAATAAAACAAATGCTTGGTTTCTGCAATTAAAAAAAGTCTACAGACCGCAGGGATGTATCTGTATCCCAGCACCTCGATGCTTTTGTTAACATCATGCACTCTTCTCCTTTTAAATCACTGTAGTCTTCATTTATTACTTTCTTGATCTGGAAAAGGGACTTTTATGTGGTCAAAAATAGTGTTATTCTAGGTTCTTTATATGTTTTTGTAGGTTTCTTCCTCAAAGCTCTCTCCAACTCTGTCTTCTTGTGCATCTTCTTTTCGTTAGACTTGTAAGATACAGGTGGTTCTGCTATACACACTGTGTTGGACAAGCTGTTTTCTGCCCTTAAAACTGCTATCGCCTCCAGAAACTTGTGTCTCTTTTCCTACTTCCACAAATGACATTTGCAACCCTTGAATGCTGAAGAAATTTGGTGAGAGGAAGATGTTTTTGTAAATGCTGTTAGCTTTTTGTATACTACATAGAAGCAGACAATTTTGACCACAGAGTCTTGGATGTGTTTTAGTCAAACGTCTTAGGTATTACAGTGAAGTAGAGTCACTCCATTAAAAATAGCAACAAATATTTTAATGTTAATATAATAATTTTACTAAGTGTTTTTTTAAGTTTTAAATGGTAAAGATAAGGAAACTGTTCAGGGGTCTAAGAGATGAAATTCTCAAGGCTGTTGTGAGATTCTTAAACCAAAGAAGCCGCTACCTTCCTTTGGGACTGTTTTCTGTGCTTACCCCAAGGCTAGCTGTGTATGCTCGGAGCTTATCTAGGAAACTGCATTCCTTGGGAGACCTGGGAGCAGGGATAACTGATTCTTGCTTCCTCTGACTTGCGTTTGGCATATTTTGCAAGGAGAACGGAATTTTCAAAAGTGCTTAGGGACTTAGTCATGGGAGATATTAAATACCTAGCTAGATTAACCTGTTGTAATTCTCATACATATGACTTGACAAATTGAGGACCGTGTTCACAAAGGTATGAAGGTGTCAAGTTCTTTCTTACAGTGCCTGACTGTTGTTAAATACTTATATCAGTCTGAGCTCCACTGGTATTTTCCTTGCATAGATAGTGAATACTTGATTTAAGTGGGATTAGAAATTTAGAAGAAATTTGTATAATTCCTGGCAATTTCTGTAAGTATTCTTCCACAGGAATTCTGGTCTTAAAAAAAATATGTTGTAATAATAGGGTTGTTGTACCTGTTGTGATTTGAGATTTAAAAAAGCAAAGTTTGAAGGAAGGAAATTAGGCCAGCTGTTATAAAGAAGGTATATTTGGAAAAAATGGAGAAACCCTTGGTCACGCAAACACTTCACCGTGTTTGGCATAGACACAGTGATGATTACATTGTCATGTAATCTGCTTCTGTATTAATATTATTCTATGAAGCCAGAAGTTCCTGTGAAGACTGTATGGGAGAAACAGAACAAATATGAGGCATCACAGTGAACTGTAACAGAGGAGGAAAGACAAAAATGGTTGGGTACTATTTTGAGAACATTTCATAAGACAGGCATGCTATTTCAGATCTCCTGGTCCTTATCCTCGAGAGAGATTACTAAAACCTTCAAAAGAAGAAGCCTGGAAACTAAATTTCATAATTGTGTTGAATATGGACAAGCAGAAGCTCAATAGTGGCATTGGTTTTATGTCTCTGTACAATTTGTGCTCCTGGTAACCTCTGCAAGTGGTAACTACTTGTCACCTTTCCTGTCTGTTGCACCTTTTCCTGATTCAGTTGTACATACTAACCTTTATCTTGATTGTCTGTTGATTAATGTAACTTATTTTTACCCAGAACATATTTGTCTCAACGGGCTTGAAGTTTGCGATGCCTCTTTCAGATCAGAAAAAGGGCATGTGTGCCCAAGATTTTGCGATTCTTTTCCAGCTGTATTGTTTACCCAGTAAGAATAAATTACTTCTGTTTTCAGACCTTGCATCTCAAAATCATTCTTGGAGACAGTAGCTACCAGACTTAAGGGATAGTGAGCTTTAGCTGATAGTTCATGTTTGGTACAGTGCGTTGGATAACTGAGACAAAGAAATAACTGCCATCTGCTTACACACACTGCATATATCAGACTCTGATAGTTCTGTGCTTTCAAATGGCTTTTCAGGTGGATGTTTCCCTGAGGTATATTTACTGCAGCTTGCACAGTATGTTTTTTTTTGTTACCTAGGCAGCCTATAGATTGAGGTTGAATTACAAGGCAATCAAAATTGTGAACTGTAGAAAGGTATGACTTTATTCTTTCAATTTATAGAGATTATTATATTATAATAAAACATCTTTTTGTCTAATAATGTCAGTTACTTAATTTTACTGCTTTTAGTAGTTGAAGAATTGAGATCACCAAGCTGTTTGCTGGTCTTCCCTGCTGCAAATGGAAATGAAAAATTTCCTCCTGTATTACTTATCTGCCTCAGTCTTGGTCTTCATTTCTCTGGGTGTAATTGTCACTTGATCACATGCTCACTAAACATCTGGCCATCTTTAAGGCAAAGCAGTTTCAATTTTCCTAAATTGGACTTCATGCATTATGCAGATGTTACTTCATTAGACACTGAGATGAGCTATCAAGCTATATTGTTTGGTCAGAATAATGTAAGCTTGCCTCTCCTCTCGATGCTGGTTTGAAATCAGACTAACAATTCTGGATAAATTCAGTTTGTGCAATCATTTTTGCTTGTGATTCAATTAGGGCATACACGGGGATCTAGGTAAATGCAGTCAATGATTTTGTGTCTGTTCCTGACATGCTGATACCTATGTGCAATGTGTGAAACAGCATAAACAATAAAGGAGCTAAATTAATCTCTCAGGAAGTGAATGGAACTATGCCAGGCATAAATTTGAGCCACGTTCTCTGAAAATATTCCACACTGAGAGGCTAATAATAAGATCCAAAGTAACCCAAAGTTCATTTTGGTAATAGAACATTTGGATCCTCACTGCCTTCTGTCTTTTCTTTTAATTTGCACTATTGTGAAGAGTGCAAAGTCAAACACCAGTAAATTGGGGAATTTCTTCTGTGCTGGATGGGGCCAAATAAACAGGTGATGTGTACAGCAGCAAAGGATCTGCCTGCTGCCTAATGTTGTGCTCTGAATTCCACAGGGCGCCCAGGTTCTCACCTGACATAAATGGCTGACTGCATCAATATAAATGGAAGTGTGCTGATCTGTGCTAGTCCATAGGCTCCTGCTTTCAGAATTCTTTTTTCCTAAGTACTTTTCATTGTTTCCAGATTAAAAGGTTAGGTATTACGAGGTTTTTTTTTTTGCATAATACTATAATCTATTATATCATTCTTTTGTAGAGTGTATTAAAAAAAAAGAAAAAAAAAGACTGCAAGATTGTCTGATTGCACTCACCTGAAAGCTGCTAAGTTTATCTTCATTATTTTCCCTGCAATGTGTTCTCTAACTCTCTGGTATCTGAAACTATTTATGTAAATATGGCTGAACATTTCTTTGCCATCTGGATGCTACTATAAGAATGGTATAAGAAAAGGAAAGTGAAAACAAATGTAGGAAGCCCAGGAGAACACCTTAAAAAGATAAAATTGGACCAGTATTTTGGGAGCCTAACTGGACCAGCACATAAAGCTTTTGACAGATTGTGGCACAGGTAGATTAGCCACCTGCAAAGAGGCAGAATAAAAGAATTATTTAGGAGTTTCTTTTGGATTTCCAAAAAGTCTAGCTAAACTGGTATCGTGTGAATGTTCTAGCTAATGGGAACAATGATAGGTGATGCATTGAATGGTCAACTTGTGCTTGTTCTTCGGTTTAGCCCAGATTTATGCATGAAACATTTGCTGACGTAGCAGTGTTTAGGACTGTGACTTCTTTCAAAGTACCTCACCAGAAAAGCCATCAGCTAGAGTATGGAGTAAAAGCGTTTTGCTCATAAAGCCCACTGTGCTTGGAGAATCAGCAACTGGGTACAGCTCTTGGGTACAGAAGTACCTGTGCTGGCAGTTACATTTGCTGGCATTGTGTAAGTAAAACAGTATCAACAGATTGAGAGGGTAAGCTTATTTAGTAGGAAAAATATAAACATCAGTTTACTTCTCACACAGAAAAAACTCCATACTTTCCTAGGTCTCATGCACCTGAAAATTATTTTTTTTTGCTGTTGCTAATATATCTTAGCCTGTACGTATATATATGCTGTGATAACAGATTAGCATCTCTCAAATTTTAAACTCTCCATAGGTCTAGAGTTACAAGGGTCTCTGTAAAACTCTTTGAATAAAATGACAGACAAACTAGCAATCAAAAACTTAATTAAATAAAAATGAGGGACATGACAAAAATCTGTTAGCTCCTAAATAAGTGACCTGATGTATGCTGAGTATCACATGGAAGTCAGGAACTGGACTTCAAAGTGCTCTTTCATTATTTTTATGTCTAATTGAACTTTACAAGGCTCAGCTTCCATTTTCGTTCAGAATCTGAAGCCCTTCCATGGCCTAAATCTCCAGTTGTTTGAGTATTTTCCAGGATGAGATGCAGGACAGGGTCAGTATTACTTAGAAAACTGTAGATAACTTTAGGCTTACCTAGTAATTTGTTCCCGTGAAACTATCCTGGATTATAAAATTACAAGAAAAATTGTGATATAAGGGTCTAAGTAGTTGGGGTTGATGTTATAATCTAATTGAAAGTCTATGTAATATTTTTCTTTATAAATATTGGTTTTCAGCTGAGTATTGTAAAGATTTGGGATAAACTTTTCAACAGCAGATGTCCATTACAAAACTTTTATTTGTCAAAAGCAGTTCAGGCAATGGTTTGACTATTTCTGAAACAAAACTAGGAAGAAGCATATTTTTCACATTCAAAAGTGAGTGACCCTCCGCCTCTCCCCAGATTTTACTACCTCATGCTAGTTAGAAAGGACATTAAATTTTAAGGCTTTGGGGAGGAGGGAGAGAGAGAATGGTGCATTTCCTATATGTCAGAGATGCCTTCTGTTGTCACTGTGAAAATCTGCCTGCAAGTCTGTTTGCCCATGCTCTGCAGGGCAAAACAATTTTAGCAGCTTAAATCCCTTGATTCCACCTGTGTTGCATATGTTGCAGTGTGAGTGTGGGCCAGATTTCCTGGAGAGCTTACATTTGAGCTGCTGCAGCTGATGTGAAAGAACAGTGTTTGTGCTCATAGTGATCTTGCTGCACCGCAGCAGCATGGAGGAGGGAGTTGCCTGATTGCAATGGACAAGGGGCTAGGGGTAGTGTCAGGTGCTGGAATGCACGAAATTATCAGTATGAGAAGAACTGGCAGACATGGGTGTTTTGAAGAGGGTAGAAGACTGAGGACTGGCTGAGTGTAATGAATAGGAGTAGACTGAAGAGTTGGGGTATGGAGAAATCAGGATTGGAGGTAAAAAGAAGAGCAGAGTGAAAAGAAAAGGGGCATGCCAGGGAGAATGGATGGGAAAATCTATTAGTAGAGCCTTCATACTCCTCTAAAGTCTAAGAGGGAATTCAAGGCCATGCTTATATTCCTTTTCATAGCTGTGTGCAAGTTTGGATATAAGCATCTTGATTGTTATATTCATATTGCCTATGGGGACGGCTATCAGCTATGAACTAGTGTCCATCTATTTTGCCTTGTCTGGGCAGCCAACTGAGTCGCTCTGAAGGTGGAGTGAGTGTGCAGGGCCAGTGTATAACCGGAAAGATGACCACACGGTCTAGGCTTAGGCCTGGATATACTTAATCCAGAAGAACTGTGCAGGTGTAGCCCCAAATTCCTTACTATGCTTACGCTGACTTCAAACCTTTGTGAAACGCACTGGCAAACTCTACTGATGCTCAAAGGGAATGGCAAACAATAGTTAATAGTTACTGGGAACTAAGATGGTCTTTTAGCTCAAACAGAGCTCACTGTGATGGAGCTAATATTTTGAACTCTATTTACCTACAGAAATGACGATATGGTGGCATGTAATAGATTGTTTTGTATGTAAAAAGCTGGGAAAGTATTCACAAAAGTTATATTTAAAGACTTTGGGATTGAAATGTCAAAGTTACGGTTGACTTTTTTGCTCACTTGCACTCAAGCATGATAATGCCATCCTGCATTTCTTGATAATCCACCATGTTTATGCAAAAACAGTTTCTCCTCCAGCATACACAAAGCTTCCCTGGTCTGGGACTCTGTTCATTAAAGGAGATTTTGCTGTATTGCTATTGCAGTACCAGTGGGTGTTTGTAGGGAGATAACAGGAAGGTCCTGAGGCTGAAGCAGCAGAATGCTGCTCCAGTAGAACTAGATCCTGCTTCTGCCAAAGAAAATTTGGTAGGACAAGGGACAAGATGTTTATAGCAAACTTCTCAAATGGCTATTAGTTGGATGTTCCTCACTTTATTGACACTCTGTGATCTGATATACAGCAGTGCAATAGGGACTGAGCTGATGAGTGTTGAATATAAATCCTATGGCATTATATATTACCTAATAGAAAATAAGCTGAAAAAACCCAAGAAAACCTTGTTTTGAGCCCCTAAAATTTCTGTGAACTTTTGATTTAATCTCTGCCTCTGAGATTGAGAGTATGATGAGACTTTTCTGAAACTCCTTTTCTGAGAAAACATCTAGGAAGATGAGTGAGTATTAGCCAACTTGACATATATTTCTTGGCAGATATTAAAACTAAGTGAATGGAAAGGACCTACATGAAATTCTGGACTTTCCTTATATTTCTTACTGTAAATTGGCATCAGCTACAAACTTCATGGGCTCTCCTAAGAGAACTAGAAAACAGGGACTTCCAGTTGGCATTCCTTTCATACACAACCAAGGAACACACTGTCTTGTCCTCATTTTACCATCTTCTTCTCTTTGCAGCTGAGACGTATAAGTTCTTCTGCAATGAGGCATGATTTAGGTAGGCTTCGTATCCTGTTGCTGTTTAAAGAAAGTGGTTTGATTTCTTTAATAGCTCAGTCATGGGTTTCTGGGATGGCCAGTGAAAGTAGCTTTGAGACTGAAAAGGCATCCTTCACTGGTACTGTATCAGGTGCAGGTGTAGTTCCATCTTTGGTGAAATGCTTGAATTGATATTAGATTTACCACATAGCTTTTTTGTATCTGTGTAGAGGAAGTGTTGGAAATGGCTAGGGATCTCACTTTCTGGGGGAAATTCCTTTTTTTAACACAGAATCCACATACACGTTACCTGACAAAAAGTTTTCAAAGGATGGATGCCTGCATGTTGTTTGACTACATCTGTTTCAGGACTAGTTTAAAACAAACAAACAAACTGGACAAAAAAAAAAGTTACCTGAAACTCACCCAGATGCTGCTATGGTCAACAGGAGATATGCCTGCAAGAAGCGTGGCAGCCTGCTTTTGGGCAGAAAGGCAGCTTTGTGCTGGGAGCTGGTTGATGAGAACGGGCAGATTGCTTTTGTCGTCGTTTTTTAAATAAACTGTAAGCTGGCATTTTTCATTTAAAACCTGTGAGTTTCTAATAACCTTTAAAAGAGCAGTTTTCTACTCAGGAATCAGGAGGATTTCTTGAACTTGAAGTAGAAACACCGTGAGCGAAGAAATAATTAGCGGCCTTTCATTTGGAATGTAGGAGAATGATCAGGTTTTTCGTCCTGCCTGGAAAAGAGACGGGACTCAGGAGTTTACTACTGAATGCTACCAAAACTGGGTAATTAGTGGTTGGTAATTAGCTTGGTTTGGGTTTTTTTTTTCCTACTCTGCAGTCATTTCCATGAATACTTTGCGCCCCTCTTAAGTGATTATTGCAGAATCTCAGAGACAAAGGAACATAACCTATATTTACTAAAAGATATAGTATAAGTAATTCACAGTGATCAGAAAACTGGATGAGGAAAGTAACCCAGCTCATATTTTGAAGGGAGACACTCTGATACTCCCCAAATAATATCCCATAATCTATTTCCATATAATTTATGAAATGCTGTTACTGGGGGGGGGGGGGGGGGGGGGGGGGGCAGGCAAAGGTTAGCAGAAATCTTTATTTCCCCCTAAATATTCTGATACAGTTAAGCAAGGAGCACTCCTTGAATAAAGAAGATAAAGGATTAGATGGAGGTCCAGTGTAATTTGCTTGAAGGCATATGACATATGGTAAATTCTACATCATGTTAGGAGAATGTGGTTGTTGGAAGTAAGGCTTTACAGCTTTTTGGCAAGTAAATTAACTCCCTGCTCACTCGTTGATTTAAAACTAGTGCATTTTGAAATCAGCCTGTAATTTTTAATGTCATTCCCGTGGATGGTCAAAATCTGTCAGTCTACAGATGCAATCTTCTATTTTCTATGGTAGGCATCTTGCAGAAATTTATTTTAATCAATGAATTATTGATTATAATACTTGCCAATAATGCTTGCTCATGTAGAAACAAAAATTTGAGTGTAACAAAGAAACTTTTCT
Organism: Pygoscelis adeliae; assembly: GCF_000699105.1. NCBI lineage: Eukaryota > Metazoa > Chordata > Aves > Sphenisciformes > Spheniscidae > Pygoscelis > Pygoscelis adeliae. Next base: position 1,485,209 of record NW_008823963.1, read on the forward strand.
ACCCAAGATATGATTGGCTCTGTGTTTTCCTTCAGATAACCAGAACTGACAGACCTATCCAATCCATAGCTTAAAGGCAGGACCTGAAATACAGTATGAAATACTGCTTCTTTTCTGCTCCTTCTCTCAACAGATTCTCAGTAGATCAGTGTTATTTTTCTCTTCATCTGAGCTTTCCTCAATCCATTTTTTTCCTCTCGGAAATTGTGTGTATTTTTAGAAAGCCTCTGAAGTAAATATGATGATGTTGTTTTGGGGTTTTTGTTTTCTCCAGAGGACAATTGTGTCGTAAAGTTGCCGTCTCCTTGGCTTGTTGCTCCCTTGCATTGCCTCACCTCGCCTCGCCTCGCCTCGCCTCGCCTTGCCTCGCCTCTCCTTGCGTCTCTTCATTTTCTTTCTTTTCTTTTTTCTTCATGGCTAGTTTCTCAATGGCTAGTGTTAGTCATTACGTTTCAAGCTGTTACATGTAAACAATTGTCTATTTCCTCCTCTGTGGAGGAAAAAGAGAATTAATTTCCAAGATGAGACCATTACTGTCGTGCCCCTCAAGAAAACAATGACATTCGATCAGGTTCCCATATCTTTGCATGTCATGCTAAGCCTGCCAAACAGGTTAACTGCTAAAAGCAGGAAGAGGGATCTGATTGCTCATGAATACCCCCACTTTTGCTCTTAATATAGAAAGTTGAAATATTTTCTGGAGTTCTCAGGTGGTTTTGAATCTTGAGTGTGTTTGACTTTTTCTGGTGTGATTCAACTGTGCAGGCTAGTGGCCTGATTCCAGTTTTTAATGGATCAGGTGCATGGCAACATGGTCCTTTCTACCCCTGTTATGCTATAATGCTGTTAAGCTAACAGACTGCAAGAGCCCTGCTGAGAGGATTTGTTGATTTGCCTGTGGATGTTGGAAGGAAATGACAGAATCACTTTGTACCTGCAGTCTTCCATCTCTTGTGTTGTAATAAGCAATTTAGTGTTGCCAATTATTCCCTCTATAGGCTGTGGCCATAAAATTTTGTCAGACCTTTTCTTCAGCAAGGAAGAACTAGTGGGAACATTGAGGCTATTCTTATGTCAGGTACGCAAGACACAGTACAATCTTTTTAAATGATTCAGGTAGGTAGGTGTCACTGCTGGCTGAGAGAAGTCATGAATGGAAAAAGTATTGGTTGTTGTCCTAGACGTAATACAGGTAATGCTTCATGATGGAGGGAATAAAAGATGTGCTATAAAGAAAAGAGAGTGTTGCCATTATTGTGGGATTGCTAGATGTGTCTTCAAGCTAAAGGATATTTGTGCACCTTGAATGCTCTGATAGTCTCAGTTGGCTTTGTGACCAGAAGGACCTTTCTATATCATGCTCTTATAAAGATTATAAAGTTGCAGTTACTTTAATTTATAATTCACAGTAGCTGTCCTGACACTTGCTTTACAGATCACAGAATCCTATGTTTGTTTGTAACAGCTGTATATTGATTGGCTAGGTCGTTGTTGTTAGTGAACACTGAGTTGAAAATGCCTGTGCTTTTTGCAGTGCTTGCTACGCTGGGAATACAATCCCTGCCTGAGATTTCTTGGTCCGAAGAGAATAAAAAGACTGTTATGGGCAAAGAATAACTGGGTGCTTGAGAGGGAACATTAAGTATGTAATAGCAGCAACCAAAGCTAAATTAGTTAAAGGGGAGGAGAAATCTCTCAATAATTAGTAACTGTAAAAATTTTGTGAGAGAGCTGGTTTGTAGACCAGACAATGGACAGGTTTGCATAAAACCTTAAAGCCATGCTTGAAGACACTATTTATTTATGCAGGGCAATAAAAGCCAAAGTTATCCCCTGTGTCACTGAACTGATTCCATGGTGCTGTAGGAAGCCATGTAAGCTAGTCCTTTTCATGTATCCTTCTTTAGGCACCTAAACACTTGTTTTCTAATTCTGTGGATCGGCTGACCAGATTTTTGAATTTAGATCATTCTGATGAATGCAGAGATTAGCATCTCCTTCTTTTACTGGGCTGGTGAAGAAGCACATCATACACAGTGTAGAATGGCTTTTCTTTATATTTCTTGTATTACAGGAGAGCATGAAATCTAGGCTGCCAGATACACCGTGCTGGATATGGTAAATGAACAGAGGAAGAAATGATCTGTACACAAAAAAAAGGTGGGGGGAAGCTGGAGGGAAAATGAGTCACTTTCTGAGTTTCATACAGTCTGTCATTGGTAGAGGTGGAAATAAAGCCCAGACACTCTGGCTATCTGTTTTGTCTTTCTTAAGGGATACTGCTGCAAGCTGCTGGCATTGCATGGCTAAACATAAGTATGGTTGTCTTTAACATAAGAGAAGCATATAATCAGAATACCACATAGAAAGAGTGAATGGAAGAGCTACTGAAATCCATTACTGATGGCATATTACAAAGGAAAGGTTCTGCTCTGAGTTACTCTGGTTTCGTTCACTGTAATTCCTCTTTACTCCAGTTGTTTCTTAATTTCTTACTCTCATTTCCCTTGAAAAGTCCTCTTTCTGCCTTTTCTTTCCTTTCCCTGTAGCTTGTCCTTTCCTAACTTACGCCACTCCACATCTTCATAACATTGATTTCTCCCTTCCAGCAGAACTGTCGCACAGTTGGCTACTCTTCCATAACTCATTCTGTGCAAGATTTTTAGCTTCTTTCTGTCCTTGTTCTATCATGCCTACCAATTCTTTAGGACATAGGACATTTATAACAGAGTGTACAGGAGAATTGTAGTGGATTTTACCCTTTGTATAATTGCTTTCTAATAAATATGATTAATATTAAATGCCTACTATTAGCCTAATATACAGTCTGTACTGAAATTAAAAAGATGAGGGATACTTATGTAAATGTCAACTCTTACAGTTGTAACATTTTAAGACTGCAAATGTCAATGTATGCTATGTAATGGTGTTTGCCTGTGTGTGAAGTACATTATAATCACTGATGGATGAATCTTAAAATTTTCCAAAGTTCACACAAATTAATCAATCCAAAGTTTAGATGCCTTTACAAACTACTGATTTTTTTCAATGTGCAAATGGAGTGGAAATTGAGGTGGGTCAGGACTAACTAAGAAATTGCCGAAGCATTCAAAATGAAAATTCAAACTCCAAGAAAATTGGGCAGTAAATTTCTTACTCATACCATTGCTTAAGGTATGTGATTGAAGATTCTCATCAGTTTAGACATCCTTATGTGGTCATGGAAAAAATATTAGCAGGAGATGCCTCTCATTTATTATACATGCAATTACAAAAATGGCATGTGAAAGGGATCAAGGGGGATGATTTTGACTGATCAGTGAGCTAGTTGAAAAAGACTGTGATGAAATTCAGGTTTCCCATATTTATCTGCTCAATTTCTTTCTTCTTAAATGGAAATCTTTAAATTGTGATTGCAAGAGCAGGGAGCAGTCCTTTCCACAGGCAATGTTTTTCATTTTTTAATCCTGGGCTCTTCAAGTGATAGACCAAATATAGGAAACATTAAAAAATCATGGTTAAAGCAGAGTGTATATCTAGCGATTCCTTTAGATTTGAACAGAGAGAATTTTGACACTCAGTTTCTCTGTAGTCAGAAGTAGAAGTCAGATTTGAGTCAGCAGAGGTGGACACCTGGGTAGTATTCCAGTCTAGCGTACAGGTTGTTTCAGTTGCAGGGTCAGAATCAATATCTTGTTCGTTATCATTTGCCACTCTGTCCATTTTGTTGGACATTTGATTCAAACAATGCATGAATGCATTTTTATGCATGTCCTTAGCATGAATGCAATTTGTGCTTTCAATCCTAAATTGAGTAGGAATGTATGAATCAGCTAAACATGGGCTTACCTTGGATGAGAACAAGTGGTTGTTAAGTTTAAATACTTACTATTAAACAAATTGTTGGTGTTTTGCTTTTTAAGTCACCAGCAAAAAACCACGATTATGTAGCTGCTGATAGGAAAAAAGTAGGAAAAAGTCATTCTGCATCCATGCTTAGAATCATGGAATAATTTAGGTTGGAAGGGACTTCTGGAAATCTAGTAATCTGGTCATCTGGAAATCTGTCATCTAGTCAAACCCTCCACTCAAAGCAGGTTCAGTTAGATCAGGTTGCTCAGGGCCTCAAGCCAGTGCAGTTTTGAGCATCTGCGAGGATTGAGATTCCAGAGCCTCTCTGGGCAGCCTGTTCCAGTATGTATGACCACTGCCATGCTTTAAGAAAATGTAACTTATATCTAACTGGAAATTCCTGTGTTCTGTCTTGTGTCCATTGCCTCTTGTCCTGTCTCTGTGTGCCTCTGAGAAGAGTATGGCTCCATCTTCTTTATATACCCTCCCATTAGGTAGCTGAGGAGCTGCCCTTAGCCTTCACTTCAGGCTGAACAAATCCAGTTCTCTTAATCTTTCTTCATATGTCATGTTTTCCAGTCTCCTGACAATCTTGATGGTCCCCTGCTGGACTTGCTCCAATATGTCAATGTCTTGTAGTGAGGCGCCCCAGACTGACACAATACTCCAGATGCAGTCTCACAAGTGCTAAACAGAGGGAAACAATAATCATGTTCTTCAACCCACTGGCTATGCTTTTGTTAATGCAGCTCAGTGTGTGGTTGGCCCTCGTCTCCACAGCAGTATACTGCTGATTCGTGGTCAACTTGTCCACCAGAGTCCTCAAGTCCTTTCCTGCAAAGCTGTTTTGAGCCCATCAGCACCCAGCCTGTCCTGTTGCATGGAGTTATTTCATCCCAAATGCAGAACTTTACATTTGTCTGTGTTGAGTTTCATGAGTTTTCTGTCAGTTCACTTCTCCAGCTTGTCAAGGTATTTCTGAATAGCGACCCAGTCCTTCAGCATGTTAATCACCCCCCTCAGTGTGATGCACACTTTCTGAGAATGCCACATGTCCCACCACTGACATCATTAATGAAGATGTGAAAGAATATTGGACTGAGCTATTGATCCCTGAGGGATGACACTAGTAACTGGCTGCCGGTTGAACTTTGTACCACTGATGACACCTATGTGAGCCCAGTGGTCTAGCCAATTTTCCATCCACTTTATAGTCTGTCTATTGAGTCCCTATCTCATAAACCTGGCTATAAGCATATTATGGGAAACCCATTCACATAGCATTTGTGTCTCATGGTACCTCTTAGAATTCTGTTTTTCCCTTTTAGGTTATTCACATTGCTATTAATCAGGGTTTAACTATTCCTTTAATCTAAGCAAGACTTACATTCTTTAGGAAGTGCACAATAGATCAAGGAGGCATTCTTAATATGAAAATTGACTATGCTTGGGTCAGACAAATATGTGATGAATTCTGTGGCACAGTTTTAACCTAGCAATATGTGGTTAGTTATTACAGGGTAAGACTGACCAAGACACAAAGAACACATACGAGGCCTCATGACTGGTTTGTCTTTTTTGGACTCTATATAGAGGGGCAAAAAATGGATGGGTACCTCTTCCTTTCTTGATATTTATGACAGTGGCTGATTGCTGTCATGGAAGGTTACATGTTTTAATTGATATCCTTTAAAAGTTAATTTGAGGTTTCGGAAGAGGAGTGGGAAAGGGCTGCATGACAGGCTGTCAAAATCTCTCTCACTAGGGATTATTCAGAATTTTCTTGTCAATGGCCTCCTAATGCAGTAACTGATCTTGCTTGGTAAGTTGACTGTAGCAAAAGTGAAATGTTAACTGTGCAATACCTTTATTGGTTGAACTAATCTATAGATGAAAGAATACTTTCCCATTGGGGAAATACTGGTGTAGCTACTAGTAATTGCAATATTCTCTCAACCCCAATTGATTTAATTTAGCAATCAGACAGAACAGCAAGGAAGCTTCTTCCCAGCCTTTCTGAGCTTTGATTTATCTTCATTTGTCTGGCTCAAAGAATGCTGACTATCTAATCCACATGTAGAGACTGCTCTATTTTTAAGTCTGTCTCTTTTGTGTCCAAGGCAACCGTTTGAAGCCAAGGAAATCCTAATATCTGCAGAACTTATTCCACGTATGTATGAGTCCAGCTACAGCAGGCTATCTCTTAGGGTCTGCCAGTTTATCACCAGAAACATACAGCAATGCGGATATCATCAATTTGTCTCCATGGGATTAAAGCTGGAAAGAGCTGTTGGGGGTTTAATAACACTGCTGATGTTTAAACATAAAGAGCTGCTCTATTTTTAAAGTTTTTGAAAAGACAGTAGATTAATTTAAGGGTAGGACATGATGGGGGTTTTGAGTGTACAAGAGTAGCATGAAAGGCTGACAAAGCCTTCTGGACTGTATCTAAAATTCTTGAAACTAGCTGAAAGAGAGGTTTTTATAATTTACTGGAAATCTACTGGTATTATTTTAAAGGTATGTTCAGCTAATTTATGCAGATTTTTCTCAACTGTATTTCATTTTTGTAGTTTCCATTGCTTGAGTCTGTTCTTGCTTAATATTACTTTGCTTTTCTTAAAGCAACTTATTTTACAGTTGCCTTATCCATCTTTATGTGGAAAAATTGGTCTTGCTTCTTGTGTGGCTTTAGAAAAATCTGCAAGTCTAATAAATATTGCTATGTGCTATACAAGAGCAATTTCATTAAATTATCAGGATAGAAACAAGTTGGGTAGATAACAGGCTACAAGATACTAAAAACTGAAGTATTTTTATTTTTTGGAATGGATTTCTGAGACTTGGCTCTCATCTAAACAGATTCTAAAGTTTGCAGGTAAGCTTGCAAGTATAGCCGTAACGTTTTAGTAACTCATGTTCATCAGAATTCCAAAAAATAAGAGGTACTTTATAAAGCATGAAACTGTCATGAAATAGCTAACATAAATTGGCTAAAACTGTAGTATTTTTACTTTGACTGATGATTTGCAAACCCAAGTATTAATTTCTGAAAGCTTTTCACTGTAATCTTGACCTGAGTGCAGAGGAAGTGTGAGAATGTTCAGTTTAGTTTGAAATTTATCACACAAATTGATGTGGAGTTGGGAAGAGAGCATTGGGAAGGGACTTGGACCATTTTGATTGTATTCCAGGCTCATTACACAATTTTGATCAATTCATTGCTCTCCTCTCTACTTTACTTTTTCTTACCTTTCCTTATAGGTGAGTAGAGACAACAGGGTGCAGTTGTGACAAACTTGTTTCCCAAGTTTGGACCTTTTACCCAAATGCCCAATCTAACACATCCTTAAAAAGTCATGGAATCCTAAAGCACTAGTGCCTGGTACTGTGCAGGCAACAAAGCTGTCCCAAGGACATTATAGTCTACATGCTAATTGCTTCTTTCCATATGACTGTCTGGAAGATCCAGAGAAAATGTTGCAGAAATGCTTTTCTGTAGAAAAGTAGAATCATAGAATCATTTAGGTTGGAAAAGACCTCGAAGATCATCAAGTCCAACCGTCGACCCAACACCACCATGCCCACTAAACCATGTCCCTGTGCGCCTCATCTACACGTCTTTTAAATACCTCCAGGGATGGGGACTCAACCACTTCCCTGGGCAGCCTGTTCCAATGTTTAACCACTCTTTCAGGAAAGAAATTTTTCCTCACGTCCAATCTAAACCTCCCCTGGTGCAACTTGGGGCCATTTCCTCTCATCCTATCGCTTGTTACTTGGGAGAAGAGACCGACACCCACCTCACTACAGCCTCCTTTCAGGCAGTTGTAGAGAGCAATGAGGTCTCCCCTCAGCCTCCTTTTCTCCAGGCTAAACAACCCCAGTTCCCTCAGCTGCTCCTCAGAAGACTTGTTCTCCAGACCCCTCACCAGCTTCATTGCCCTTCTCTGGACACGCTCCAGCACCTCAACGTCCTTCTTGTAGTGAGGGGCCCAAAACTGAACACAGTATTCGAGGTGCGGCCTCACCAGTGCCGAGTACAGGGGCACGATCACTTCCCTGCTCCTGCTGGCCACACTATTGGTGATACAGGCCAGGATGCCATTAGAATATTTATGGGTATTTTAATACACTGCATGCCAACAGATTAGGATATTGCGTACTTCAGCAGTTAAACAGATTGATCCATTGGCTGCCAAACTTTTATTGTCCCTAAATTGATCTGATCAGCAGTATGCATTTTCAATATCTAATCCTAATAAATAGGGTCCTAATGAGATCCTGTATATCCTAATGTGAAATAAACAGGGCATTTTGATCCTCAGCATGCTAGCAGGAATCTGTATAAGATTCCTTGGAATGTTATGGTGCTAAATTACTTTTGTTAGCAGGAAAAAAAATTAGCTTAAACTGAGAAGCCAAAATGAAAGAACTCAGCAGATGAAGCAATTTATTTTGGATGCTTTGTTTGAAGAAGGTTGTCTTAAATTTTTGGATGCCAAAACTGTGGGACATACTTGTACTTGTACCTGATGAAAGCTTTTTGTTTTCCACAAAGCTTAAATGTTTTTTTTTCCCCCAAACCCCCCCCCCCCCCCCCCCAAAAGAGAGGATGAAGGCCTAAAATGCAACTGAAATGTTGCTGTGGTTTATAGGGTAGGATGAAAATGGAGTGGAAGTTTTGGGTACCACTCGAATATTTGCAGCTGTCTACAAAAAAGAGAACATAAGAGACAGATTTTTGGACTGGAAGTGTAATGTGTGGAAATACATGACCATGGTGACAAAGTTGAAGAAGAAACTGAGAATGGAAGAAGCGACGGATATATTGGAAACAGAGAAGGAGAAGCTGTCAAAACAGCAGCTGAGGCAAGCAATAAAGACAAAAGAAAATATATGGGGGATTTTTCCTTCTGTGACAACAGATAGAACTGTCATAGACCTGGGAGAGTTTACTGGGAAAACTGTTAAAATGGAGACTTGAGTTATATGTGGAACCTTCTAGTCCTAAAGCTGGCAATGGGCTGCATGATTCAAAGATGCTCGTTCCACTAGTTATTCCAGGACTTTTACAACAAAACCTCCTTCTTTCAGTGGGAGGCACACTGACTGGCATCAGTCTCTTCAGAACAGCTTCCAACAGCTCCAGAGCTTGTGAAAACAGATGTTTTACGGAAGTGAGAGGTAATAATTTTCTAGAACACAAGTGCTGGCTGTTATGTTCTATTAAGGGAAGATAGACCAGCTTTATTGGTTGACTATGGGGTAGCTCCATAATGAATTCGTGTTAGGGATGGAACTGACTTGGTTTGAATTCCCTTTTACTGTTGCATAGAGTTGGTCTTTGAGGTTTTTATTTTTTTCTTTTGTTTTGTTTTTAAAGGAACTCCCTATATAGGATGTCCTGTATATTCCTAGGACTGGGTTTTATTATGAATAGAGATTTTCAGAATAATGCTGTGAGAAATTTTTCTAGGAATGGTATCAGTGTGTGAAGATAAGGTCTCCCATAACTATAATGGAAAACTTATTGAGAACTTTTCAATAGGTGTAAATACAGTATTTGGTGTAAAATAATATAGGCAATTGCTTGAAGAAACAACTTGAGTGCCAAATTATTGTTTAATATTATTTTTACTTTATGTAAAGAGAAGATGGTACAATCATATGTGATTGCTTTCTTGAAACTCAGTTGCCAATTTAGATAAATTAGGTAAGATTTCTGCCTGTATAAGTAATTTTACTATTAATGTTCTTTGAAATAATCATTACTTTTGGTTTTAAAGATTTACTTTCTTTTTTAGACTCTTATTTTTATTCTGTCTTTAGTTAACCACCTTCTGCACCACCTTCTTATCAGTGTAGCACATGATATCCGATATGGCTCTTTACCTTTGCTTGTCTGTACTGCATAATTAAGCGGTTAGCTTAAAAGAATTTTACTTTTTTACTGAAAAAGTCTGGTCACTTTTGGGCTTGTAGTTTTCTCAGGTAATGTGTGAAGGTCAGCATAAAGTTCAGTTATTCCTGGATGTGATAGCTGTCTGACTTCTTTACTAAATAATTACTGGGCCAAAAAAACTGTAATGTTTGGTTTTGTATGTACTGAAAAAATTATTTAAAAAAAAAACAAACCTGTTAGATGAAGGGGTTGCACATCAATTCAACTTAACTTTAACTTCAGACCTGTTTGATTTTGCTTCCAGTTGATTTATTCTAAAAATCAAAATTTGAGAAATTTAAGGGAATTATTTAATGAAGACAGGTTGATTGCACAGCTCAAGAAATTTAATGTTAAAGAGGCTTGTACTTACTTCAAAGTTCTAAAACTGACTTTCATCCCAAGCAAAAGGAGGAGTGGGATGGAGGTGAAAGGGATAATGAAGGAGAGGGCTACAGAACTAAGTAAAATGGAATTAGGAGTCAGCAAAGAGCCTGTTAAGAACAGAAAGTGGATTAATCACTGAAAAGCCAGCCCATTTATCAAAAGAGTCTGAGGATAAAGTAATCAAAAGGTAAAACACTTTCCAAAGAACATTAAAACTCCTAGTACTTTAGCTGCCAGGTACAAACAGAATATGGACAACTGGGGCTGTTGGTCACTGGCAATGTGGTATGATCCCAATACTAAATGAGTACCTGCTCAATTGAATGAGAAGGTTGTGCAAAGGAAGAATAGCTGAGAGGATTGAAGGAATAAAGATAATAACTGTGAAGTACAAACAGGCAGTCGAATCACGGGACTAGCCACTCTCTACCTGGTGCATAAAATGGCAAATTTACCACCAGCAGGTAGTGCTAGTGATACTGTACAAGGTGAGATGAGACTTCAGCTGAAACTCTTTAAGAAAGATGACTCCAAGATGGAAGAGATGCAGAGAAAAGCTACTGAAATCATAAGGAGGGTGGAGATTTTACTTTCTAGGAAAAAAATCCACAAAAGCTGTTGTTGGACAAGCTATTTTGGCTGCAGTTGAGCTGGGTTCAGATCTGTATGTATGATGCTTATGTATTATCTAACCTGTTTCTGTCAAAAACCCTCCAGCAGAAGAATGCTTTAATATAACTTTGACAGAACTAGGAGAAGAAATGAGCTGATACATGGTTATGCCACCTTGTTTGAAGAGGCAGGGTTGGGGTTATATTCCGAAGGTTTAACCTAGTGGAAGAGTAGGCCACCAGAACAGTACAGCTGAACAATGTAAGCCAGTTTGACTTGTAAAATGAAGTTTGATTGCTGATTATGTATACTCTTATGAGGCTAAACACCAGGGACGGAGAAGTTCAAAGGACAAGGTTAATACAAATATGCAGTTATAGATATGCAGTGATTCTTTGCGGGCTGAAAATAGTATTTCTAACTGTCAGAACTGTGAAACCAAAATGGTCTTCTCTAAGGAGAGGTAAGTGGGTTTCAAGAGGGAGCTTGTTAAGGGATTATATGTTATTGTCACAAGCCACAATGTAGGACTAAGTTTGATTACCCAATTCCATCATTCCAGGTGACGAAACCGTAAGTAGAATCACCAAATTACTTACAATAATGCATTCAATCAATTTTCTGTTGCCCAGTGCTTGCTTGTACAGCTCCATTATTTATTTCTAGATTTACAATGTGATAGTGCTCAGTATGATGTAAAAAGGGTCTTTCAACTTCAGGTTGTTTCCAGTTGAAAAATATGGCATTCATTTTTAATCCCTCAACCTATCTGGTTTATTACAGTAGGTCTACAGTCATCTGCTCATAGAAGTACTTTGAAATGAATCTTTAATCTGCTTCCAGGAAAACCTACATTTTATTAGAAACTTGACAGATTCTTAAGAATGTTCATTGCTTTCAGTAAGGTTTTAGATAACACGATTTTCTTTAGTACTTCTTTTGGGACTTTGCAATATAGATATAACTAAATAACAATAATAGATAATGAATTATTTTCAATTTAATGTTTATTTGTAAGGATTTTTAATGTAAAAAAATTCAATGTAGTATAAAAATGCCAGTTTGTTTCCTCCACATCTGAGGCCAGTAGTGTATTTGACACAAATAAATAAGACTTAAAAAAATGTGCATTACATCTTACCATTAAGTGTGAGCAATGGGGTTTAACTGACAGATTCTGTACAAGCAGAACTTTGAATTTTCCATTGCTGTTTTAGGTTGAAATTGTGGAGAGTTTACACCTAAATGTGACATCTTACAAAGTTTTTGAATTTTTTTTTTCTTTTTGGTGTTTGGAGCTAGATAACAATGAGCCAGAGCTGCCTGAGATTTTGCTGCAAACAGGAGTGAGCGTGTCACACTGCATGTTTCTTGTGTCCTATACCTTGGTAACAGGACAGAAATTTTAATTTATATCTACTTTCACACATTTTGTCTGAAGTAACTGAAATAGGCAAAGTACTGGAGAGGCCAGTGTAGCAAACTAGTGAATATATGGATGTGCTGTTACGTCTATACAAATCAGTGTTGCTCCAATGTGCAATTCTAGGTCAAAATATTTACCTGGTTCTTCATGCAGTTGTTGCGAAGAGAGTCATGGACAGTGTTTTTCAGAAAGACAAACTAATTTATTGGGATCTTAATATAGAGTAATAGTCTCATGGGGAGTCAAATCTATTGAACAGGACAGTTAGTCACTGTCGGAATGGTGATGGGAGGCTCCATTGCAAGGTCCCTGCAGCAGCATCTTCGTCTGTATCAGGTGAGATTCTGTGAGCCACTGCTCTGCTCAGCTCTGGCTGTGGCACTCCATGACCACCCAGCACATGCATAATTAGTTGATATTGATTATCTTAACTACATACAAAACACACTTTCTAATGACTATTTGCAAATGTCTTACCTATGTACAATATAATCTATCTTGCAGCACAAACTACTTAGAGGAGTCTTTGGAGGAAAATGCCAGATTCTCCACCTAGGATGTTAATCAACATATTTAAGTACCCAAATTGCTCAGACTAGGCACAGCAGGAGCTGCCTGAGGGAAATCTCTAGAACTGTATGAAGCTCCCACCCAGAGAGGTCCTGTAACAATCTGTCAAATCATTCCTGTAAGCATCAGCCGTTAACTCCCTGGGTCATCTGCATGACTGAGGTAGCTGGACTGGCCTAAGGTAACAGACAAACTTGAAACTAGGTGATCACTTGAAACTTCAGTGGTGATGGGGCTGTGCCCAGGCCAGGTCGGGATGTCAGCCCGCAGGTCGGGGTCAGGATCAGTGAGATCTGTGGCCAGGCAGAGGCACCACTGCATTACAGCTGGACACCAGCACTCTTACAAGGTTGCTGAGGCAGGGACTGGTGGCCCTGGCATGGGCTGAAATGAGGCCCCGGGGCCTATGGGTGAGGGTCCCAGGCGAGGCTGATCAGGGCAAGTAAGGTCTATTAGTGCACTCGTAGCCCTGACGTAGAGGTACCACAGACCCCTTAAACTAGACATCTATCATATGGCTGCCTGGGCTTGAGGGGCGCTGGAGCAACACCGAGAACTAAGGCCCGGTAATCCATACCGGAGTCCTGTGCTACAGTTAATGACGGCATTTCTAGTACCTGTGATTTATGGTCTCATTTTATATGGTGCTGCCTTTGTCATGGATCTATTCTTAGCCTCATTGCAATGGAAGCAATAATATAATGTATAAAAATTTCATTCAGGACCTCAGACTGACAATGATGGCTTCTTTTGTTTGTTACATGCTACTCAGTTGTCCTTAAGCCCTTACGATTTTTTAGCAGAGTTGCTAATTGTTGCTCTGATTATACAACTGTCTTCATGCTGCATTGTGGATTTCATAATGTCCTATTAGAGCTCTGGTTAGCCAGCAGATCTATCTTGCCACCAGCTGTAGGAAAACACTTTCAGAAAAGTGCACTCCCAGTGGAAGTTATTCAGATTTTAATGAGCAGGATGTTTTATGGTCTTTGCTAATAAAAATGAAACTGGAAGAGAGCACTCTTTTGCCAGAATGTGTTCTTCTCCGTATTGCCAAACATTGCAGGCTATTCATAAACTGTTGTAATTCCAAGCATATTCTGTCAGAATATGAATATGTATTATTCCGTTAAGTGTTACAGTATGACCATATAAATAGTAATAATATTGTGTGCTGAGATGGGAAATCCCATCGTGTATAATAATAACACCAACAGAACAGAATACTAATGTGTCTTCTTAAACATTCAGTGAAAAGTAGTTAGCGACCTCCCTGCTCAGCAGCTCTCTTCAGGCAAAAGACCTAAACTATTTCAGATTCTCTACCTCTTCTCCCCAGCCCCTGAATTCCCAGAGGAACAGCATATATTAAGAGCTAACTGCCTACAGCTTGTGGGCTTACAAAATATCACTTCAGTTTTTTTCTTCATGACAAAAGCTATTTGAAAGCATTCTTTCACTTATATATAGAAATAGCCTGAACAGTTAATACTTCTTTTAAAATGTATTCCTGAATTGACAACCTAAAACAAATGCTAATGCAAAATTTAGTCTGGCTGTTGAAAACTATCTCCAGCTAATAAATTAGAAAAATAATGTTTGAGAAAGGAATAGATTTCCTTTCTGCCTTGCCTTTCCCAACCCCGAGGAAAACATATTTAAAACTATTCTAATGTATGTGCTAGGGTCATACTCCCAGATTCTTTCTGAACAGAGTTTGATTGATCTTGCTGTTGGAGCTGAGCCATGAGTCTGTCTTGCTGCTTTGCCACACTGTCTCAGAAAAGAGCAGACTGGGATATAGGAGAATAGAGATCTCTAATAGGCTCTGCAATTAGCCTAGTATGATGCTTTGCTATCTTCTCAAATCTTTCTTTACTCTCATTCTATAAAACATAGTATATTATCTATCCTGGAAAGAATTTTTAGTGCCTGCCCTCGATATGTTTCAGTAATATCTATTTATCATTCTTATTTGGATGAATGATGACCTGTTGTTATCTGGAAAAGTTTTTATGATGTTTTGCCGGTGCCAAGATTTTCATCATAAAATACCTTACAGCATCTTGTACGTTATATGTTTAGGCTAGGAGAGTTATCTGTTTTAGTTCCTTACCTTGTTGTCTAGTAGGTACCATGTATTATCTAGTAAGTAAGTAAGTAAGTAAGTAGGCATTTGACACAGTGGATGTAGGACAGGTACAATTATGGTGAGGCTATTCAAACCAAGTCAGGTTAAGGTGGAGATCGTCATAATCTGTCAATAGTGGACGAACAAGAGCAACAGTATTGGTAGATAATGAGGTATATATATTTTCACAGAGGAACTATTTGAGTGTTCTATATCCATAAGTACTCTAGTGTTAACCTAATGCTTCTTTCTTCCTTTTTTTTCCCCTCCATTCATTAGCTCAACAGTGATAAAGAGAACCAAATTAAATCTAAAGTATATCTAAAAGGTAGCATTTGGCCATAATTCACACAAAGATTGGGCATTTAGCTGAAGGACTGGTCTGGTAACACTTGTGTTTGTTGACTGGATGTATTCGTTAGAGCTTACTTAGGTTTGGATTAATTTTTCAGTGTATCCTTTTCTTAGTGATAGATTTTATTTCAATAATCTATATAGTTTGTTGTTGTACAGTAATCTATATTGTGTTTTCTGGTTGTGTGTGAAGGCTGAACCATTTTGTGCTATAGTATGACACTGGAGGAGCTGCATCCTGAGCAGCAGGACGTAAGGCCTTCATCCTGAGGACACCAGTGGTGTGGATTAAAAGAGGTAGTAAACAGATGCATTTCCTTATTACTATGCTTGAACATGGGAGTGAGAGCTGAAGGAGTCTAACTATTTAGAGAACCATCATGGTGTTAGGGTTTACCTCCAACAGTGGAGCTAACCGAATGCTAGAATTTATTTCTGGCTTTGCAGTAGGTTTTCAGCTGCAGAAATCCCCAGTATTTAAGTTGTGGGTTTTTTTTTTTTTTTAATTGCAGCTATATACCATGTTGTTTCAGGTTTATATGAAAAGAAACTTGTATTCCCACCCACAATTTGCTTCCAAGAAACCAGACCTAAGGAAATATAACAGGTTGGAGAATCTAATGTTAGAATAAGTTGATATGCACTGTCAAACATTTGTCAGAGTCACATCTAACTTAATATGCTTCAGCATGGTGGCTCTGGGAACTTCATTTCTTTCAGATGATTTATTACATCTTTGCTATAGCATTCAGTGTTGAATAAAACTTGTAATCAAATTGGACTAGTAGTTTGCCCCATGTTCATTTTTCCTAGGGACTCTTCTGAGTTAGAAAGAGTGAGATAGAACTCTAGAGAGGGTGCTTTATTGTTTCAGCTCTTGCTTTGATCCTGTGCAGCAGAACACGCTGCTCTGCGGGTGGAAGTGGTGTAGTCAGGAACTTGGTTCTTTTGTTTAGAAATCTTCTCCAGGTCATGTAAAGATAATTCCAATTGATCACAAGTCTGTTGCTGTCTGCACTTCTGAAATGGTATTGATCAAATTATCCCTTTCCAGGGAAGAAACCTACTTCAGCTCTTTCACTCAAAATGTTCAGTCTGCAGGAATGTGTATATCTGAAAATCACTTTCTTTTACTATCATGATCATGTCTGAGTATAATTCTAAAGAATAAGAGGTTTAGACAGGTGGTTGTAGGCTTGAATCCTTTGATGGCAATCTTCATGTAAACCATCTGTTAACACTTGGGGAGAAAAAATGTGCAATGTATTCCACAGTGGTCTGTGGATTGATTACATGGGAGTTAATCTGTGTGACGTATTAAATAGCATCAGTCAGGACTCATCTGTTTACATTATTGAACAACTGAAGGTAGAGGCATATTCACTGCTTGCTTTAAATTGAAACTCTGTTCCTAATGGAAGTCTTTTAACAAAGGGAGCTCCTGTTCACATGAGAACAGAGACGAGACATGAGAAGGGAGAAGAGGGAAGGAGCACCCGAGTTTTTCTTCTCTGCATAAGGCTGAAGCTGAGAATAATGGAATTTCCCAGAAACAAAAGAGAGAAGACAATGTTCTAGATGCAAAAGTCAGGAAATGATGAAGGAACTGCTGATCATGGGATTAGGACAGGAGAGAGGACCATGTCATGTAAAAGAAAAATCCAACTTCTCAAGCTGCCTAGGTAAGGAGGAAGGAAATTTACTGAATAAGAAATGGCCTAATTTATAGAAATAACAGCTAGATGCCTCTCTGGAGAGGAAAAAAATATGAACAACAGACATCTTGGAGGACCTCTGCAGATGCTGTGCTCAAGAATTATTTGGGAAATTATGTGTGTTGTTTTCACTTTGCCTAGAGATCCCTTTTAGCTACGGCAATAAAACTGGGGAGCAATTTGTATGGAAAACTTCAGTTAGATTTTGTCTTATTTAACTTCTGACAGCTACTTCTGAATTAGTAGCAGTATTAAACAGTAGAGAAATAAGTATTTTGGGGATTAGGCATCATTTGATCAAACATAAGATATTTAATTTAGGATAAGACCAGTTGCACCCTACAAATGTGTATTTTTCTCTGCTGGTTTTCAAGGGAGACAGTCTTTTAGTTCTGTGAGTCTATCTCCTTTTAGCAATTGTACATCCTGGAAGAGTGAATTGTAAACCTAGAGTGAGGATGGAGGGGAAAAACTATAATTAAACTACTGACAATATGGAGGGAGAGAGAGTACTGAGGAAGGTGGGGAACTAGCTGTTGTCCTGGTGGCCTAAAGACCACAGGCCACCAGGCTGCACAGGCTCATTTCCATCAAGGGATAACAGGAGGTGTTTGTGCCCTGAAAATGTATCAGAGAATCCTATCTAAGAGACTGTGCTTCAACTTAGCTGGGTCTAACCAAAGGAAATGTAAGACTAGATGCATTTCTGTCCTCAGGTTCACATTTGAAGGCTGCGTGTGTGTGTGTGTGTGCGTGCGTGCGCGCGTGTGTGCATGTGTCTCTAGTAGACGAGAAATCTGCCGGGCATATGACTGTTCAGAACAGATTATTTATACCCTCCTCTGAAGACCTAGTGCACCCCACAGCTGAATATTGTCTGTACCTAGAAGGAGTGGCAGAAATACCTTGATTGTCCTAATCAAGGGTTTCTTCAGATTATTTTGTGGCTCCTCTCCAGTTCAATTACCTTGGCACCTTCCTGCAAGAAGCCAAGACCAAGGGGCTGAGAATTGGTTTGCACTTCAGTCCTGCCTCAATATGGAGTCAGAAGAAAAGCACCTGTACATGCACCTGGACGTGGGAGTTCAGCAGTGCTTGGCCTACCAGTGTCAAGTTAGTCGTAGCGACTTGAATGGTTAAGTGGGTGGGACAGGAATGGCATAACAGACATGAAATGCTCTTACATGACTTAATAGAGATTAAGGTAAAGTCCAAATTTTCTTTATTGTTTTTATTTCTCAGGCCCAAATATCAAATCCACTGTAAGGTTCTAGCAAAACTATATACTTACTGTAACTTAGGTTGGATAAAAAGGTGTTGATTCAAATGTTTTTTCTTTTACAATTCTCAGCCTTCTAATACCCCTTTGAAACATTGCGGGCTTTGCACACACAGTGTAGTATAAATGGTTTCCCAAAGTGATTACAGTAGGTTCTTCACCCTGCACAAGCAAGCTTGATATTCCATAGGGACTGCACCAAGGTTGGGGCCATTACTTAACAAGTCCTACTGAGCCAGATGAGAGTCTCATCAAAGTGAAAAGTGAATCGATGATTCAGGATCTAGCTGAACAAGAAAAGGTCTGAGTCTTTAGCTGAAGACAGGAACGTAAATGCAACAAAGGGAAGTTGAAGAAAAACAGCCTTAGATTTTTTTTATTTAAACACTTGTCATTGTACTTGTGCTCTGCAGGTGTTGCCAGGTCATAAGCATGCTATATAAATGCATCAGAGGCTCAAAATAAGCTTTAATAAACTTACACAAGTAAGTGAAAGAGATTTTGCTCTGTTTAAGTAGCATACAAATAAAAGTCCAGGGTAGCTGTATCTTTCAGAGGATGAAGATATTCAAAGTATCTTTTATTTTTAAACCCTCAAAGTTGATCAACTTGTGGATGTTATTGAGGTCAGGAGGTAATATTGCCCAATGAGGATGGCATATTTGCCTTATGCTTGGTGTATTAATCTTTTTTAAGATCTTGGTCAAATAATTTGGTTCATATCAATTAAGCAGTAACAGGAGTGCTTTTTCTTTGCAGATCACTTTTTAGGATTTTGAGGGTCTCAAAGAGATCAGAGGACATTTTGAGGAGTGCAAGCTGTGACAATTTATTGACCTCTTGGGTTCTTCATAGTAGCTTAGTGTCAGCAAGCAGTAAAATCCAGCAATATTGCAGCTACAGTTAACAGCCCACAAACAAATGGGAGCCTGAGATGGCAGAGGAAGGGTGTTTAGTCTGAACTAGTTCCAAGTCAGCAGTAATTGCTTCTGTATTCATGATGATAACTGCATTTGTTTTAAATAGAGGGGATGCTGTGCAACTGTTTCTCTGGTAAAAATGAGTAGGGTAAAGACACAATTGTATCCTTCCCCAAAAACTTCAACTCCTCACCCTTCCCCCCAAACACAATATTCCTAATATTTTTCCTCCTCTTTCTTCCCTCTCCTGCTTTCTCCTCTTGACTCTTTTCTTTACCATATTTACCTTTCAGCCTGTTCTGTCACCTCTTCAGTAATCTGAAACCCAGCTTGGCAGTCCCAGAACTAATGGGCTGACATCGCTCCAGCACTGCAGTTAATGCTGGCACATTTTTAGTGAAGGTTCCTGAACTGTTGCTTTCCTGGCTGTGTGTAGTGCGTAGCCAGAGGAGCCGTAGATCATGTTAGACCTCCACTTATAGATGTGTTGCTCTCACTGTTGGCAGAATCCCCTCACAGATACTGGTGGGATTCTTCTCCTGGCTAGTGGCTTCATATCATTTTTTTGTCTAGAGGGTATTATAATAGGCAACCAAAACCAGTCAGAAAACCTCATACTGTGCTGGATGCTGTTGTTACCTGTAGAAGAACATACATGTACCAATGGCTCTGGATTTTCTTCCCACGGTAGGAAGTCTGTTTTGTAGTAGAATACATACTGGATCAAATAAAACTCTGATAAACCTTAAAACCATAACTAAACTTCCATTATATAAGCTTACATGAATTTAAAGAACTGTGTGCAGGCACTGCTCCTTCTGCTGGCTCCCTTATTGGGCATCTCACTCATGTAGTGAACTGTCACTGCTTGAGTCATGTTAAACTAGTAGACATAGAAATGCTTGTGGGCTTGCCAAGTCTGGGTACAGCCCTAGCCAGATCCCAATACTATAGTGAGGTAAAACCCCAATGCATGGTGCTCCCGCAATCCACCCTTCTCTTCCCTTTCATTTCATTGGAAAAATTGTAATGGAGTAATAGTGTGCGCTGGTAAGGTGTGAGGTCTGGATGACAAATGACTGGGGCCATGGAGAATGTTGTGATGCATGCTACTTGGTCTAGCAGAGAAATGTCATAACGTTTATAACACGTTTTTTCCAGAGAGGAGGGTAGCAGAGCATTAAGCATCCATTGCACATGTTGCACATGTTGCACATGTGCTATAGTTAGTTAACTCTTATTGCCTCACAGGAGACAGGAGAAGACATGGTAACTTTATTTAGCAATATAAAAAGACATTTTGTATGCTGCTGTGTTTTATAGTCCAAGGTCTGAACTACAGATGAACAAAAAACTTTATTTCTGTCTAATAGCTTAATGTTCTTAGATTTTTAGATTGTGAGGTACTTTTCAGACTAATGAAGCTAAGATTCAGGGGGATGATTCTTCTCCCCCTGCCCCTTCCCACTGGGAACATTGCTGGTTGCACTAATCCTGCCAAAGAAATAGAACTTACTAGTAGGAGACGAAGAAGCTGGGAAAAGTAGGTATATGTATGTAATTCCAGCTTTTTGGAAGAAAAATCTTTGACAAAAGCTAATCTGCTTTCTGCATGTTCACAATACTTGATCATTTGTATTGTGATACACCTTGATCACCTTGATCATTTGAGGTGATTGTCAAAATAAATACAACAAACAGGGATTTTCAAAAGTCATCTAAGAGTTTGAGTTCAGTGCAATTAGAAAGACTATCAGCATTAAGCTCCTTTAGATCAACTTCTTGAGTGTCCTCCATAAGTTGAGAGTCCTGGAAGAATAAATCCATCAATGCAAAATTGAGTAGCTTTCAGTGCAGGTGTATGCATAAATATTCAAAGGCAAAATGGGTCAAATAAATAACAAAGAGTTCCTAGAATGGATACATGCACCTAAACAAAGAAAGTCATAACAGAAGAGGTTATTAAATACCTTTTTGAAAAGCCTGTTAACAAGCTACCTAAATAATTTCTTTAAGCAAGTGAGATAAAGAACAAAAACAGGAGCTACAAGAAGAGCTCAACCTGCACTAATTGTGACGAGAAGGACCCAGGAGAAATGAGCCCAGGATAGGGCTGTGCTGGTGCCATGACTTCTGCCTTATAGCCATCATGTCTCCAGAATCAGCAGCATGATGAAAGTACACAGATCTGACATTGCTCTAGTAACTGGCCATTTAACCTAGGGAAGCGAAAAGAGTGAAGGGGCCATGGGAGAACAGGTATTCCAGCACTACAAATCTGAGGTGAATATATAAGTTTGCGAATCCTGTTTAATTAGTTATCAGGAATTCAAACTTTATAGTCCACATGCGAACACAGCATCCTACATCCAAAGAGCATTGATCAACTGCCCTTAATTATGCTTGTAGGTCCCGGATATTGCTTGTTATACTCTAAGACTCTCTTCATAACATTTTAATTCTAACTTTTGTCATTGTTTGAGCGGCTCTGGATAACTGCTAATGGTGTTAATTTATGTTAACATCTCTCCATGGTTTAATTACCTTGGAGACCTGCGGGATTTACTGTTATCATAGAAGAGGAAGCCTCTTGGGTGGCATGCCTCTCGTCAGATCCAAGCCATTTATAAACCCTCTAGATGTTTGATCTAAGCTAATCATCTAGATTCTTTGTAGAGCCAATTGAGAGAGAAGATGAATTTCTCTCAAGGTATCCATTTTAGACACCTGTCTTAAGTATTTGCAAGGAACAGTTTATGCTAACCTATCTCTTTTTTCATTGACTAAGAGGCATATAGGTGCTAAAATTCTCAGGCAGCTGAAAGAAATTCACCCCTGTCTACTACTGTTGCTGCAGAATGCTGTGGAAGTAAAGGAGGGTTATTCTTGTAAGTAGAACTTGCAGCTACAAGCAATCACTTAATATTCTCAGTAATCTCTTTGAAAAGAGCTTCTTTCATTCTGAAAAGATGGCCTAAATGCTTTAAGGCATAAAATATGAAAAGCTTTGGATGCTTTTCAAGGATAAAAGATACTTCAAATGAGCATGATACTAAATATGTTGCCATCTCTAAATCTTGGCTAGTAAGCTTTTTAACTTATGCAGACTTGTTCGTGTAAGCCAGAAGCAATGATGCTATGGTTTGAGATGAACAATAGTACCTTCATGTTTGAATTAATGTTTAATTATAAGATAACAGATTGGAATTTGCTCAACTTTAAACATTTAGAAGTACTATAAGTGACCATGAATGGAAACGTCGGTAAATAATGAAGTTATCTAATTGAAATAAAAATCACAATCTATGGCCATATAGATCGCTGGAAAACTGTAAATCTAAAAGAGCTAGACTGAAAACATGATGAGAAATCCAAGCTGAATTCCTGAAACTCCAAGGGAGACCATGTAAAATCAGAGTAGTGTTTCTTTCTTAAAATAGATTGTTCTATTAATATAAGCCTAAAGTGATGCTTCTACACTGAAATGCTTTGGCTTGACATCAAATGTAATTTGCTCTCTGACATTTGGAAATGTCTCTCAAAATGATGGTAATGTTTAGACTTAGGATGTATTATAAATTCTTTTCACTAGGACGCTTCTGATGTATTTTTGCACTCGTTACCTAGGAATCCAGAGAAGAGAGTATTATGAATAATAAGCAAGGTTTTACACTAATGTCTGCATTGTTTTCTTTCTACCAAGGATATAAAAAAGTATCATGAGACAGCAGACTCCTACAGAACACATTTAATTAATTAATTTGTAAAATTACCTACTACTGTTACAATCAGATGATATAAGTATGTATCTGAAAGCATAAACACAGCTGTGTCTGGGTCTTTCTAAAAAGGTTGCTTAAGAATTTTGCAGTGCAAATGATGGGTGGTTTTCTCCACAAACAGAAGTGGGCTTTTCACTTTTTTCCTTATTCATCGACCTCTCCTAAAAGGCTCTTGAAGATACTAGGTTCAGCTCTGACAGCCCTGTTTCTGTTACAGTGCTGCCAACTACAGAAGCATTTTACTACATAACTTTGAACTCCTGAGCTTTGAGTGACATACACTGCTTCTACATTCTTTCCCATTGCTGTCTGTAATAAGGATATTTGTGCATCTGTAATGTTTTTCTTTTACAACAAAGAGAAATACTCACTTTTTCCAGGGATATGGCAAGCCAGTGTTCCAGCCGAGTGTTTTTTCACCTTGGTAACTTTTGATGTGTCCAACCAAACATTTTGCATGGTGAGTGTACTGCTATCCATCGAAGGCACGGATTGGTGAGGACAGCCTTCAGGGTGTCATGCCGTGACTGCTGTCTTGCAGGTCAATTATTTAGATAATGTAACTTTTTCACCACTGAGGGCTTGATTGAATAGAATACATAGGTTGGGTTTTTTTTGTGGGCTTAACAATCAACAGTGAGATGAGACACAGAACACTCCAAGTGCGGTGTTGAGACTGAAAATTAACTGAAGAATAGAAATGGCGTGGCTTGTTTCATTTTACTTTCTGCTTATTATGACAGTCATTGTCTGGGGCTACCAAGTGAGAGAGGCAGCCTTCTGCCTCTTCTTCTCTCTTGTGCATGTGATATCACTATGAAGGGAGGATTTGGGCTCTGGCAATACTCACTATATGTTTTTATTGCAATCTCAATAAAATGCCTGGAAAATGCCCTTTAACAGATGCTAATTGCTCTTAGTGCCATGAAAACTAGCATGCCAGAGAAGACTTGTCTTGTTGAAGTTTGATACAAATTTAGAACTGTTTTAGGAAACATACTGAAAACTCTAGGCTATACTGTCTTTTGGTCCTGCCAAGAAAATACTGTAGATCAAAGTTTGAGCGAGGGCACAGGTTCTTTGCCATGATGCCCACCACCTCTTATGTTGTCACTTTTTTGTCCATAAGGCTAGAAATACTCCCTTCACTTTCTCCATTTTTTTTCCCCTGGGAACACGTAGCATCAGAGAATTAGGGTGATGAGAGGAAATATTGGCAAATGAGGGCCTTGCAGAGACTTATTACTACGGTACTGAGGATATCAGGAGGCACTTGGACACCTGTTTCTGTCAGGAGTAGTATTGTTCTGTGTTTGCCAGGAACATTCCTCCTTTGGCGATAGGTGCTGCTGCATGTCCACTAGGCAATCCAGGTCGCTCTACCTTGATGCTATATGACAGTAAAGGTTTACTGCTAACGTAAAGAAAAAAAGCATTAAAAGCAACTTCTAGACCTTTTGCTACAAGATTAGTACTAAGTAATTATGAAGTGTAAAGAGAACATAATCCAGGATCATACTTCATACTGCCTTGTTTGTGCCTTTTCCAGAAATCTTCACACTGTCAAAAATCTCTAGCAGAGAGAATTAAGATTAAATCAAGGCTGTTTTCCATTAGCACCAGTGGACTTTGAATGTGACTGTATTTAATGCTGTGTGCCTATCTATAACACACTTATTTACATAGTGTGTAAAGGCAGTGTTATGTGCCATTCTCTAAGCACTATAATGGGAAATACCAATTACAGTACATACTAGTTAAACCCAGTTTAAGTTTGATTGAGCTGTTAATTTCCATGTGAACAAGAGTCTGTTTTTCTCTTATGTTCTTTGATTATGAAGACTTCTAGCCTTGCGAGACACTGACTGTTACTAAATTGCTTCCTATTTTTCTTTTCAGAGAGCCTAAATCTTGTTAAACCTGGGACTATTATACCTTGACTCCCTGTACTTTCTCTACTTTCTGGCTGAAGTGCCACCTGCGAAAAAGACTGTCTAAAAATATAGCCTGTAGACTTTTCTATTGATTGCAAGGGTAAAACTGGATTATCTCACTCTTGTTTTGTCAGCTCAGTTTTTCACTATTGTATTTCGTCTTCAAGCTTCGCATTCTGTTTTCTCTGGTTTGAATTTCCTCAATTTGAAATCATCTCATTAGGAGGCAGGTCATAGACTAATAAGGCATTCTCTCATGCTTATTTCCACCTATTAAGCATTCATTTGGACTTAAATGATGGAGTATAGATCCCTTGGAAAACGCCCATACATGCAGCCAGTTGTCAATCACTTATCATCCCATGTAACTCTCCCCAAAGACCCCTGTGGTAATCACAAAACCTTAGCGAAACTGACAGTTAGAAAGTGATTGACACAAATTTCATTTTGGAAAGCTCCTTATGTTGAATAATAACACCTGTTAGCTATTTGCAGGATTTATATTCACTTTATTTGTAGGATTGCTAGCAAACATTGTCAGTGTCCAGGAAAGTGAAAGTGGTTCTGAGAGATTTAATTCCTTAGAAGACTGGAGAAAGATGTATTGCTTTTTTTTTAATAAAGTTTTTCCTTTTCTGTTACTGTTAGAGGTAAATGCATGTAAATGGTGTCTGATGAAAATGGAAGTCTATGCCATAGGCTAGTAGTCTGCCAGCAGATTAATTACTCATATTTGATTTTGAGGGTTAAGTACTGGTAATTATTGGAATTCTCTTGCAAAAATGACCAATAGCCGTAATTTGGCTCTGAAATGTCTAGCTTATGGCTGTGACATCAAAAAGCCTGGAAACTTCATTGATTAAAACCAGCGGTGCTTTAAAAGACTGAGAAAAATAGCTCTGGTTTCTTTCCCTTAAAAAAAAAATGTGCAAGCACACAAGATTTTAATTAAATATTGCTGTACTAAAAATGTTTTCTTGTTTGAATTTGAAATCGAGGCATTGAAAAGGATTGCACCTCCAAAATGAAATTCTGTATATTAGAACATGAAAGTATGTCAGAAATATAAATGTGTAATATAATACACAGAGCTGTTTTCAAAGTATTGTTTTCCCAGACACTGTTATTTTTCTTTAGCTCATAACATTTCTTGGAAATCCATTTATTAGATTAGGATTGGACTGATATTTATTTTTAATTCCTAGAGGAACATCAACTTTTCTTTCAGATATTGTTATTTCACATTGCATTTGGTGGGTATAAATCTTGATTTGAGCTACAAGATGCATATGACAGTGAGAACAGGAGTCTGATCATATACTCTTTCAAGTCTGGAAGGACTCAAGGCCCTCACTTTTCTGACTCCAGCCCCACAGGGCTTAATAGCAATTTACTGATGGAATATTAGCAGTGAGTCAATATCTTCCCAGGGGCAAAAGAGGGAAAGGATGAGGAATAATAGTGCACAGAAGTAAAACTACTGTAGGATTATATTTCTTGCTGGTGCATGAAGGATACCACTTATCGATCAATTTCAGACTTTAAACTGTCTGAGACCGGTTAAAATCTCAGCCAATGGGCTACAGCTAGATGAAGCAATGTTGTTAGGGACAATTTCCGTGAAGAATTTACAATTGTATCAAACACTTGCTATATTCTTCCTTTTTTCTTAATGGAAAAAAATTCTGATAGGAATGTGATGTAAAAAATATTGGCACTGGAAAAGATTGTCTGAGCATTTTAAAGAAGGGAAAACATCAGACTTTACTGGGGGTTTTTAAATTGTTGCCTTCACTGAATGAAACTCAGTTTTCATACTTGATAGAGTGGTACTGCGGTTTCAGATTAACTCTTCAAATACAAATTCTTAGTGACTGTGGCATCTACTGAACAGGTTCCTGCTTTAACCACAAATTTCAGAATAGCTTTTTTTTTTTTTTACATTCTGTTTAAATAATGAGGAATAATAAGTAGGAACAGTTCCCAGCCAAGCATCTGACCAACAATTTAGCATTATTTATAGGCCACATTTATTAATATTTTTGTGTAATGAGTAGTATAGTGGTTTTTTTTCCATGTCTTACTTAAACAATGCTTCTAGCAATCTATGACTCATGACTTTCTAGGACAGTGATGATACATACCGGTAAAGTCTAAGGAACAAGAGAATCTGTCTGATCAGCCTAGTCCTCATCAGCAGGCAAATAATCCTGTCAAAATACAGCAATGAATATTAAAATGGAGAAAAGATAAACTGAGGACAATAAATTATTGTAAAAAAAAAAAAGGAGCTTTATTCAGGGAAATTTAGGAAAGTTTGAATGTGGAATGTCACAGAGAAACCACTGGAGAATCAGTAATTCACCCACAGTTAATGGTTTACCTGCTATAAATAACATTTCATAGAGGGTTAATCCTCATCTTTTCATGGTCTGGCAGCTATTTCTGACGGCTTACAGCTTCATGTGAGTACAGACTTGGGAGAAGAAAATTTGCCAGCTAACAGCATATTTTCTTTGTAGAAGCTGGGGATTCTGGCTAAAAGAGATCATCTAACCCTGTGATGAATTGGGGGAGGGGGTTCTGCCTAATTTATTCAGTGCAGTTAAGGATGTGAAACTGTTGAATTTTTTTAATATTCTGTTATTCAGCCACTAACCAACACAGAATTTGTCACATACCATCTACCCTGTCGGAAAGATGATAGAGAACTTGTCAGAGAAGTTAATTCTTAACGACTTCGCTCTCTAAAGGCAATGAGGGTGTCTGACTGGGACACCATGTGTTCAACTGAGGTGGTTTCTAAGCCAAGCTGTGACTACGCGCTGTAAAGACCTGGTCAATGCAAGTTATGACTCCTACTCATCCTGTGTGGATGGGTTTCCTTTTGAAAGACACCAGGATTTAGGCAAAAGACTATTATTTGCTTGACTCCTGCCCTACTGTGGGTGCAGGTAGGATATATGCCCAGACCCAGAAGCTTGGAAGCATTCCCAAGCTCCCAAATTTACATCCTGCTTGAATTTATTATCGGGCAACCAATAGTTTCCCTCTACCAAGACCCAAGCCAAAGAAGAACAGAGAGGTGAAGAGGTTGCACAGCCCATTTTGGGGAGTTTTGACTAGATAACAATCACTGTTAAAGGAAACTGGGTGACAGTTTGGCTGGAGTGGAGGATAAGGAAGAGACGAGAGAGACTCCTTGTTCCGGAAAAGAAGCCATTAGCAGGAAAGAGACCAAAGAAGGAGACTTTGACCGATGGAAACGTGTCAACTATATCTTAATGTGTTCCAAAAGAACATGAGAGAAACTGAGGCAAGGAATGACCCACAGGTTCTGTTCCTTTGCCTAAACTGAAGCCATTCTTGTGCTGCTTGTAGTACAGTGATTACTTTCACACTTCTGCAAAGATTTTTAACTGTGCATGCACCAAATATGTGAAAGGCTGTGTTTCATTGTGTTTGCTTGCAAATTTAAAGAGCGAAATGTGGTGGCACCTCAAAAGTTTGACATTAATTTTGCAGGATTTCCCATTCATTTTACAGAAAATTCAGTGCAGTCCCTAAAAATGCCTCTCACTTCCTCCCTTTTCTCCTTCAGGTTCAGTCTTTATCCTAAACTTCTTGACAGGTTTGGAAACCTACTGTGGCAAGACAGTCACAGAACACTCTAGTGCTTTGGTGGAAAACCACATCTTCAAATGCCAGTGGTGCACCAGTGGTGCCCCAGTCTGCTCATCAGCACAAGTCTCCACATGAAATATGGTACAGTTTTTTGCAGGAAATGAGCCTTTTTTAAGGCTAGTTGCCAGGTATTTGCCATATTCAGAGCAAATTTGGTATAGGCTAAGTGTATTAGCTCAAAATTTTATTGTGTGAAGGAGATGCTACTTTTAATCTTTAGGCTTGAGTGGTATTTTCTGTTCCATTTCTGCTAGGGTGCATTGTAAGATTTGCTGTGCTTTAAGAGCGTGGCAAATAGCATGTAACAGACTATTATTCAAACACAACAGTAAAATTTGAGAAACTGATATATAAGAATTTGTCAGTACAATCCTGTGTTCATAATGGTAAATATAATCAGTGTATTGGATTTTTTCAGTGGCATATCCGAGGGGATTGGCAATTTAATTTTGTGTGACATTAAGCTGGCTATGAACAGCCTTCCTTGCGCAGTGATACTGACAACTACTCCATGTCACTGAGGGAAACCTCCTGAACTTACAGAGTTTGAAGACATGCACTTATTTAAATACTTGTGCACGTTTTCACAGTAGTGACATTTCTAAAGGTGGTCAATAGAAATATGTTGAGAAACTTTTTTGTAGGTTTTTTTTTCCTCTGTGTAAATCTTAGGCTCTGTCTCTTCCTGTGTGAAAGAATATGCTCTTCTTTCTATACATAACAGAAATTGAGATGGTAGGATATAGTAACTAAACTGATCCAAATAATTTCTGAAATACCATTTTCAGTTAAAAAAGCTTTTTCATTAAATTAAAGCTTTTAAGTACTTTTGGCTTTCCAGCTGACAACAATCTGCAATACAAAATCCAAGGTAATTGCTAGTATTTGTAGCAATGAAGTCTTTCCATGTTTAGGATATGAGCTTCAAATTTTTCAAACCTTCAGATTCTAAATAGCTGAAAAGAAGCTCAGAGAAAGAATTGAAAATTATTTATAAAAACATCCATTAAGATTTACAAATGTTTTATCTAACCTCTGACATAAAAAAAGAACCCATTTTTTTCCCACAGAGAAAAAGTATTGACCACTTTATCTGGTAAAACAAAACAAACCAAAACAAAGCCGACCCCTCCTCCTCCAGCCCATTTCTGACTGAGTATTTAAATAATACTCTTAGCAAGGATTTTGTCCTATCATTTCAGTTTCAGTGCCTCCTCCTTTTTCTGATCGATGTGTCTATCTAAAAGAAGAATTCTTTGGACTTTCTTTTCTTGCCACAAATTCACATAAAATAAAAAGAAACAATATGTGTTTCGAAGGGAGTGGAAAGGGGTAGTACTTATTTTTCACTCCCAGTATGAGAAGATCTACTAGTGTCACTCAAACATGTTTAATGGAGGTCAACTTTCCAGAAAGTTTTGCCAACTGCCGTTCTTCATTACTGTAGTTTTAAGTCCTGTTTGGTCCATTACGAGACTAAACTGAGTATCTGTGACAAATGTTCAGGAGCAAGAACAATTGCATTGCCAGATAGAAACCTAGAATAAGCAAGAAGAAATTGGATTTGAAATAGAGTTGGGTTTTGTCCTGATTTCGCCTGGGATAAAGTTAATTTCCTTCCTAGTAGCTGGTACAGTGCTGTGTTTTGGATTTAGGATGAGAATAATGTTGATAACGCACCGATGTTTCAGTTGTTGCTAGGTAGTGCTTACACTGGTCAAGGACTTTTCAGCTTCCCATGCTCTGCCGACTGAGAAGGCTGGAGGGGCACAAGAAGCTGGGAGGGGGCACAGCCAGGACAGCTGACCCAAACTGGCCAAAGGGCCATTCCCTACCATGTGATGTCATGCTCAGTACATAAACTGGGGGGAGTTGGCCGGGGGAGGGGTGACCGCTGCTCAGGAACTGGCTGGGCATCGATCAGCGGGTGGTGAGCAATTGCATTGTGCATCGCTGGCTTTGTATAATCTTTTATCATTATTATTTTCCCTTCCTTTTCTGTCCTATTAAACTGTCTTTATCTCAACCCATGAATTTTACTTTTTTTTTTTCCCGGTTCTCTCCCCCATCCCACTGGCGGGGGGGAGTGAGCGAACGGCTGTGTGGGGGTTAGCTGCCTGCCGGGTTAGACCACAACAGTTTGAAGCTCAAAATGCAGATCTAGGATTGGAAACTACAGAAGCTTTGAAAACTGTTCAGCCTGTTTATCGAGAAAACTAAGAAAGTCCTGCTTTAATTTGGAAATGTTCCTGCATAATACATTTAATTGTATTTTGATCAATGCTGACTTTTCACGCCTGCTAGTTAAAAAGATTTCCTCCAAACTGCAGCTTCTCGCTAGGTGTAATTGTAGCTTTGGAACATTTGCATTTAGTATTAGTAGGTGATGTATCCAGCAGCATCAATGATAGCTAAAACTGAAGGAAAACGGTTTAAGGAATAAATATGGTTTTAGGAGCTTTGGTAGTTGAAGCTCTTGAAATAGGCTGACTTGGTTTTTTGACCTCCAGAGGCTGTGCTTTGTTTATTTATTTTTCCTCTCCCCCTAAATGGATGTTTGCAAGAAGTTTTTTTTCCAGAACTACAGCTTTGGCCATTAAACAGACATTCAATGTCTGTGCCCTTATGATCCAGAATAAAACTTTTAGATGCTTTCTTTTATTGCTGAAAGTCAATACTGATTGTACCAACTGCGACAGAATTGCACTGCTTTTGTTTTTTGGTTTGGTTAGGGCTTTTCGTGATCCTCTGACAGTCTTCTGGCATACTGGAATGTAATATGAGAGAGGTTTCTTACCTCTCTTAACTGTTTAAGTTCCAGATACACCTTTCCTAATCTTTACCTACATGTCTCTCCTCCATTATAGTCCTCATATAGTTTGTCATTTTTCTGCATGTGTTAGACTTACATACTTGGACACTTGCTGCAATGCAGTCATGCCGTGGCAAAAATATGCTTATTGCTCCATGTATCATCATTTTAGGTTTATTGGTCCTAGGACATTACGGAGTTCAAAAAAACCTGTCTGTTTTTTAGCAGAATCCTCCTGAATTTTGTCATTATAGCAGCAGAAAAAATGTGAGAATGTAGCAGCTGAATAGTGCTTAAGAGACGAACACACAACTTCTAAGGCATCATTACATCTGAAGTCACAGATCCCTGCTCTGCTGGTAGAAGAGAGGGAATCTGTCACTGAGGGATGGTTTTGCTCTTCAGGTCAGGAACGGTGCTTGTTATTGCTGATGAAAACTGTCTGGGTAGCTGACATGACCCAGCAGTCTGCCCGTTACTGCACGAAGAAAGAGCTTGTGAAATCCCCTATGGTGCTTGACCTGTGGGTCCTGTGCGTGTCTGTGGGGACACCCTATTTCTGATGCATTAGAAACATAGGGATGCTTCTCCCTTTCTTCCCATGAAATGTGAAATGGGGTCAAAATGCCCATAGCAAATTAAAATCTCTATCAGTTGCTATGATCATCAAAAAGACGCTCAAGCTGCACTTAAGCGCACAAGGAAATTTATGTTGGAGGGAAGTCGGGTTCTTTCAGACTCTCCTGCTCCACCAACTTGCCTGCAGCTGAATATGATGACTTGCAGTGTGGTGCTACTGGCTTTCAGCAAGGAGAGGCAAATAAAGGCTGTTCCTCCCTCAGAATGCTCTTACTGTGAGCTAGTGCTACTAGTAATCAGCTCTGCACAGTAGGTGTTTATTCATTAACTTTTATCACAGTCCTCTGCATAGGACAGCGTGATTAGTTCAGCCATAACAGGGGCATACAAAGAAAGTAATAAAACATGGCACAAAAATGGGAGAAGTATTGAGGTTATTAAAAATTTAAAATGGGCTTTAATTGTGTTATGAAAATAAAAGTGCATCTTATAACTCTACTTAGTTAAAAACTGGTCATGGAAAAGCATTAATAATCTTCTTGTGCTTTTTGTTTTTTTTAATTTGGAATTATTTTAAAACTAATATTAAAAATTGTTTTTTGTTTTTTTTTTTTTTCTGATTAAAATACTCTCTTTCTGGATCTAGGTGTATGATCCTGTTAAGAAAAATCCTTCATAGGTTCCTAGTAGGAGTTCTGATATTGTGGTAGATTGACAAATGTGTAGACATACCATTTTTTAATTATGAAACTTCAAAAGCTTCTAATTCTCCCAGAATTGTAATCAAGAGATGTTGCAATCAATTTCTGCTGTTCTTGTAATGATACATGAGATTTTAATTTAAATTGGTAACTTGTCCCTCCAATCACTTGAAAGGGAAGCTGGCAGCATGGTCGATTAAAGGCAGACTTCTGTAAATTATTTTTATTGCTCGTCATTCATGCAATAGTACCTTGATGTACACAGGCAATATCCTGCTAGGCTTTGGGGATGTGGATTTTAATCACTGTGAGTAGCCAAGGAATTTAATGACTTAATGACAAGTCCACCCATTTTAATGGAAACAGTGTGCTAATTAATTGGTAGAGGTAGTTTGTCAGCTTTTTAAGAAACATTGATAACTAGGCTGCATTTGCCCGTTGGGAATGTGAGTAATTGACGCAGTTTAGCTTCCAAATTGGGTGAAATGGAAAGATTGCTGCAGATTAACAAAATTCAATGATTTTTCTTTTAAAAAAACAAAAGCCCAGAGTTTCATGTTCTGTTGAACAAAAAAAGCTTCATTTAGTCAAATCCAAAATACTTCATTTCAGGTATTAACTTAGAAACAAGAGTGAACTAACGGGAAACAAAAGTCTAAGTTTACTGTACCATTGGAGAGCAGGAAGCCACCTTCTTGTTCCCTTTGTCTAGTAACTGAAAAGGTTAGAAGTAAGGCTTGTGGCAAGACCCTTCCAGGGTCTGATGACTTTTACAGGGGGGATGTGGGAAGATTAACCAACTGAGAAGATACAGGGAAACTCTGGTCTCTGAACCTCTCTACCAGGATTTAGAACAGTAATTTGCAGTAGGCACAAAAAAAAGTTGAGTTGTAGCTCTTCCATGAAAATAAAATTGATTCACATTTGCAGGTGTCACTTCTACATACAGATGAGTTGGTATCTATAGTTTTATTACCAGAATACAGTAGATACTGGAAAAGTTCCTTTGATCTGCTTATTTTTTATAGAATAATTTGCTTTGAATGTTTTTCTTCTTTAGTCATGTGCTTGATTCCAGCAGATCCCAGACTACCACTCTTCATCTTGGCTAAGATATTATTTTCTTTCTGGAGATTTTCCTTCTCTCATAGAATCACAGAATGGTTTGGGTTGGAAAGGACTTTCAAAGATCACCTAGCCCAACCCTGCTGCCGTGGGCAGGGACACCTTTCACTAGATCAGGTTGCTCAAAGGCCCATCCAATTGGGGCTCAAGTCTCTTCACCTTTGAGACTTGAATGGGGCTTCAGGTCTCCTCGCCTTTTTTGGTTTTGTCCATGAATCTATAAAAATTACTTTCCATAAGGATTCCATGGCATTTATCTACTGAAAGTGAGGTTAGGGTGAATACACCAGTGTCCCAGGGGAAGAAAAGGGCCCCAGCAATTCTGAATGCAGTAGGATTCTTGAGTGAAAGGTGTTTTATGTTCAAAGGTTTCAGTCCTGATAGATTTTTCCAAGAGAGACATTTTTTAAAATTGTCGCTATGCTGCTCTAATGCTGACTTGACTCCAATTGAAATCAGTAGAAAAACTCTTACAATCTAGGAAGACATTATAACAGCAATAATTGGTTTCAGTGTAAAGTTTGGCAAGAGTCTGAAAAGCTGTAACCCAAAGTCATTTGTGCTCCTAGCGGGTCCTCAGATTGTTCTGTTTGTAGCTCATCTTGCTGCTAAGAAGTTTGTTTGCATTACTTGTAAAACGTGTTTGTTCTTCATGCAAATCACATGCAAGCATAAGCATTCAGTGCTTTAGGCTTGCTTTTATAATAGTTTGTCATTCAGTGCTGCAACCAATGAAGATATCTATGGTGTAGCAAAATATAATCTAAAGTAATTATTCTTGGAACCTTCTCCTACAGTATTTATTAAATATTTACAAATGGCAGCTAGCTTGTGGGTTTTCTGCTTGTTTTTAGATCAGAATGGGAAAGCAGAGGGGAAAAAAGTCTGAAGGTTTTGCCAGTACTGAGTGTGCTTAACATTTTTGATGGGCAGATAAAGCATATGTTGTCGAAAGAAATCTCCTTATATTACTTAACCTTTAAAAGCATGAAAAATGTAGTGCTTTTGTAGGAATGTATATGGAATGAACTAAAATAAGGGTTTAATTTTTTTGTCCAAGCACCCAAGACAGAGATCATGTGTTACCTGAATGAAACCAGGAAAGAGCTTCCATCAGTCATGAAGCAATCCCTCTTGCTGAGTTTGGAAGTGTAAAGATTCTGCTAGTGTGGAGTGAATTAGTCAGGAAAAAAATAGTCAGCAAGAGGGCCCAAGAAGATACTTTTTCTTCTGGTGGAATCACCTTAAAGATCTGCTGAATATAAATGACTGCTACGTTGCAGGTCTGTTCTTGTATGATCTATTTTTACATATGTTGTATCACTTTCTCTCTTTCATGAAATGCTGTTGCCATTCACGCTCATTGGTTCTTAGAGACTGTTGCTGTCAATGTTTTATTCTTTAAGATGCCATCACTTAATTGTACTAGCAAGGTGAGTAAATTGTTATGAAGTCAAAACATAAAAAAGGGGAATATTATTTTAGGTGAGGAACAAGCAGTAGACAAACATACTCCTGAATGACACATCAGCTGCTTTTTATGAAGTCCTTTAAAAATAAAATAGTCCCAGTCACTTTGGGGGAAAAATACAGGTCTTAACTCTTTTTGAAAAATGTGCTTTGGAATACCATCTATAAAATAATAACAATAAAAAGCAAAAACAGGAAACAACCAGCAACCAGTAGAAGACAGTTATTATTTCTCTCCTTTGTGTTTCTGCCTCTTTATGCAGTATTGGAGCAATGCAGCTACTTCAGACTGGGATAGTGAATCTAGTTTGACAAGTAATGAAGGTTAAATTATTTAAGTACAATCTGCATGCTTTGAATTCTTTAGTATACAAGCGAAAACAGACCTGAGTGCAGATAGAAATGGAAAATTTTGGTACAGAAACTGGCTTTAATGGGAAATAATGGTCAGTAATTTTGAAGTGATGTTAATCCCATCTCTTAAACTGTCTCCCTGTATGAGGACAAGCTCCTTTCCTCTGTTTTTCCAGTTTGTTGAAATTGTTCCAGTCTGATTGTGCTTCCTCATCCATCTCACCATAACAGCAAGGAGCTGTTATGGCTACCTGGAAGCATCATAGCAAGGATGAGTTAAGAAACTAAATGCTACCATGCCTGTCCTAGAAATTCTATTCGGCCTACTCTCTTGCCATCTCCATTTGATAATCTGTTTTTGAACTGCAGAATGGACAGCAAAACAATTGTAAGGTTCAGAAAATGGAGATGGGAAGAGTTGCCTCCATGTGGGAGAATTTTGCCTCAAGGACACCTCAGTTGTCGATCTTGCCTTTCACCTCAAAAAATCAAACGCATTTAGAAAATATGGTGCATTTGTGTGTAGTCTAAGTAGTGAATGCTGGCCAGGAAGATTTTGGGAGACGTTGTTTAATAGTTGTGAGTGCAGAACTGCATGCAGGAAGACAATGTCGGTGCTGTTGAAGGCCATAAATGTAGCTATGTGGAGTAGGAGGCTTTTTGTGAGAACTGTTAATTTCCCTGTAGATTTCCTTTGTCATTATGCTTGTCTCCTAAGCTCAACAGGCTGGTAAACCTCCTCTTCAGTGCTAGCCCATGCAGCACCAAATCAGAGATCCAGTAAGGTTGGAAATCAGAGATCTAGTCCATCTTCCCGCTCACCATATCAATACTTGTTTTATCAGTTATTAAACGTGGAAGGATGGAGACTCTCTAGCTTCTCTGCGTTCCACTGCTTCATACCCCATACTCTTAGGAACTCAAATATCCTTTGCTGCCTTGGGCATTGTAAATGTGGAGAGCAGATTGCACCAACCTTTTATATACTTGAAGACTATAAGGTTTTCTGAGTTTCTTATTCTTCAAATTAACATATCTTCTCTCATTCCAAAGCTCATTCAGTCTGTCCTAATAAATTTTAGATCTTCGGTTTCTGTGATCCTACTCTATGTTCCCTTTGAACTTTCTGACAGTCCATGCCTATCTTGGTTTCATGCTTGAAAGTAGGTCTCAAAATAATTTTCTAGGTGAGGCCTTCCTTACCACTGTCACATAAAGCAGAAGGGTTTTTTCATGTACCCTGCTTGTTTGTGTATCTGATGACAGTGACCTATATCTGGAAATTTACATATGTTCTATCAAATTTCATCTAGTTTTCCTCCAGCACATTATCCAATTTTCAAGTTCATTCTGAATTCTCATTCTGTCCTTTAGCTGCTTAAAGTCAATCCCAGCTGGATGTCACCTGATTTTTTTTTTTGGGGGGTGTGTGTGTCTACCTTTTGTATGGTTAATAAAACTATTAGATAATTCTAGATCAAGATTAAACCCCAATGGAACCTTGCCTGATTCAGCCTTCCAGTTTTTATGGTCATAATATACTAAGAGGCAAATATAATTAAGTAGTTTTCCATTACAGCTTCTTGTTACCATGTTCATATGCATCATAATCCACCATAGTAGAGGAAGTGTTTGAGGGAAGAGGGAATGAGGTTCCCTGATAGCCAGTCTATTTCGTTCTCAATTAAAACCTCCTTCTCTCTCTTTTCTCCATCCTCCTATAGCTAACAGAGGATGCTTAACAGCAAAGCACACTTGTACAATTTTCTAAAAGCGTGGAAATATGAACTAAAGGAAACCATTTTTTCTCTTTTCAGCATGCTAAATCTACCTGGGAAATTTTTTCCTATCATAAATTTTTACAGAATTTAAAAAAATAAATGTGTATTTGTTTTGAGACTTACTGAAAGGAAGCTATTTAGCAAAAACATTTCAGTATGAAAGGATTTTCATTTGGCTAACACTTCCACTTAAGTGGAAAAGTCAATACAGTTTGGGCAAAGAGTTTTCAATCCCTACTCAACCCATTAACTGTTGCTAACAAACGTCTGTACGAGTTCTCTCTAGGGGTAAATGCATAACATGCCGCTTGCATAATTCTCTAGACTGTGTATGGTTAAGTTCTATCCATATCATTGTAGTCTGCCTGTTGCCAAAAAATCTGAGATGCTTCCAGGAAAGTGACAGCAATATGATCTACCATCTGACACTTTTTTTGCTTTCTTTTTTTTCTTCACAAGGAGAAACTTGCATGTGAGATTTTTTCTAAGGGAAAAAAATGTACAGTATGCTAAATCAAAGCACTTTGTGTCCTCAACAAAGACTCCTAATGCAATCTAACTCAGTTACTGCCTAACTCAACTTGGTATAAGTCTGTATAATGTGTCAAGGCAGTGTTGAACCTTCATTTAGCAAAAGTATAGTGTTTGGCTTGGACGATTGGACATGGAATCTCCAAATTTGGTAAAATAAGTTTCCTTTTTTACTTAATCTGAATTTCATATGTGCTTCTCAGGGCCAATAACCAAATCAGTCTTGTAGAAGATTCTCAGCAAGGATACATGTTTCCAAGCTAGGCCCTAGACATTTCCAACGCTCAAATTCTTTTGCCTGTAATACATGTCTCCTGCAGCTATACAGTCTGTTTAGTTGATCTGTCAATATGCTTCTTCAGTTGGTCTAACTACGTATTTTTATGCAAAGTTTCCAGCTCTAGCTGTTCTCTACTGATAGAGGTAAGTAATATGTGAGACTTGCTTTCCATTAACAGTTTACAAAAGACAATCAGCCTTCTAACAGCGCCATGTGATAAACCAATTAAGCTAAACCTGGCAAACACAGATGTAACAAATGCTTTTTCCTGATGCTTCTGTGGACAGATTTTTACCCAGCCTCGTTCTTCTCTCTCCCCATTTGCTAGGAAACAGACTGAACTGCAAGCTCACCATAACCTATTTTTTAAAATCCTCATTTAGTGCCTCGAAGTAGATTTGATCCCGTATATAAGCCATTGGTCTGGACACTGTGATCTTGGTTGTGTCCAGATTTATGGGACAGAGTGAGGTTTTAAAACACTCCACAACCATCCTGCCCCCAGCACCCTACCAAACTGTGACTTTGTCTTTAAAAATGGAAATATAATCATGGCATCTCTGTTGACCTTGCATCTGTTAGAAAGAAATATAGGGTGGTTTATCAAACTCTTTCAGCACCACTGGTGCCGGGGAGAAAGTTCTCAACATCCTCTCAGCTTGTAGACTGTTTCTCAACATTGGAGAGAATTTTTACTGTTTTTCCTTTTGGTTTGGGGTAATCAGATTAGTAGTGGACAACGGTAGTCTTCTGCTGGCTTGGCCTGTAAATGGGACATTACTGAGACTTGCATGAAACTATTGCCCCATGCAACTCAAATTTGGGTGTGTTTATTTCAAGCTGTTGTAGTTAAAGCAGGATCACTGCCTGTATGAATGCATTTTGATTTAGGACTACTGCAAACTGGTATGAGAGAGTGAAAGTCCGCTTAAACCTGCTGCTGTATTTTATCAATGTAAATGATTCTTAAACTGAAGCAGGCCTGTTCTTTTTTATCACTTATCCATCATTTCCAGATGGCTCACTTGAACTGCCTGTGGAGTTGCTATGTTCTACAGTGCTGGGGAGACTTCTTTGCTGGAGATTTTTCCACATCTTAGTGACAGTGAGAAGACAACATAAGACAAGGCAGGCTGTTCCCATGCCACTTTAGTAACAAGGGAATTCTGCCTGGAGGAGGTTTGCTATTCATAAAAACAGACATGTTTAGTGAATGGGGTCAGAATCTGTAGATAGCTAAGGGTTTTGTATCTGCAGGAAAGCCGAGGGTGTCTTGGAGAATAACTTGCACTACATTTATGAAATAAAGCCGCCACAGTGAGTCTGAACCAGTGAAGTGTGCATATAGCAGGTTCCTGATTCTTGTTGCTGTTTGTTCACACTTGTTGCATTCTTGCCTGTAGACAGTCCACGAGCCGTCTGTGACAGCAGTCATCTCCCTCTCTGCTTGCTCAGTAAGGCAGGAGTGCTCACTCTTTGGACAGGTCCCCCTCACACAGATGATGGGGGTGATGATGATTTATGTATTAGTTCCCAGTATCTCGACTTAGAATCAGATCAGAAATATGAAGCTCCTTTCTTAAAATCCAGGAGTCACTGTAATCCTTCCTGTCAGAAACAGGGCATGGCTGTGAGTGGCTGCTGCATTCCCAGGCAAAGGATGAAAAATACTTTCAAAACACTCCCTGCAACTGATTATTCTTGCTCTCCCCATTACCATTCTCATCATAATGTGCTGCCTTTGCCCTTGCTTCTGACTAGTAATCCATGCTTACTGATGGAGGTTAAATGTGATTGTCGAAAGAAATAGGTTAAAAAAAGCGGCAGCCAGTTGAGTCCATACTGATATAATAAAAGCAATTACACTTAAGAGATTAGAAGCATTGAAATGGCAGCTGAAGCAGCTCCAGACTCTGGGGCTCAGTAGGAAGTTCAAATGCCCTGTTTTTGTTTTAGTTTTGGATGGCGTTTTTCAGAGGAGTGGATTATAAATGGCTTCTACTGGGAGAGCAATTAGAATTAACTGGTCAAATAAGATGGAAGTAATGACAGAAGTACAAAGCTGACAAATTTTGCTACTGAATGGTCAAGCGGGAGATGAACAGTGGTTTGCCATATCTAAGGAAATAAAAGCTACAGCAAATTAAAAGCTGAATTGACATAACAGATTTTAGTTAGGCTTGTAGATTCAAATGGGCTGCGCTTCCAGACTGTGAATATAAAGCAGTGGGGAAGTGCAAATGGTTTTAGGTCTCATGCACATTGTTTCATGGTAAATAGTCTGTGATTTGGGGCCAAATTTTAAAGGTCCATGAGTTCAGAAAGTAGAGAAGCACCAAAGTGAATGAAAATGTCAGTAGATTTCTAATTCCCAGTGTTTCATTGACATTTAGGAACTACATAGCTTCTGAAAATATTATTGGGAATCTGCATCTCTTTTTCAAGGCCTAGGCAGTAGCAATAGATAGACATCAGATCAGGACCACTCTTGTGATCACACTTAAGTCA
Source organism: Pygoscelis adeliae (assembly GCF_000699105.1). Lineage (NCBI taxonomy): Eukaryota > Metazoa > Chordata > Aves > Sphenisciformes > Spheniscidae > Pygoscelis > Pygoscelis adeliae. The sequence continues at coordinate 1,525,940 of NW_008823963.1, forward strand.
GTGTGTGCAGTATCAAAATCATCCTGCCTTTACATAATGGCAAATCTCAAGGCTTTAGAAAAAGCTATAAATATGATAATGGCACTGAAGAAGAATATCAGACTGAATTTCCATATTAGTTGTAGCTTGGACAATATTCACAGTGCCTAGAATAGAAAAAGAGAGAAGTTATGAGACAACATGTCTTGACTCAGCTGCTTCTCAGAGTGCTATGTGTAAGTAAACCTACGTAACTCTGTGCTGTGCTGAAGAAAATTCCCAACTCAGTTTATAAGTCTGGCATTGCCCCAGCATGAGTTCTTTCCATTTGCACACTTCAACTTTTGCAGCACAAGAGGCTTTCCATGCTGAAATTATGAAGTGGTGAAAAAGATTATTGTAAAGTGAACCCAGCAGACAATCAAAACCTAGGATCTTCACATGCCCTGTACTGCTGCATTTGGCAAACTCCACCCCCAGTGTTTTACAGTTCTGGTTGTTGTATGCCCAGTTTCAACCACTGCAGGTTCCCATAGGAACATTAGCTGTTTGTATGCAAGGGAGAAGAGGATGCTGTCAGAATTTGCTTCTTTTGTAGTTTCTGCTGAAATGCTGCTAATGGGAACTTTATCTCCCTAATCTTGCTCAAATAAGTTTTATTTTTCCATCTTATCACTGTCTTTATTTAATTTTTTTTCCCATGTCTCCCCCTAATCTTGGCCCAGGCTTAAATGCAAAGAATTTTTTTTTGTTTCTTTTACTGGCACTTTTAGTCCCTGTAGGAATTTCTAACCAATTAGTTACTCAGAATATAGCTGTTAGATAGAACAAGAGAAGATTCTCCAATTTGCTTCCCAGTGTCAAGAGAAGCAGAGGCACCCTTGCAGGGGCAGTTCCTCACCAGAGCAGCACTGCTGTCACAGATGATAAGTAAAAGTGAATTCATAGTTACTCCTCAAGGATCATTACTAGATGCAATTTACTGTAAAAATGCCAAATATACCTCCAATGTTCTTTGAAAAACTCAATTGTTTTTCACTCCCAGTAGAAATATTCATGTGTAATCTTTTGTAAAGTAGCTTTTTTACTGCTTAGTACTAAGATGTGCAATTAGTTGATTGCATGTGTATCTTTTTTTTCACAACCAGGAAATTAGTATGATCCAAAGCAGAGAGAACTTTTTTTTGTCAAGTTGATCTATAGGTCAAGATCTGCAGGAGAGCAGAGAGCAGAGGTTATTGGCAAAGGTTGTTTTTTGGGGGGGATTGTTTTTTGTTTGTTTGTTGTTTTTTCTGATGCACACCGTTAGAACATCTCACAGGTTTATACAGGAAAAATGAAAGCATTAAAACCTAGGCAATATTGTTTTTGGTGATATTCTTGTGCGATGCCTAACCCCCCAGAGATGCAGTAATGTTGTGAAAAGCAAGCTTTTGCTGAAATAGTACTACAGTTTGTAGGGAGTTGGGGCCAACTTTTTTTCTACTGGTAGGTGGATCAACCAGTCATTTACATGTCTTTTAGGACTGCTAAGAATGCTTTTTTTTAGGGTTATTTACCAGACAATTTTTTCCCAGTGTACACTAGACCTTACACGTGAAAGCTCAGGGTACTCCTATGGAACTGCGGCCAGTGCAAAGGCACTCAGAGCTGTGTCAGTGTGGGTTTGTACTTCGGGGCGGCATGGTGAAACATCCAGTCCTTTCCATAGCTATTTCCTGTGAATCTATGACTTCAGGAGGAACAGCCACATTGAACTAAAATTAGGCCTGTGCTTAAACATGTACTGAATTGAAAATTAAAGCTAGTGTTCTATACAAGTAACTATATCCCAGTAAAATAACAACTCTTTCTTTTCAATGCATTCACTCAGCTCAGTAGGAGTATCTACACCTTTATCTTAGGCAGTCCATTTTTAGAATGACTTTATCTAGCATTAGATTTTCATAATATGCTCATTGCTGGAGAATATGTGCTGATTAGAAATCTGTGACACTGCTTCTGGACTCTCTTCTAATACAGGCTGTAAATTTCACTGAGCTGAATGCATCTGGAGCTTTTAAGTAGCAGTCAGGTAGTTCTGGCAATGTCATTTGTTCATAAGAGACAGGAGGCCAAGATGTAGAATTCAAATGGTGATATTAAAGTCCATAAACTGAGTATGTTCATACCGGGGGGAGAAGAAGTTGTGACAGGATTGCCTCTTAAGTTCCCATATGTATCTGGTGCAATAGCAGTGGTTCTGATTATATGATTTACTGTTTCTTTTGTCATCCAAATTCCTGTTTAGTTCTGAATTCTGATTCCTCAAAAACATTTTCATACTCTGGAAAGATGCTGCTGCTGCCCTTCTCCCAGTTTTCCACTGAAGTAGAGTTAACTTTCAGTCCAATTTTTAGGGCCTTTCTTCAGTGCATGACTGTGTACTAATATTTGTTGCCTCTAGCGATCATTTTTCCAACACATTTAGAAGGCTTTTGTATAGAGGTAGTATTATTAGTATCTGAAGCAACCTGGTGTTTCTGTACTACCACAATTGTTCTTCCAGGTTCTGTTGAACTCCTTGTATGAGGATTGGCAAGTCACACTCCCCCCAGGGCAATGACAGTATCCTGTCATCCTCTCCCTTACCTTTGTAACACAAGCTTTTGGAAGCAGGGTCTTTTCTCCCTGTATATATTTGAGATGAATGTCTTACTCTAACATGTTCCCAAACTTTGTGGTGGGATTACTGCAGCTTTAGCATCCAGAGTAGCAACCAGTTTTATATATGTAATAATATCATTTCAGTCCTGGATATTTTTACCAATACATTTTTCTACAAGACCCTCAGTATTATATTCTTCATTTGAAGCAAGTGTATGTACTGTCTGAGTCCACTGCCAGTATTTTCAATTGCAAAGCTATAGTAATCTGTTATATTCAAGTTTCACTTTCTCATTTTTTACCTGTATCGAAATACATATAAGCTCAAATGAGCAAATGTATTATGTTAAAATTTTTGAATGTAACTCATAACGTTCCAAGGCTCTTTTAAAATGAAAGCAATTTGTATTATTTATTGGTGCTGTGTTTTGCTTTCCTTGTTTTCTGGGAGCATTTTAACATTCTCACTATGAAAAACATTACCAGCTTGTTTAAAGGAAGAATTTCAAACCAGGAAGAACGAAAGCAAAAAAATGTAACCTTTTTTGTTTCTGTTTGTTGTTTTTTTTTCTTTGAGTGTCACAGAATCACCAAATGGTTGAGGTTGGAAGTGACCTCCGGAGGTCACCTTGTCTAATCTCCCCTGCTCAAGCAGGGCCACTTAGAGCCGGTTACCCAGGACTATGTACGGATGACCTTTGAGTATCTCCAAGGATGGAGACTCCACAGCCTCCCTGGGCAACCTGTTGCAGTATTCAGTCACTCTCACAATGAAAAAGTGTTTCCTGATATTCAGAGGGAACCTCCTGCATTTCAGTTTGTGCCCATTGCCTCTAGTGCTGTCACTGGGCACCACTGAAAAGAGAGCCTGGCTCTGTCTTCTTTGCACCCTCCCTTCAGGTACTTATACATATTGAAAAGATCCCCCCCTAAGCCTTCTCTTCTCTAGGCTAAACGGTTCCAGCTCTCTCAGCCTTCCCTCATAGGAGAGATGATCCAGTCTGTTAATCACCTTCGTGGCCCTTCGTTGGACTCTCTCCAGTATGTCCATGTCTCTTTTGTACTGGGGAGCCCAGAACTGGACACGGTACTCCAGGTGTGGCCTCACCAGTGCTGAGTACAGGGGAAGGATCACCTCCCTCGACCTGCTGGCAACACTGCTCCTAGTGCAGCCCAGGATATCATTAGCCTTCTTTGCGACAAGGGCACACTGGTGGCTCATGTTCAACTTGGTGTCCACGAGGACTCCCAGGTCCTTTTCTGCAAAGCTGCTTTCCAGCTGGGTTACCCCCAGCATATATTGGTGCCTGGGGTTGTTCCTCCCCAGGTGCAGGACTCTGCACTTCGCCTTGTTGAACTTCATGAGGTTCCTGTCAGCCCATTTCTCCAGTCTGTCGAGGTCCCTCTGGATGGCAGCATGACCCTCTGGCATATCAGCCACTCCTGCCAGTTTTGTGTCATCAGCAAACCTGCTGAGGGTACACTCTGCCCCATCATCCAGATCATTAATGAAGATGTAAAACAGGACTGGACCCAGTATTGACCTGTAGTGTACATTGCTAGTTAATGGCCTCCAACTAGAGCTTGTGCCACTGATCACCACCAGTTTTCAACCCACCTCACTGTCTCCTCATCCAGTCCATTCTTCATCAGCTTGTCTATGAGAATCTTGTGGGAGACAGTGTCAAAAACTTTACTGAATTCTAGGTAGACAATATCCACTGCTCTTCCCTCCTCTACCAGGCCAGTCATTTCATCGTAGGTTACAAGGTTGGTCAAGTATGACCTCCCCTGTGTGAATACATGCTGACTGCTCCCAATCACCTTCTTGTCCTTCATGTGACTGGAAACAGTTTCCAGGATTAGCTGCTCTGTCATCTTCCCAGGGATCAAGGTGAGGCTGACCAGCTTGTAGTTCTCTGGTTCCTCCTTCTTGCCCTTCTTGAAGATAGGAGTGACATTTGCTTTCCCCCAGTTCTCAGGCACCTCTCCTAGTTGCCATGATTGTTCAAAGATTATCAAGACTGGCCTTGTGATGCCATCAGCCAGCTCCCTCAGCACTTTTTGGTGCATCCCATCAGGGCCCATGGACTTAACGTATATTTTTTTAAGTATTCCTTGACCTTAGCTCTGAGTCAAGCTAATCGTATTTGTGGCATATCCACAGATACCTTGTGTCATCTGACAACTGGTTACTTCTTGAAGAACTCAGAAAATTGTTGCATCTGTTCTAACCCACAAAGAAAAGTTTGAAGGGAGGATAGGATACCGTGCCAATAGTAGTTTCTGTAGTTTCTCCATAGTTTGTCTTAGGGGGAAGAAAATAAGTGTGGGATTCAAGAGAGGCTTTTGTGACTTGGCTTTCTATCTTCAGCAAATACTTTTAATAACTAATTACCATACAGATGTCTGTTAATCTATTTAAGCATTTAACTTAATGTAACATTCTGTGCTAAAAACACACCTTACGTACACTGTAAAACTGCTGAAGTTCAAGCCAGGATTTTAACAACTTATATACAGTAGGCAAAAACTTATACATAGTGACTGAGTTCTAATAATAAAACCGAAAAGCTATTGAGAGCATTACATTTGGAAAATGGAATTTTGTAGAGCCATAGAATAATATAGGTTAGAAGTGATGTCAGGAGGTGTCTAGTCCAACCTTTTGCTCAAAGTAGGGTCAGGTATTGGAGCAGACTCTGTTGCTCAGGGCTTTCCACTCAATTCTTGAAAACCTTCAAGGACAGTGGTGAAGCAACCTGCCTGGGCAGTTTGCTCCGCTGCTTGACTGTCCTCACTGTGAAAAAGATTTTCCTTATATCCAGTTGGAACCTCTTATTTCAACTTATGCTTATTGTCTCTCATCCTCCCACTACGCACTGCTAAAAAGAGCCTGGCTCTGTCTTCTTGATAACTTACTGATAGATCCTGTTAGGCTTCTGTTAGGTCCCTCTGAAGCTGTCTCTTCTCCAGGCTGAACAAGCCCTGTTCTCTCAGCCTCTCCTCACAGGGCAAGTGCTTCGCCCCCCTGGCATTCTTGGCAGCCCACTGTTGAACTTGCTTTAGTAGATCATGGTCTTGTATTTGAGGACCCAAAACTGAACATCATATTCTAGATGCAGTCTAACAAATGCCAAGGTGTCCTTGTTTCAGCAGGGATAGAGTTAATTTCCTTCCTAGTAGCTGGTACAGTGCTGTGTTTTGGATTTAGGGTGAGAACAAAATTGATAAGGCACCGATGTTTTTAGTTGTTGCTAGGTAGTGTTTATACTACTCAAGGACTTTCCAACTTCCCATGCTCTACCGACTGAGAAGGCTGGAGGGACACAAGAAGCTGGGAGGGGGCACAGCCAGGACAGCCGACCCAAACTGGCCAATGGGATATTCCATACCATGTGACGTCATGCTCAGTATAAAAAGCTGGGGGAAGAAGAAGGAAGGGGGGGACGTTTGGAGTGGTAGCGTTTGTCTTCCCAAGTAACGGTTACGCGTGATGGAGCCCTGCTTTCCTGGAGATGGCTGAACACCTGCCTGCCCATGGGAAGGAGTGAATGAATTCCTTGTTTTGCTTTGCTTG
>NW_008823963.1:1532268-1555961 GCF_000699105.1 Pygoscelis adeliae
GGGGGGGGGGGGGGGTGAGCGAGCAGCTGCGTGGTGCTCAGTTGCCAACTGGGGTTAAACCACGACACAAGGGAAGGAGGATAATGACTTTTCTCAATTTACTGGCTGTGCTCCTGTTAATACAGCCCAGGATGTTGTTGGCCTTTTCTGCCAGGGCACGCTGTTGGCTCATGTTCAGCTTGCTGTCTACCAAGACTCCTAAGTCCTTTCCCACAGAGTTGCTCCTCAGCCAGCCAGTCCCCAGCCTGCATCATGGCCAGGGGCTCTTCCTTACCAGACGCAGGACTTGGCATTTGTCCTTGCTGAATTTCATGATATGGCTGTTGGCTCATTCTTCCAGTCTGTCCAAGTCCCTTTGGATTGCAGCTCTTCCCTTGAACATATCAGCTGCTCCTCTGAGTTTGGTGTCATCTGCAAATTTGACAAGCATGAGCTTTGTCAGCTCCCCCAGATCCTTGATAAAGATGTTAACAGGTCCTGGGATAGACTCCTGTGGTACTCCAGTTGATAATGATCTCCAGGTAGAGTATGACCCATTGACTGTTACCCTCTGGGCCCAGTCATCCAACCAGTTTTTTTACTTATCTGGTTGTCTGCTCACTCAGATCATATCATTTTAACTTGGATACAAGAATACTGTGGGAGACACTGCTGAAATCCTTGTTAAAGTTGAGGTGAATGACATCCACGGCTCTTCCCTCACCCACAAATCCAGTCATTTCATCATAAAAGGCAATCAGATTTGTTAGGCATGATCTATGCTTGGTAAACCCATGCTCACTGTTCCCAGTCACCTTCTACTTCTGGTACCCAGAAATGTACTTCAAGAGGACTCTCTCCATGATTTTCCCAAGAACCAAAGTGAGGATGACTGGCCTGCAGTTCCCTGAATTGACCTTCCAGCCTTTTTTGAAAATGGGTGACAATATTTACCTTCTTCTAGTTGTCACAGATCTCCCCCTTGATTTCCTGTAAGTTGAAGTTACAGTTTGCAGTTTTCAAACAAGAAGCAATCTTTCTGTTTCTAGCAACTTGTCCACAAGTGTCCACCCAGCCTTTTTGTGGATTTAGAGAACTGATGTTAACATGGAACTCTGCCAGAACAAGGATTTACTTTCGTTTTGATCAGATAGTAATCTGAGGAGAGGGATATGTAGCCTCTGTTCTCCTTTTTTTTCCTCTCAGTCAAAATCATTTGTAGCTTTTCCTTAAAACAACTCAAGACTGTGCTTTGAGGTGCTCCACTTTGATACAGACCTCAGATAGAAACAAGTTTTTCCTTTGATTATGCAAATGCAATGTCTTTGGTTGAAATGCAGGAAAAGAGAATTTGGGCCCAAAGAAATGAGAAACTTACATTAAGCAAACAGTGCATTTCTGGTGTAATACTTCATCACAGACTCTTGGGTCCCAAGCAGATGCTAGGACTTAAGACCTCTAATGGTTGCCCAGTGCCATGGATGCCTTGTTATGTAAAGGCTGGGGAGGAAGTAAACATAATTGCAGAACGCACCTGGGCCAACCGTCTTTGTTGCTTCCTTAAGAACAACATTGTACTTCAGATTAAAAATGCTTCAGAGTAAACCTGTATTTTATAAATTATATTCTGCTGCAGTGCTGAGAGGAAGCTGTAGTTCTTATGCAGGTTTCTTGAGGAAGCAATGTCTCTGCTTGTCTAATATTCGCTCTATCACAGAATAACTTCAAATCTACTTGCTGATACTGAATTAATACAACAGTGTAAAAATCTCAAAGATTTAGTCACTCTTACAAATTCCATAAAAAATACAGAAACGTGGGGTGTAGAGAAGAGAGTCACTGTACAAGTGTCTGTAAGAAAAGAACTATATTATTAGACAGTAAGGAGTCCTTAATGAAGATAATAAAAAACTTTGTAAGATTATAATCTGACCTAAGAATCCAACCACTGCACATATGGATGTATAGAAAATCAGTCTTCATTAGTTACTGCTGCATATGGAACTCTTTGAAATAAGAGGATTCATGGGGTGAATATTTCTTTGGATAAAAGCCCTAAAAATCTTTCAATACTGTTAAACACCCTTTATATTCGTTGTATACAAACATTCTTGGGAATGATTTGCCCCCAAGAATGCTTCTGAAAAGCAAAAGTCTCTAATTCTTTAGTGTATTCCTGGAGAGATTAATGATGGGAGTACCTATGCTACCTCTTTGGAAAAGCTTTTGATTTTTCCCACCTTCTCTTAGTCATAGAATTAATTTACCTAATTAGGGAGCAAAACTAATGTGATGCAGATGATAACACCCTGCAGATAGCCAGAGAGTACTATTCTCTTGATTAAAGCTCCCAACATGTTCTGTTGGTGCAGAGGCAGGCTTGAAGTGAATATTTTAGGAAGTCCAGATGCAGAAATCAGAGTATTTGGCAAACATTTGTAAATAACAAAACTGATGAAAATAAAGCTGTTCTCAGGGGAAAAAAAGGCTAAACTAACTGAATAAATACAAGATTACAGTAGCACATGTAAAACAGTAGGTACAGGTTGTTCTGCAGTTATGTTCATCGGTAATTCTGAAAGTTAGAGTCTCTCTATTGGTGGCTCAAAACTCTTGGTGTTGCCACTTATTTGTGTACACAGATGCAGGCTTGGTGAAATACAAAAGACCTAGCTGAATTCCATAAGAAGATCTGGTTAGTCTAAGGATTGGACTAGGAAATGAGAAGCTTGGAAAATAATCTTCTCCCTCTTTTTAGCATCAAAGATGAATGATTAAGATTAGAAGGGAAGGTTATAAAATGTGTTTTATTCTCTCTCAAATTAGTTCCTGTCGGTTTTAAAAGCTTCATAGAGTCATTATGTCACTATGCCATCATGAAACTCATCTGAAACATCAGTTTTCACCTCAGTCAGAAGACTAAAAAGTTATATCATTTAGGAATTGGTTTTCAAACTGTCCTAGAAACTCTAGTTTCATTTCCAGAAAGGGAGACTTGGTTGCTAGAAAGAATTTTTTACTTTAAAGTGCAATGAATTTCTGAAAGAAACTCTCTGGGAGGTGGTGGGATGCTTATGAGCAGAGGTTTTGAAGACTAGACTAGAATCTGACTGCATCAAAGTGGGTGTGCTTTGCTGCCTGCAAACTGCCTGTGTGCTTTGCTGCTGTGCAAACTGCCTGTGCTGGAAGAGGAACTGGTTAGTGTCTTGAGGTCCTCTTCTAAGATTATGCATTTCACATTCCTCACCTGTCCCATATATGCTTCAGTGCCATGCATGTTACGTAATGATAAAACAGCAATGTTTATCCTGTGAAGCACTGGTACAGCAGCATGATCTCTGAATCAGTGACAGTCTGATCAGTATTAAGCTCCTGCTCCTGCCCTTCCAGAGTTTCGGGCTGGGGTGGGTAACTGGAGGCTCCCCAACCTCTTGCTTCTGTGGATTGACATGGAAACAGAGAAACAGAAGGACATAAAGAAGGGTTTTGTCTTTGCTCAATCTTCCCTGTTGCTCCAGAGCAGAATTTTCCATTCTTAGGTAAAGCTGATCAAAAGAAGGACCCAGAATGAGAAATTCCTCTGAAAATACTGTGGTGAAAGCATTCTAGACTAATTTTAAGATGTTCACTAAATGGGGAGATCTGTGAGAATCAATGATTAACATGATGTGTGACATGGTACTATTTCTGTTCTGCCTGTGTGTCTGATCTCCTACTGGGGGCAAAGGAGATGTTGATAAGAGTAAGTGAAGAAAAGAGCCTGTAAGACAGCCAAAACTTGCCTTAGTTTCTAGTGAAACACCTACCAACTGCTACTCTTCCTTCTGCACCAACAGTACCAACACTGTTAGCACAGATGTGCTCCTAGGAGGTTATAATGATGTTTCTTGGGTGTCCAGTGCTCTTAGAACAGGAAGGGATGTCAACAGAAAAAGCTTGAAGTGTGAACTGTACAAGGAAAAAGAGTTAAATTAGTTTCCTCTTTATCCTTTCTCTCTTACTATTAATTTGTTGGATCTGTTATAGGGCACTTTAGTTTTAACAGAGAATTCTCTTCTATAGAGAATTGATAATGTAAAGCCCTTTAGAGCTAAGCCTTGCCTACAGGTCTCCCTGTTAAAGTACAATCAGGGCTAAGAGAAGGTTCTTAGAATTGAGAGAAGATGGGAAATAAATAATGTAATGACTAAGCCTTCTAAATTTCTGGGACTTTATAATAATCTAGGTCCATATTCTGTTAGTACCTTTATGCTTGCTGAGGTCATTTACGTTATTCTGGAAACCAGTTAGCTTCGAGAACAGAATAAGGCCCAAAGTGCAATGACAAAGAAGTCTAGCCGTGGAAGACTTACCTAATGCATGGCACCATAGACTGAGAAATATTACAACAAACACTAGCTCATGTTTCTGTAGATAGTATTAAAGGCTCTTAAGTATTTCCAATGTTCTGGTAAAGATCACCAATTAAAAACATTTGGTAGTTTTCACAGTTTCAAAAATGCAGGCTATACCAAAGGTATTCCATAACATATTTCTCATCATTTTTTGAAGACCAGTCTGAAATACGGGCTGCAGCTCTTCCTTTTGATTCCAAAAGGGTAGGAATTAATCCACCAGTTATGAATATTTTCAAAATACTTACCTCATAGTAAATGAGATCTTAATTACAAAGTCTCTGGGGTTATCAAAAACTATCAAATCTTTAACTATTCATAGAAAAAGTTGCCTTCAAAGATGGATGTATGAAAATCATTGGCGCTTCTTGTGTTGAAGATGTATTAGATATTTTATCACCTTATTTCTGGTGAACTACAAGCATGCTCTATCTTATGCTCTGCTAGTAAAGCAGAAAGAAGCTATGTGCATGAATCTAGATGAAGCTACAAAACTAAACTGAAATGTCAATGCTGGAAGAACTTTCGCCAGGCAAGGAATCATGAAAGTGAGAGGAAGAGGATGATTTCTGTTATAACAAGCAGCGCCACATTTTCCAAAATGCCTTCCAAATCCTTTGCATATATACACATTTCTCATGCAGATTTCGGATATGGAAAAAGCTAAAATTTGCATGTGCAGTATGGGAATTCATCATTCCAGCTAAGGTAAAAATTCAAGCTCTTTTCAAATATTTTCCCTTGAAACTTGTAAGCATAGTTTGGGACTGTTTTAGAACACTTTTGGTCTCTGAACTACAAGCTCACTAATGCTTTTTATCTAGTCCATTAAACCTAGGAAAGATTATTCTATTGTTATGGGAGACTAGAAATGCAAATAAAAGTCCTGGAAATAGTCTGCATTATGAGAGAAGTGTTTGAAAAGTAGTTTGAAGAGAGGACATGTTTTTGTCTGTATCTTCTAAAGTGAGCAGTAGGAAAATGCCTCAACCTCTTGTAGACAATATAAAACCCATCGATGTGGAAAGCAGCAAAGGCAGAAAATTGAATATGCCATAGATTGTAACAGAGTGAAGTTCAAACAGCCTGTTTGGATAATAGACTGCCATAAATACATCTATGACATGGAAAGCATGCCAGCTGAAATTATAGAGGATTTTCTTAGTCTGAGAAATGTGTATTCCAAAGATTGTTTCTGGTCTAGTGTTTTTTATTCCAGGAAGACTTAGATGGTGAATTCAAAATATATTTGCAGTTCCATCACAACTTTGATGTAGAAGATTTAGCACGGGATATTCAGATGGATGCTTTATCTTTTTACATCTTACTCCTGTCCTTTCTGTCTTTCTGTTCTTTTTTCTGTCCTTTTAAAACATTTTTCTGTCCTTTATTTTTAACCCGTCCCCTTTGTTTTCTGGATTTTTTTTTTTTTTAAATGCTTTCAAAAGGTGAATAGGGGAAGAGTCCTTGTATGGATGAACTAGAGCTTTACCTGTTAATCTAAGTGTTGTAACATTCAGAACTGGAACTTTAAGTAGATTTTATTCATGTTTTCTGTGTATATGAACAATTATTCTCTTCCAAAATCAACTGAATACTGTCACTGACTTCATCAGCAATCTCTGCTTTCACAAGTGAGCCTTTCTGTAACAATGGGAATGAAAATAGGAACATTGCTACTGATATCCATATAGTCTCTAACCTCTTTCTCTTCAAATTTTGTGCATGTCTTTGCATTAGCTCTGACTTTTCAATATCGTATTTAAAATATGGGAACCAGAAGCCTCTGCAAAGTCACAAGTAATGTCCCATTTTGCTTTGTGAATATACACAGTGGTTGTGTCAATCTTTTTACGCATCCTGGAAGTTTGTTGCTTGTCCATCATGACCCAACCAACATTCTTTGCAGTCACTACTTCCTGGGTTAAAGTAAAACCTCTGCATAGGGTGTCTTATGGCATGTGTATAAATGTATGACTTTGCATTCGGCTGTATGGAAATGTGTTTTATGTTTGAATTATGATAGCTCTTGGTATGCCATTCTTGCAATCGTTGCTTACCAGTTTCAACTATAATCTCTAAATGTGAAGGATAGACCATTGCAAATATAAAGGTTAGACTACTGTCGTTCACATGGTTTGATGGGAGACTGTAGCAGGCTGCTTCTGTAATTCTTAATAAGCCAACTCGTGATTGTTTTTATTACATTAGAGTAATAAATATGAGGTGGCAAATAGTGCACTCTTTTAATTGGCTATATTTTGTATTTTCAGCCACAGTGACTTTCATACTTAGTGTTCTCCAGAGACTCAGATGGGGTAACAATTAAATATGTCACATGCAGCCTCCCAAAAGATATATTTGTGTTTCCTAATAGTAAAGGTTGTTGGAAGTAAATAACACAGCAATCATTGGTGTTCTGTTTTCATCTTCTATGTCTAAAGTTAGACATATTAAATTTGTTGCTGGGTCTTTTAAGCAATTGTCTTTTTTAATTTGCCTTTTTACTACAAAACTTGATTTAATGTAACACAGATTTCTATGCTAAGATTCATTAGATTCCTAGCTTAATTGTGTCTGGGCAAAGAGCAGGACCTGACTGCAGATTGCCACACTTGCAGATGCAGTGATACGTCATAAACTTTTTGCGTTAGCTTGTCCCTCTTTCACTGACACGCTCCTTGGAGAATTCCCATACAAGGACACAGTTAAAGCACAGCACTGACCATTTGAAATATGAACACTTTTTTTTTCCCCCAGGTAGTTTTGAATTTTTCTTTACATTGCTATAAAACACAGTGTTTGAATTTAGGGTTTTTTTGTTTGTTTGTTGATTTATTAGATGCAAGATCCATTTATTGCCTAGTTTATTAACATACATTACTACGTGTATAATATAATGTGGTGGTAAGTAAAACTGAGCTTGGATCTCTAAATACTGCTAGAAGACATAAATATAATAACTTGATTGCTTTTTAAAGAATAATTGCTGGAGTGCTGTTTTTGTAGTTAGGTAGATATACTTACCACAACCCCCAAAACTGCACGTGCACATGCACGTGCACACACACACATACACAAGTTGACTTCCCTCTCATGGAGGAAGAGGACTTTTAACGCATGTAGATGAAATCTTCAGGCTGACTAATGAAAATCATCAGAAACTCTGGTAATGAGATTCACTGAGTTAAAAATAGGTCAAGAAACAAAACTTGTGATGTTATACCTGAATTTAACTGAGAACGTGCATATGGTCTGCTAGGGTTTGAAACTATATTTGCAGATAAAATACTGGGCAGAAGGCCTGGGGAGGGTCTGCCTGAGGTAGCTCTAGGTAGCCCGCCCACTACCAAAAAGTGTTGCCCTTTGGATCATGCAAGGCTCTGTGGAGGACCTCCCTGTGTGGGAAGGCCGCTATGCACTTGAAAGGATGCCCTTTGACCGATGCTGCTTTGCAGGGGGTCTGCATGCCTGCCCTGAATAATGAGGAGCCACCAAGTTACAGCTATGGCCAACGCGGCCTTTTTCACATAATGTAGCAGAACAGTCTCTTTGGTTTAGGCTGTGACAACTTAAAGGGGTTACTGAAGTGAATGGCAATTCATTTTACTTTGACTTCCAGCCTGCCATCAGCTAATAATGACTTTGTCACTAATGGTTTGGTGGGAATGATTTCTTTTTACATAACACCTGTCATCCAGAAGCATCCCAAAGTGCTCTATAGCCTAATTTACTGATTACTCAGAAATTGCTTCCTTCACTAGTAAAATGCGGCTTTGGATGAAAGGTGGCAACTGGGTGCTACAGCTCAAAATCTACCTGCCGGAGATAGATGGGAGATGAAAGTGGTACTTAGTAGGGTCCAGGGAGAACTATCGAGTCCTGGTAAATGAGAATTTAGCTACAGCTAATAAGCTCGCAATCTGTGCTGTACAAACTTCTAGATGAGGAGGGAGACCTTAGGAGGGGTTTGTGGAGAGACAGGGCAAAGCTAAGGGAAGATAAGGTTCTGCATGCAAGGGTATCTGGGTTGTAGAATGGGAAGCCAAGTCAGAAACTCTGCTTTCTAAGAGAGACCATATCCTAGCAATTAAAGTTATGGGGTTTTCTTGTGGAGGAAGTCTCATACTGCAGTGTCACGTAGATTACTACTCGTTTAACTTACAATTATTTTTAACTTAAAAGTTTGCTAACTGGAAGATTCAAAGGTGAGAATTACAAAATATCTGTTGAAGAAAAACAGAATGTAAATACTTAAATTTACAGATTTATTCTTAACAAAAGGAGAGTGGGAATTTAGATTTCTGTTCATCAGACTACAAGATTCTGATGTCAGTGGGGAATGATGGAAACAAGAAAACCCTCTACACAACTGTGAAATGTTTATAGTTTCTTTATGGGCTGGGTTTGAAAGAGGAGGGAACTATGCACTGCAAGTTTCTTCTTGACCAATTTCTTGTAAGGGCCTTCTGCAGAGACAGATGTATGATCTCATGTAGAATATAGGAAGCTCTATGTATGATAATATTGATTAAAAGATTATTTGACACTGTAAAATACTGTACAGATAAAGACAGGACATTAGAGTGGGGGATACAGGGGACGTTGTTTAAGGTCCTGTGATTGCATCTCAGATATTTTAAGCCTGGATTTTTATTATTTGTTGTGATGATACGCCTTTCAACAAATAGTTGCCCAACTTACTAGATGTTAGTAAAATAGTAATTTTTGTTTGTTTGTTTGCTTGCTTGCTTGCTTTTTAATTTAAATGCTTATTTTTAATAAGCTGAACTATTTCAAAAAGTTCTAGGAACCAAATAAAATTTTTTTTCCATGATGTGATCTCCCAGGAATGCAAAGCTTTTGCAAAGGAATCCACTTATTTAGTTGACGGAAAATACATTATGGATGCTAACCGCAGCTACCAAGTTTGTAAATACTGGGTTTTGTGAATTTTAGTTTTTGTCTCGTACAGTGGTGGAAGACTGTTTGAATTATTGTGTCTCATTGGAGCACCATTTTGGCACCAGTGAAGATAACAGTGAAAGTAATCTTCAATGAGACCTTGATTTCACCTTGTGACCAAGCAAAAGAGTGCATGAAAAGGTGTGTGGTAGGAAATCATGTGTAACATTGGGTGATGGACAAGAGAGCGTGAGAGGCAATTTCATCATACATCTATTCAATGTCAGTGTCAAGGGAAGGACCACATCTGACAATCCTACATCTGAGTGAATTCAGAGTGTCAGACGGATTCTACTTCTTTCCTGTGTCCTTGGACAGCACTCTTTCAAACTTAATTAACTGCAGTTAGGCCTGTTTAGACAGCTGCAGAAAATAAGTAGCAAGATTGTTTGGAGGCTTTGAGCCCTGTAACTATTATCCCTGAATGCTTTTTTATTATATTTTTCCTGTTCACCCTCATCAGTCCCATAAACAGTTGCTAGAACTTCTTGGACAAGACATTTACACAAGGCCCCCAAACAGTTTCTTTCTTTATTTATTTAGTGTTTACCTAGGTTTTCAAATTATTAAATGGAAGATAGATTTACTTAAAGAAAAACCCAAACCCCCACACCATCTGGACCGAATCAGGAATTTGTCAGTTTTGCTCTTTTAGAAAATTGTTTTATATTTTGCTCTTAAAACTTGTTCAAAGAGAAACCGACCTTTCTAGAGAAACCAATTATGTTTAGAATATTTGCCAATATTTGGATGCTCTAATAGTTCCTATTGTTAAAAGATATTTTGGAAATATTGTCCCTTCTGTAATGCACCATCAACTGTGGGAGCTGGAAGGCTTCATACTGACTTATAAGAGCTGAATTCACACAAGATTATGCATTATGCTGTTTTTCATTATCATATTTTATGTGGGTGTTTTTCCCCATCAAGAAGCACAAGTAAATAAAACCCAAAATAAGATAGTTTTGCGCACAAAGTATGCAGAGCTTCAGAGTGGACATTTTATGTTTATAGGTAAGTAAAAGTTCCTTCTGAATTGTAATATGTAATATAAAAGCCTCCTGACTTAGAAAGCAAACTGGATTACACTTTTCTAATGTATTTTTTAGTAACATTTAAAAACTGGTTCCTTTTCCAAATGATGCAATAAAGAATATCAAGCTACATCTTCAAGAACACGATTTTTAATAGCTCTGCAAAGTGTGATGTTACAGATTGAGATCATGCTTTGCTTTGAACACAGATTGTTTTTACCTAGTCTTGAAGGATGTTGTTACTCTTATGGGAACTTTTAACAGAAGTGACAGAGAGAAACAATGTATGTCCAGGAGGAGAAAAATGATTTTTCAAAACCACAGTTTAGAAGAATAATCCTTTGTGATCTCAGCAGTGACAGTACTTAAAGGCTTGTATTATTTATTCTCCCTGTTAAAACTTATTTCATGAAACTCCAAGCCAGCATGATATATGTGAGTGAAATCTGGAAAAAAAATAGGAGAGTTCCCCAACTAAACCTGTAGCTCTAAAACAATAAGTACAACCCTCCCCTCAATCTGTCTTCACTGAGGCTCTGGAATCTGTGTAGGACAGTTCTAGAGAGAAATATTTCCAGGTTTCATCATCAGGGTGTTTTTTTACACTGAAGTTTCCAAAGACAGTGAAAGAGGGCGGTGGGAGGAGGGACAGTAACTGCTGTTGGAAGCTCCTAGAGAAGGTACCCTGCTAGTTTTGTCTTTGAAGGAGTACTTTACTTCCCCCAGTTCCCTCACTTTCCACCCTCAACACAAGAGGCGGGACCTAAATGAAGAAGCCAGCTTTGGAAATAAAACTTGTTTTAAATGAGCTATGAATGGCAATGAAAACATGCTGCATAGCTATTGTATAGAAGTTGCAGTGTGCATTGGTTCTCAGACTGTTCCCTTCACCATGCTGTCCCCGTGCCTGTAGTAACGACTAACATCTGTCACATGTTTATTCTTTTCCCTATACCCCAAGGGAAGAACTGTGTGCAGTGAAATATTTTGTTTGTTTTATTTTATTAAATTTATCCTGCATACATTTACTGTAAGTTTGTTACATGAAGCAGGGTCAAAGAAATGTTCTTTGAACTTGAAAGCTCAAATTGTTATTGCCTTTAGTCCTTTGAAAGATCTCTCCGTGGCCTTCAACCGTCCCTGGAGAAAGCTCATCTTTATCAAGGACAAACCTTTACCCTCAGGGTGGACAGTTCAATTGAATGTTGAAGCTAAGAAATACCAGTTTGTATCAAATGTTGTAATATTCAGTGAAACGACTGATAATAGCAGAAATGCTCTAGCCAAGAGAATTAAAAAGAAAAGAGAGCATTTCATGATAACTCAAATAAGGTTTATATAAATACAACTCCTAATATAACTAAACTCCAAATTACTCTAAAAATAAGCAGGGGAAGGAAGAAAAAAAAAATCTTAATGTTGGTAAGGCAGTCCTAAAAACATATTCAACAAAATATTCCGTTCAATACCATATAAACCCAATGTTTTTTCTAAAGTTGCATTTTTGAACAGTATTTGATATTTAAAAGAAACATTTGTGTATCTCATTGGAAAATTTTCAGTACACAAACACCTAAGTAAATTTTTAAACACCACTTTTAAATACCTGATTTCAAAGAGAAAGTAGATAAAAACAAATACATTATTGTAATGAGATTAAAAGACAAAACCTCCAGGAAGGCTGTTTATAATGCATTCTAGAGCAAAGAGCAAGATTTTCCTTAAAAGATTAGTATATGCTGTAATTCCCGTGAAACTGAAAAATATTGCTGCTGAAAAACTAATAGGTAAAATTCTGTAAGAGATATTATAACTCCTAACAAAGCAGCTAAGCAGACAGAAGCAGAATAACATCTCTCTTTCTCCAGGCTTCATTAAACAAGCATTAAATCCCTCTTAACACAGACTGGCAGGAATAAAAAGTCGTTGCTGTTCAAATAAGTGAAGTCATGTCCTCATAAACCCTTAAGGTGATACAAGGTATGAAACAAAATGGAAGTTTTCTGATTCTTTTCATGACAACTCATGATTTGTACAGCAATGATGATGGTTTGGAAGGTATGGAGTAGAGATAGATTTTCCTTTTAAATGAATATGAAAGAGGACCTGTGCCTAGGAGAATGAAGAAAGCTGGTCAGTGAACCACAGTAAGTGTGTTGCTGAGTCTCTCACTGAAGCTTCAACTGAGCCTCGATCAACAAGATGTTAAAAAGCAATGTAACCCAAAGAGGTTCATACCCAGGCTCTGGTCTTGTGAAAACCTCAGTCTCAGTTGGTGGTTTCTGGAAACCTCCTGGTGTATTTAGTCCAGCTTTCAATAACTTTTAAATAAAAGAAGGGTAGCTGGGGAGAGGAAAGAAAGGATTCAAAAAGCTCCAAAGTCCCCTCCAAGCATTTCCTTTTGCTATTCACGCTGAATACCTTCATTGTTATTATACTGGTGAAAAGAAATGACAGACAAGATGAGAGAGATTTCTGAACCAAAGTAATTCGCTCTGCCCCAGAAACACCTCTTGCTGCGGTAAGTACTTACTCCAAACTCAACAGAAGCTTTTCCACTGCCTCTAATGCTCTTTGCATGGGGCATAAAAAGCACAGGGGCTGGGCTAACAGACTTCTTGCACCTTGTTTGTCAACTGGAAACAACTGTATTTTGTTTTTAATGCTGTTCAAAGACTATGTTATCATATGTAAGCATCTAAGTCATGCAGTCATGAGGATGATTTTTTTAATACAGCTTTGATCTTACTTTGTGACCTCAAGCTTTCAGTCATCCTCAGGCAATGAGCCTGAAGATGTGTTTGGAACATCAGACCATGTTAAGTGGGTGCTCATGTGCCATTGGGATCTGAGTGCTGAGCAACACACTGCTTGCTGACATTGTTAGTAGACATGTTAGCTAAAAGCAAGCATGATGTGGACTGAAATGGGACAGAGGACAGGGTGATACCTTTGGTAAATATTTGATGAGGATGTGGGATTTTTTCCGTGAGATTACTGGCTGCTTGATCCTTTATCTGTGCAGTTACATCACCATAATATTATTAGTTTTGCTGGGGATGGATTGGCATAGTTTGGCCTTGCTTTATCAGAATCTCCCATTTCAGTTGGATGTAGCCAACGTTGCATGCCATTTGCATGTGAGGCAATCCCTTTGCAACCAATGAAGGAAAACAGGCACTTCTAGAACATAAAGCACTTTGTAGTCTCCAGTTTTGCTATCAATCCAGAGATTCAGTCATGATCTTATGGTTTTTTATGTACATGAGTTCATGCTTTGTTGCTAATGTCACTGCGCTACTGCAGTCATATTTGAAGCTTGCCACCTATCTGGTTACGTTAATTAGTCCTTTTCCTGCCAGTACCCAATCTGTTTAATTTCTTACTTCTATTTTGCTGGGTGCATTAAGAAGCACTTCAAAGAAGCTCGCTCTTTGCTTTCAAAGGATTCTTTTGAACCTGTATAAAGGGTAAGCTTTTAAGTTGTAGACTTTGCACATAAAAACACATTTATAGAGTGCCTAATCTTTATCTTTGCACCCTTCATACTGCTTATCTATCATTGTTGTGACATGCACAAGTAGGCTGCCTTGGATGTGATGTTGTCTTGGGTTATTAACCTCTGCCATTGAATCTCTCCCAGTTGTTTCCGAGTTGATTGTTGCATAGCATAATACATAGAAAACTGTGTAAAATATATTGATTGCCATAGGAAAATAGCTGCACTTATCCTTCAAAACGTAGTTGGCTTATATTTGGAAAGGAAAGGCCTAAAGATTATTTTTTTCTGAAAGTTTTCATCAGAGCTCTCTTTACAGACCTCATTCTTCTTTTAGAAACATTAGTAATTTGTAATAATAAATTATAACATCAATTCCTATAGTGTTCCCATCAATGAGGAATCTGTACATAGGATTTTCATGCAGATGGACCCGTATCAATGTGATTTTTTATATATCATTGAAATGGGGCATCATTTCAAAGCAGCAGTGGTCAAAGCAATGAGAGAACTTAATAAATAGTGAAGAATTGGTTATTTCCATCTGCCCCACTCCAACCCCTTTCAGCTATGGAAGGGCTTAAGAAATGTACCTCAACATTTCTTAATTTTCCTTTTTTAATATGGGAAAGAAACACAAGGAAACAAAAACAAGTTCTTTGCTGCCCCAGGATGGTGTGGACTGGCCATACTATATTTCACTTTAATGGCACATTCAGGTCCAGATTAGAGAAAAGCCAAGAGTAGCAGATTCTTGACACAATAGTGCTCTCCCCTATTTCCATTACATGGAATAAAAGAAGTGGCCCGTTATCAGAAGAGCTGTTAATCTTCTCTCTCCCTCATTATGCTGTCAAGGAGAGCACAGGCTCCTCTTGGGTGACTTTGCCACCTAAAGAGCTCTTCTTTCTACATCCCTCCTGACAGATAAGGACTTCTTGACTGGACTGTCCGATAGTACTTAGCATAATGGTGATAATGCTTTTAAAATAGCCCCAGATACCAAATAATGCCAACCTTCATAGGTCCCGTGGCCATTTCAGTATCTACTGCACTAACCTTGTGCTTCTCCCTACTATGCTTCTACCTGGGGCTGGGCTGCCTGCCTTGCCTCTGCTCTCCAGCAGAAAGAAGAAGTAGAAAGCAGGACAGGCTTCTCCTCTCCCCCTTGCTCAGGGGTGCTCCCTTATCACTACTCCAGAAAGAGCAAATACACTTGAAAAGAGGTTTAGTGAGGATGGGGGCTCTCACAACTTCACCCAGAACCGCCCTTCTCTTCAGCCTAGAGGTTGATTAGTTTCGCGGTATTTGGATGTGGTGTTCCGCTTTCAATGTTAAAAGAAGACTATTTATCATCTAGGCTGTCCTATTTGAGGAGCGGACTAAGCTCACTTAATGAGTCTTTCCTGTGTGAAAGTGAGCACTGCTGCTATGTGAAGTTTCAGCCTAATGTGAAGTTATGGCAAAGCAAGAGAAAGTAGGGGTCTGCCTTTTCAAACTACAGTAAGCCACTTGGTAAAGGTATATCCAGCAAATATAACTCTGAAGAGCATTTGTAGGTGGTATGGCAAGATCACCAAGCTCATCACTCTGGTTCCGCTCCAGGTGAATGTAGGGAGCTGATGTACTTGCCATAGCCAGAGCTGCCGGAGAAGTGCAGTGCCATGTTCTGTACCAGCTGCAGATTTGGGAGGATACAGGGGCTTAATGTTGGTCAATGTTAAGATGATAAAGACCTCTATAACTGCGGATGGGTCATGTGCCACTAAGGTAATTTCCTGGCCAGCTGAAGAAGGTAGGAAGTGCTGCCCGTCTGTGTTGCTCTGTGGGAGCTTAGGGTCAACTGGAAAGCCAGAAGCACATCCCAGTTGCTGGCTTCACTGTCTGATACACTAATTTAGGTCCTGTTATTCCCCACTTCAGCAGTCTATTGCCTCTGAAATAACAGGACTACTGTGGAAGAAGGTGTTGCTGGCTGATGTAGGGACAGTTACAGCAATATTACTTATACTACTTCCATGCATGCTTGCTAGTTGCTCTGTTCTTTTGAACTATACATATTCAAATTAAATATACTATTCAGCTGGAAGTACCGCATAGCTTCTTTCTTATCTGAGTTACGTTTGCATTGTAGATATTCATAACAGTAAAAAACCCCTCAAACCTAATGGAAAATAGTATGTGCCTACATCATGGTAGAATTCACATTGATTTAAATAATTGATAAACCATTACTTTATCACTTTGCGGTTAGTGGAAATCCAGTCTGTGATTTTATTTTTACTTTTTTTTCCTTTATTTATAACTCAGTTACAAGAGTTGTTGGGGGTGGAGGTGGTAGAACTGAGAGAGACAGCTTACAAAATCACAGAAACCTATTATTTTAAAAAGAGTTTCTACTAAGTCTAAAAGATATTAAAGAGGAAAGAAGTGAAGTTTACTTATCCTTCAAAACTACTGTAATGGAATAAAAATTTAATGATAGATGAATACCATTTGCACATAAAGGTCTTTATAAATAGATCAGAGGTACAGGAAGGAAAGGAAGGAAATTATGATAACTCAATGGAAAAAGCAATGTTTTTTGCTGTTTTGCTTAGCAAGTGAAAGCACAGTTCCGGCAAATTCATTTGTGACTCTTTACACACTTTGAAAGATATTTTAGCTCCCAACTAAGGCATTCAATTACTTTTGAATGATGTAGCAAGATGTAGACTAAGCAGAGTGAAACAATGAAAAACAAGGAAGATGTACCATGAACGGCTTGTGGCAAATAAAAAAGGTGTAAATTCTACCATGAACTCTAAGTACCAATTTATAACCCATCTGGCACCCAAGAGCTTGGTTGTCTCTATGCTTTGATCTCCGCAGCAGTGCAGACTCCAAGTGGAAGGATTCCAGACAAACTAGGGAGATGTTCTGCACAGAGCTCATTACAAGTTTGGAATCTTTTTATTATTACCATTATTTACAAAGAAGGAATTTTAAAGTTGACCGAAGTACAGTTTCTTTTAAAAGAGCTAGAGGAAAAAAATCAACTTCTTAGGATGACATGGAATAAAATAATAAGCCTTCATTATGTTTATACTCATGCACGTGTTGCTTAGGAATCAGGAAGAGGATGCATGTACAACTAGGACAAATTGCACCCCAC
Organism: Pygoscelis adeliae; assembly: GCF_000699105.1. Classification (NCBI taxonomy): domain Eukaryota; kingdom Metazoa; phylum Chordata; class Aves; order Sphenisciformes; family Spheniscidae; genus Pygoscelis; species Pygoscelis adeliae. The sequence continues at coordinate 1,549,294 of NW_008823963.1, forward strand.
ACTGTGCAACACAATTTTTCAAAGTGTGTTTTGTTTTCTTGTTTTTCTCAATTAAATGCTGCCTTGCTGCATAATGCCAGAAACCGTATGGGAGGTATGGGCAGAACTTGGCAGGATTTGACCCAGAGGAGGAGAGATTGTAGAACTGCTTTCATCGCAAACCTCTGTATACAGAATGAGAGGAAAACCCAGTGATGCTGAAAGTTCCTAGCCACAGAAATGGAAACTGTTTCGTGACAGTTAAGACACTGGCTTTACAAACACTGCATAAAAGGCAGGTGGTCTCATAGTAGCTGCAGTGAGAAATAAAAAGATTCAGTCTTGAAAGAGCTTTTCATTTTTATTTTTTATTCTAGCCTCTGATGAGAGTCGTAATGAGATCTCCTGTGCTAGATCTTTTGAAATTGTTTTTACAAGCAGGTTGTAATTTAAAGAGAATAAAGCTGCCAAAATGTTCTGATGCTTTGGCTGCTGAATATTATTTGTTCCAGAGTGCCCTGAAGTCTCTGGGCAGTTGTAAGGACTTCTGATGTTCTTCCTCCATGCTGTTTTAGAAGTAATGCTGTTGCCAAGCTATGAACCACGCAGAAACCCATAGTTCATGTCACATAGAGCTGCTGACGGGACTGGAGATGAGTGAGCGACTTACAGCCTGAGACTGTAAAGATTTGTGCATGCTCTTAAACCTTGAACCACAGTAGGAGTGCTGCCAGTGACTGAGCTGTCTTTTATTTGCAGTTGCGCATTGTGTCATATTGGATCCTAACCTAGATAAAGAAATGAACCTGTTGCTTCTTTTGCAGTGTTGAATTGCTCTTGAGGTCAAAGCAGGTGTGAGGAAGTGGGCTGAATTTTTCAGTTCCTTTTGCTGAAAATAGGTGATCCAGCAGGTTGGGCTGGTAGCTGAGTGTTAAGGTCCACGATCAGTGCCTTCCTAGTAAATTTTGACCCGGCGCTTTTGAATTACCTTGTGGCTATTTGAAAGGAGAATGTTGGGTTTACTTTTCATGACTTTTTGTTTCAATGTTTTTTATTTTCTGAAGGCTGTTTCGTGCAGCTCATGTCTGCACATTTGCAAGGAAGACACTAATGTATTTAGGAAACTGTAAAAAGCAGAAGAAAGGGAACAGGTTGCACTGCAACATTAACAAACAGGCACTCGGGAGGGAGCATTTGCTAATGTCAGGATAATTTTTAAGATAGCATGTAGTTTTACAATTGACAATTTGAGGTAAAACAGTGAACACAAATACACCTAGTTCAGAAAACAAAACAACAATGACCTAACAGGGTTTCAGAGCCTCTTGACAAAAACAGCTGTGGGAGGACTTGTCAGCTCTGGAAAGAAACCGATTCAAAAATGACTGCTTGAGCATATTGGCAAAGAGGAGAAACTGTTGAAAACAAGTCTATATTCTAAAAATGTTAAAAGGCTTTCCAGTTGCCAGGAATTATAATTAAATTAAGCTGTGAAGGAGAATCTTCTGCCTTTAATGACGCCATTCAGAGTTAATTGTGACCTGACTGTCTAGTTTTGTGGTATGATTCTGACTACAGTGTTGAGTAAGGACAGCTGGAAAAAAGCCTGCTTTTCATCTTGACATCAGTTTTTCTAGCTAATATTTCCTTCCCTGTTTTTTATAGAAATGGGATGTGTGTTTCAGTTTGGCTATCTATTTTGCTAGCGGCAGCTTTTTATGAGTATGATACAATATCAGGCATTTCACACCGAATGTGCTTTGCATATGCTATGCCCTTGAATTTAGGCTCCCATCCTTCCCCTAAGAAGTAGAAGAAAAACTCTGTACAACCCACCTCTTGTTCTGAAAAACTCTTTTCAGGAAACTTGAAAGGCTTCTAATTCTGCATGGGCTCTCCCCCCCACTTTCTTTTATTTCTTCTTTCATAGCTATCAATGCCACAGTGCTCCAATAAGCATTTCTAAAAATAAAATCTGCAAATTACAGGCCTTGGTTTACCACAGTGTTGCGAACTGTCATTAACAAACAGTCTTCAAAAGCCACTGGCTCTGCAAGCCATGAGGTAGCTTAAGTCCATAGAACTGTATTGTTCTCTTCCAGCGCTCCCAGTCACCATATATTCTAACTAGTTTTTTTAAAAAAATACTTACTCGTTGCTTGAAGATGCTTTTTTTTTTTTTTTGTCAGCAATGAACTGATGTCCTGTCTATCACTCCAATCATTTTCCAAAGAATATATGACTTAGAGGTTGAATAATCCTCAGGACATGCTCTTATTACAACTTCAGTGAAGTTTTGGCATCTTGTGCCTGCTGAGATTCACACACAGGGTAACATAGCAATGGTGTGTTCCTCCCTTTGCCCCATGCTATGAAATCCAGGACGGGATGATGCACAGCTGGCAAAGAGATCAGAAATATGCTTTTCTGTGTGCCCTCCTTTTCCCCACCCTGTATGTGATTCCTATGCAAATTATGTGTAGGCTACTTTTCAAGGCTTTTCTATAAAGTTGTCTGGCTTAACTAATTTTGCTTATCTAAGTAAAGGTCTGGGTATACTTGAAAAGGTAGCGTTGGTTACTTCCAGCTAAAAATGACTTTGCCAAATTGCTCTTTAGCTTGGGGTTAAGATCACCTGGTCCTCTTTGGCAGGCAACCTGGTGAACTCGTCAATGCTGGGACTATGATTGGTTGCATCGACATTGAATGGTTTCAGAGTAGCCATAGGAGCCATCCATAAGAGCCTTTTGAATTCAAGAACATTCCCAAGATTTAAACACCTGTGTCCATACCCTGTTTCATAGATAGCTTGCACAGACCCAGAGATCTTGGTGTTTTCACATCCCACCTACCACCACCTGCCAAGGACTATCAGAGAGCCTTTTTAAGAGGGACCTGAGGGCAGATGGTTAAACACTGCTGACATTGATTGTACTGACCATCAAAATTGGGTGTGATATTGAAACTGCTGCCTTGAGGACTGTTATTCTCTACTCACAAGAAGTCTTGTGGACTGCGTGCCTAACCTCTCTCTCAGTATACAATTTGTATGTTGTTTTTTAGAAGACTTCATTTTCTTCTGTGTCAAATTTTACAGTTCTGCAGCTGTAGTCATTCTCCTGGAGGTGTCCCTGACCTGAACTGAGGAAAACACAAAGAGAGGACAAGATAGCATTTAATATTAACTGAACGGTGAAGAAATGAATTAAATATATGGGACTTAGATACCTAAGTTGAAAACCTAGATTCCCTAAGCTGCTATTTGGTCACTGCAAATTCCATGTGCCAGCATGGGAGGATGAGGGCATGTGTACATGCTTTTTCTTTTCCTAATAACCATCTGTTTTATCAAACATATATGGCCTTCCAAGGTTTGAGGGCCAGTCCCCCTTCACAAGTGATTGCCTCAACCACTAAGCTAGAGCACTGTCCTTCCCTGGAAGAGTGCAATATATATATAGTGCATACAAGACCTAATAGCTTCACTAGCATCAGTTACTGACATATCTCATTGTCCAGTCTGGTACTTGTTTGTCCTCCTGAGACTGGGTTCAAGCTGTCCAAGGAAGAGGAGGGAATTAAGCTCAAGCCTCTTGTATAAAGCTATAGTTTTAACCTATATTAATATTAAAATATAGGTTTTAATATTGACCTATAGAATAAATTTTATGGGTGATTTCCATTTCCTTTTCTACCATATTTGGAAAGAAAGGCCGTGACCCTTATAGCTGCCTCACTAGCGCTTTTGTTAGTTTGTTTTCTAAATGAGGGGCTTTTTAAATGTTTACTTGCAGGAGGAACTTTGGAGCTGTGAGCCCTGCATAGATGCACGTGTCATTATAATGATATGAAGTACTTTATGTCTTGATAAGAGCGGGCTTTAAAAAACTAGTCCTCCTTCTAACCTTCTCCGTAGGCAATGCTCAGTCAGCTGATGAGACTCTTCCTGTATGATAGGAAATGTGGGTGTCTAACGCAAGGCAATTCAATCTACTATCTGGCCAGGTTCCTTCAACATTCGGTATTTTGGTGCTGAAGTCCCTTTGTAGACCTAGGCCTTATTCTTAATTGTTCAGAGACTGTAGAAAATAAAATGCAAACAGGGATTGATTTGAAAAAGCAAACTAAAATGTAGTCTTCTTCTAAACTAACTTTTGTTGAATCAGAAAAATATTATTTAATTAGTAGCTATTATATACTGAATTCTTATGAATCCTTACTAGTAAGAAAAATGAGGAGTGGGTGATGAAATATAATATACCGAACACTAGACAAACTATTTCCCTTGAGAGCTTTTCAAGTAGCCTTATTCCAAGAGGACACTGTGAAATATGCCTTTGTACTTTATCAATGTGTTGTTCTACAATCCCTAGAATATATTTCTTTAGAAATAGCACCTAATGATGAAAACTGGAGAGAAGAAGCATTTACTGACATTGCTTCTTGAACTATGTCTTTTTCGTCGTAATCCAGAAAAAAAATACTTGACTTTTCTTTGGAGTGCGCACATTAGTAGTCAGTGGGAGTACTAGCTATGTAACGCTTAATCAAATTTCAGAATTTGACTTAAGAAAACATTGGGGTTTTTAATTAGACTTTTTATTAATACTATATTCTGATTGTAACGTTTTTTCTTGTTTGTGTAGAGGTAGATTCATATCTACCTGCACATATACATATACTTCTGTATAGATTATAAGTAGCCACATAGAGTTGTACTGAAATAACAAAATTGATACAGGTAGAACAATCGTGCTTTCTGAAAGTAATGATTATGTGATTCAATTAGCTATGTTTCAGTTGGTGAACGTCTAAAGCAAAGAGATACTGTCTAATTCTGTGATTTGAACACCAAAATGTTTAAGTTATAATGGGTATTTACAGTACAGGATGCAATTTTGTTTGAATTAGCATCTCTTAACTTAATATTTTTATTCCAGTGAATCAATAAATTGAATACTTACTTCTCTTTAACATGAATGTTTCTTGGCAGATTGCAGGAAAATTGACAGTATGAAATAATTAGCAAACTTCAAAGGCTACACTGCAATAGGAAAGATGACTTGAGCACATTTCTGATTAGACTAAAAAGATATCTGAATGTTGATGACTGGTTTTACATTAATTTGAGAATGCAAACAAAGTAATTTAATGCATCTAATATATTAAAAGCCACTTGGCCTTAAAAATTAAAATTTAAAATTAGATCTATGAAGAGAATTGATACCCATCTCAGTCAATCACTACAATAAGTTCAATATGGTAGTTGGAAAAATTAGAAATTATGAAGCTTCAGATATTTATTTGAGTGTTTTAGAGTAGAAAATGCAATTTACTGAGCCCGAAAAATTGTGCTCAAGATATTTTGCAGATAACAAGGCATCATCAAATTCACAACAGGTATTCTTTAAATTCTATCTCAATTAAAAGTAGATATTCTCTTTTTCAACTCTAGCTATTAATCATATATATAAAGACAAACAAGAAAGAATTGCCTAAAACTCAAGTAGGGAGACCTCATAGCACAATATCCGAAATTCTCTCTGGCTTAATGAAAAATCAATACAGTATATTTGACTGTAAAATTTTTGTTGTCAGAATGTTTCCCTTTTTGATTTTTGCGTGAAATTCATGAAGACTTGGAGTGTTGTCTTAAGATATTCCTTGGGTGAGAGAAAAGACTTGTAACCAGGCACAGAATGTTTTCCTACTCTCTCATGTGTGTGGTTGTTGAAGCACAGCTGGAGCTGCAACAGTGTAGATAGCTAGACCAGAGAAGTTGTGTAAACACAGAAGAGGAAGAAAACCCAAGTTCTTAGCGTTTTGCTGGACTTGAGTAAATACAGCACCTTCTTTTCACCATTCACTTGAGGACAGATGTAGACTCCCCATTAGCAGCTCACAGTGCAATGCACAGCTTGTGCTAACAAGTCACAGTAACTGTGTTGGTAGTGGACGTGCCCATTGCCCCTCATCACATTGTTATGACTGGAATGATGAGAGAAGCTGAACACGTCTCTTATTCCTCCCCCCAGCTGTCCTAGCCTAAAAATAAATAAATTGAAAAAAAAATCAGCATGAGGCCTCTGTAAGACTCCACACCTCAGTCCTGGTCTCTACTTTCTGAGAGTTAGAAAGGCATTCGTTTCACTCCAGCACAGAAGGACTCATCTCAGCAGGGGACTCAGAAGCATGCAGAAATCAGTTTCTGGCTGCTTAGCCATTCCTGGTCCTGCCAAGCACAGCATCGAAAGGAGCATGGAATTCAGCAGGGCTTCCTGACCCGGTTAGACACCTACTAGCAGAAACTAGAAATTAGCAGGCTTCTGGAGGCTGGGCCCCTGGCGCTGAAATTAAGGAAGAGGTTTCTTTTCCTTCACATAGCGAGGCATCCATCTATGCGTGAGGAGGCTTCTTTGCCATCCTTGATGTTTTCATAGAATCATAGAATCATTTAGGTTGGAAAAGACCCTTAAGATCAAGTCCAACCATTAACCTAACACTGCAAAGTCCACCACTAAACCATGTCCATAAGTGCCATGTCTACACGTCTTTTAAATACCTCCAGGGATGGTGACTCAACCACTTCCCTGGGCAGACTCTTCCAGTGCTTGATAACCCTTTCGGTGAAGAAATTTTTCCTAATATCAATCTAAACCACTCCTGGTGCAACTTGAGGCCATTTCTTC
>NW_008823964.1:0-335 GCF_000699105.1 Pygoscelis adeliae
GGGGTGTCTCCTGCCCGCTGGCTGCCCAGGGGTGGCGGGACAGGAAGCTTCAAACCTCCCTCTGAGGCAGGCTCCTGGTCCGCTGGAGGCGAGCCGGGTCAGGGCAGCCCCAGGGAGTTACCCGAGAGCTGATAGAAGGGGAGAGGGGAAGAAGGAGGACACCCTCCCTGGCACAGATGCCGGGCACCTCCCCAACTCACCAGGGCTCCCCGAGACTCTCCTGGCCCCGCTCGCGCCGTGCAGCTGCCCGCAGCTCCAGTACCTCCCCTGAAGCCTGTCCCATAGCCCCAGGTCTCCCCCAGGCCAGGTTGTGAAGGTGACAAGCTGGCCCTCGA
>NW_008823965.1:0-2126 GCF_000699105.1 Pygoscelis adeliae
CGCTAACCAGATTCATTGATTTCTATTACTGCCCTTGGAAAGGGGCTCGGAGGAACGCCCCGCTTCGGATGCCACGCGCTGTGGGCTTGGCCGGGAGCGGGAGATGAATCCCCCCAGCTCCAGCTTTTGCATTGCACAGCCTTGGCAAAGACAAATTTGTTTTTCCCCTTTGCCCAGAGCTGTGCTGTGCCTGGCCGAAGGGAAGGCAGCCCGCTACCCCAGTGAGCAGCTTGCTGCTGGGGAGCCCTGCGGCTTTTGCACTTGGACCTGCTGGTGGGGTTTTGGCGTTGACTCAAAGCACGGGCCTTTGTCCCATTCCCATTTTCTGGTTCTCTCCAGGTCCCTTTGGCATCTGCCCCGGTGAGCGGCGAGGCCGCGGCTGTACTGGCAGAGGGCTGGCGAGTCCCCACATTCAGCACTTGTCCCCTGCTCCTGAGCTGCGGGTGCCGAAACGGCTCCTGCCCCAGAGGCTCCAGGGTGGCCTGGGGTAGCGGGTAGCGGGTCAGTCTGGGGATGCTGGGAGCTGTGTTCTGCATGGAAAGGGTTGGAGGAGCGCATGGTCCCATCCCAGCCTGGGATAAATCAGCCTGGTTTGGTTTTGACGCAAACCAAGGGCAGAGCGGGTAGCAAGGCGGGTGCTGCCAGCTGCGCTCATGGTCCTGCAGTGCTGGTGCAAGGCCCAAACCCTTGGGAGATACTTGTGGGCTGGACCGCGGTGTGGAAGCAGCAAACTGCTCCTGGTGTCCTGGCTCTGCTGATGACTCCTCTCTCCCTCTCGTTTTGGCCTCCAGGATGACATGACCGACTCCCTGCGGGATTACACCAACCTGCCCGAGGCTGCGCCCCTGCTCACCATCCTGGACATGTCGGCCCGGGCCAAGTACGTGATGGATGTGGAGGAGATAACGCCCGAGATCGTGGAAGCCTTTGTCAGCGACTTTCTAGCAGACAAGCTAAAACCCGAGCCCATCTAAGGGGGGCTTCTGCGCCAACAGACGTTATTTAAAACTAGGTCTCTCTTCCGCCGCTCGTGGATTCTCCAGCGTGTCCTCACGCCCGACCCAGTATCCAACCTTCTTGTGGTGCCTTGTTTTACGCAGTGAATCCTTCTCCTAAGCAAACTCCTTGAGATGCACTTTCAGCAGGGAGTCGTTGGCGTTCGGAGACTTCGCTTGTGCTTCATGGTGATATATTCTCTAATAACCAGGCCAGAACTGTTACCGTATCGTTATTTTATACATGGCACTAGCTAGCAGGCAAATCTTTTTGCATGGTGTTCTTCCCAACATATGCATCAGGCAGTGGATGGGGTTCTCGGGGCTCTTTTCTTCTCCTTCTCCCCTTCTTTCCTTTCCTACCACCCCTGCTGACTAAGTGACTTTAAGGAAGCAATAAGGAAACTGTCCCCTTTGCCCCTGGCCTGTCCTCCTTTTCCACGCGAGTGCCCTGATGAGGCCGAGACAAAGTCTTAACTGCTGACAACCTCTGAAAGACCACGGCGCAGCCGAGCTCTTCCTCCTGGGCGTGAGAGCCTTCCGGGTGGGTTTCCCACCTCCCACCCCAAGCACCGACAGCCTTAGGCAGCGCTGGCTGTGCGTGTCGGGGGGGGTCACCCGCCTGCGATGGGTGGATGTTCCCTCCCTCCCTCTCTGAGCTAGGAGGAGGACCACCACCAGGCTGCCCTCACCTCTCTCGTCTCTCCCTTGTGCTCTCCCCATCCCTTCTCGCCCCTTCTCTCTGGTATGAATCGTCCTGTCCCCTCTATGTTAGTTGTTTGAGCTGTTTTTCGTAGGTGTGTCCCAAACCCAACGTTAATGGTGCTGTTCTTTAAAAAATAACCAAAAAAACCCAACAACAAAAAAAAAATCCCTCCCTAACCCAAGCAGCACAGCCGAGCCCCTGAAAAGTGACATTGTAAAAACTGTACATGGTGATTGGAACTTTGTAATAAAACCGTTATAATAACCTCGTCCTCGGAGGTGCCGATTGCCGCGTCCTGCCGTCGGGGAGAGGGAGCCCACCTGGGACCCACGCGGCAGGAGGAGCCCCCCATCCAGACCCCATGGGGTAGGTGTCGGTGCCGGCAGCTCCCAGCGCCGCGGGCGGGGGGGGGGGGCGCGGTGTGT
>NW_008823965.1:2287-5163 GCF_000699105.1 Pygoscelis adeliae
GCGCCGCCGCTTGCGATGCTTTCCGCCGGCGTCCCCAGGAGGGTGGTGTCCCGGAGGCATGTGCGGTGCGTGCCGAATAGCAGGTGTTGTGCAAGCCATCGCTTTTCCCTTTCAGCTCGTTAGTCAGCGATGGCAGGATGACGGCCTCTCCCCTTGCATCGCTGCTGCAGCAACCCACCCTGGCAGGAGCTGGGAAAAGCCGCCAGCTCGGCAAGGCAGGAACCGTGTAAATCCACCCTGTGTTCTGCACGTTTCAGAGGTTCTCGTGTTCAGCGGTGATTAACTGACCGGTGAGCTGTTCAAGGAGCAGCAGCGCTGCCTGGCTGGCCGCTCCCTGAGCCGGGGAGGGCAGGAGCAGCTGGAGGGGGCTGCGTGTGGCTGGGCCAAGGGCAGGAGCCGGTGTGAGCACGACGGCAGCAGCACAGCAGCGTTGGGAGCTGCGGCTTGCTGCTCCTCCCTGGGCGTTGGGCTGTGAGCAACCTACCCTAAATTAACCCTAGATTAACTCGTATCCCCTTTACTGGAGATTTTTGAGGAAATAGCCTTTTCAGTGAGTTATCTACTGTAGGGTTAAGGGCTTGTGCAGTGAGCTGCGTGTGCCTGGCTGGACTCAAGCTGTGGGGCAGGGGCTGGGCTGCAGCGTTGCCTCCAGCCCCCACTGCCACCCAGCACGCACGCTGCCTGGGCTCAGCGGGCGCCTGCTGGTTTGGGGGCACTCGTGATGGGTTTGTGCTTTGAAAGACCGTGGGGTCTGTAGCATTTGGTCATGCAGCAGCGGCTGATTTTTTTCTGAGAGAGGGAGAACCCCTATTCCCCTCTGGATGTTGTGGTCCGGGCTCCTAGTGAGGCAGTGAGCTCAGCACTGCCACAGCCGCTCTGGTAGCTGCTTGGTAGGAACTGGAGCAAAGCAGCAATTTTCTGCCTGAGAATTCAGTCATCTGGGGTCAATTTGATGAGACCGGGGCTGGAACTGGGCTCTGGAGATGGAATTGCTCGGCTGGAGCAGTTTCAGGCTCGAGGTAATGCCACTGTCTCACAGCGCACCGCACACCCAGCCCAGGCGGTGCTGCGCAGCGCTCAGATACAAGGGCTGGGGCATGGAAGAGGCTGAATCTCTGTCTCTGGGTATTTCTCAAACAGACAATATAAATTATTTCAATCTGGTAACGGGAAACCAGAGCCAGCAGGGTGTGGGCTGGTGGCAAGTAGCTGGTTGTGTGACTCGCAGCCAGAGTAGAGGAGGCGTTTTTAAATGTGCAGCAAGCCGGGTGGCAGCCAGCGCTGTCGCAGGGACCGTCCATCGACACGTGGCCCCCAGCGATGCAGGGAGCATCGTGCAGCCCGGGCCGGGGCCCCCAGCACCACCCACTGGGCAGGAGCCTCCAGCACGACCAGGGCTGCGTGGCACATCCTGGATCCATGGAGGTGGGTTGCCGCGAGCCGGCCTGTTGCCCTTGAGGAGGCATGGAGAGGCCCCAGGGGCTCCATCCCCCCTCCGAGGGATGACCGCAGCAAGCGGCAGCGCGCCCACAGCCTTTCCCACCCTTCCCCTCCACCATTTATAATTTCATTCGCGTTGACGCCCAGCTGCCAGAGCGAGCGGTGCCCAGGCGGCTGCGTGGGGACGGACACTGCCACCTCCCGGCAGCGGCACGGTCACGAGTGCCAGAGCTCGGACACCCCACACCGCAGCCAGGCCCCGGGCCAGGGTTGGTGTGCTGCTCTTGGCGCTTGTTAGAGCACGGGGTTCGGGTAAGCGCAGGCAGGACCCATTCAGGTGGCCGCTATTTGGCCTTTCTGACCCCAAAACCACTAACAGCAGCCAGGCCGCACGGCCCGAGGCTGCGAGAGGAAGGACACACGTTGTCAGCGGCATCCCGGCTTGGCCAGCACAAACACCGCCACAGCAGCTGCGCCCTGACCCCGCAGGGGGGGATCCGAGGCCCCCCCCCAGATCTGCCGGGTGGGCCCGGAGGGTCCTTGCCCAGGGTCCTGCCAACAGGAGGGAGTGAGAAAAGCCGGGCAGCGGGGAGCTGGCCGCCCACAAGGCGAGAGCCCCCACCCGCTGGCCTTTCCCTTCTCACTAGCATCACCATGCGGCCGGAGCGCCTGCCGGGCTCGCCCGGGAGTCACGCACTCATCCAGGCACAGCTCCAACACTGCCAGAGCTGTTTAATACCCATTTACTGCAAACCAAACAGCCTGAGCTGCACTTTTATTAACCCTACAGCATGCCAAAGGGAAGGGATGCTTCTTCAGCACCCAAACCTCAGCAGTTTAGCCCACTACAGGGAACTTCTGCCTTTCGTCTTCCTGCTCGTGCCTCCGCAGCAACTGTCTCTTCCCCTCGAAGAGCACAATGCCAGCAGCGATAGCGGAGTTCAAGCTGTCCACGCCTGACACCACAGGAATGACCAGTCTCTTCCCCCCGGTGCTGGCTGCGAGGTGAAGCGCGTCTGGACTGAGACCATGAGTCTCTCCGCCGATCACCACTGCCACTGGAGTCTGTGTCCAGTTCTCGTAGTAATACTGCGCAGCCAGCTCTGGGACACAGACACCCGCCGCTCCCTCCTCATCCTCGCGCTCAGGAGCGGCCTTGGGTTTGGATTTCACCGGAGCTTTCGGGTTGCCAGGAGCAGAGGCAGCCCCGCCGGCTCCCCTCGACACGGACGCGGTCTCAGCCTGAGCGCCTGGGTCTTTGTTGTCGGCCACGCAGACCTGGACGCCGGCAGGAAGGTTGCCGGGAACAGATTCCCAGTCCAGGTTGGCGACGATGGGCAGACGGAAATGAGCTCCCATGCCTGCACGGAGCACCTTCGGCTCCCACGGATCCACACAGCCTGAGAGGGAAGGGAAGAAAACAGCAACACTGCAGC
>NW_008823965.1:5660-6925 GCF_000699105.1 Pygoscelis adeliae
GTTTAACAGGTAAAGCAAAAGCCGCACACACAAGCAAAGCAAAACAAAGGAATTCATTCACTGCTTCCCATGGACAGGCAGGTGTTCAGCCATCTCCAGGACAGCAGGGCTCCCTCACGCGTAACGGTTACTCGGGAAGACAAACGCCATCACTCCTAACGTCCCCCCCTTCCTTCTTCTTCCCCCAGCTTTATATGCTGAGCATGACGTCCCATGGTATGGAATGTCCCTTTGGCCAGTTTGGGGCAGCCGTCCTGGCCCTGCCCCCTCCAGCTTCTTGTGCACCTCCAGCCTTCTCAGTCGGCAGAGCATGGGGAGCTGAAAAGTCCTTGACTAGTGTAAGCACTGCTCAGCAACAACTAAACATCGGTGTGTTATCAACATTGTTCTCATCCTAAATCCAAAACACAGCGCTGTACCAGCTACTAGGAAGGAAATTAACTCTATCCCTGCCGAAACCAGGGCACTAACACACCCCAAGGAAAGGGCCGTCTCTCATTTAGTTGGCCCAAATTTCACTGAAGAGGTGCTGGAGGAAGCGTCTCTTAGGAAAAGCACTGCTTAAAAGAAGTTTGAGAAGAGTTTGTCGCTTGACAAGGAGAACTATCTCCCAGCAGAGCTGGAGTGGCGTGCTATTAAAAATGAGCATTATCACCTTCAGCGTACCGTAGGAGCCACTTTCACAGTTACCACAGCAGGCCAAATAAAAGGGTACTCTCTCAAGTTATGCCACTCTTGACACACTGCCCGACCGTCTAGGGGAAGGTTATGAAGAGCGAGTCGTTATCCATTTACTAAGTGTGAAATAAGTTTCCCTTTGAGCAGCGTCATGACTGTTTCTAAGGCAACTTACCTATAAGCCCCTGAGGAGTTACGAGGTCAGACCAGCTCTTAATGTCTTCAAATTTCACCTTAACTAAGTTGGCTCGTTTCAGCTTTGCCTCGGGCAGCTCCTTCAGGTGCCCCACGGTGCTGAAGAAGAGACTCTGCAGCACAGCTCCTGCCTCCAGGGCGTCCTTGATCAGCCTGTGACCCTCCAGCACAACCTTCCCGTGATGATCCCGAAACTTCTTCGACTTGGCGATCGTCACCACTTTTCTGTGGAGAAGGTAATCGGAGAAAAGGGTTTGCAACGCTACCACCACCTTCAGTCCGGCGTCTGCCAGCCACCGAGAACCGCACTCGGAAGTCCCCCCCCCGGTATCTTTAGACCGGCTGTAACTGCCGTGGCGGTGTCAGCCTCCACCCAGAACCCCCAAAGCGCC
>NW_008823965.1:7764-8957 GCF_000699105.1 Pygoscelis adeliae
CGGCCCTCGCCCCCTGCCCCGGGACCGCCAGCGCGGCGTTAAGCCTGGCAGGGGCCGCTGAGGTGAAAGGGGACCGCGTTTCCTCTGTGCTGACCGCTTTCTCGCCTAATTCGTAAGGTGCTGAGGCACGAGGAGTTCGAGGAGGGCTGCAAAGCCAGCTGCAACGGGTGAGTGCCCCTGCGCCCCCTCCCCGGTCCTCTGCTTCTCATAAAGCACCTGCCGGCCACGGCCAGCCACGCGTTGTCATTTTATAGGTAAAATAGGGGATGGGTGGGTTGGTTTTTAAAGCAGTTCCCTTGGAATCAACAGTTCTGCTTTTTGTGTAGGTGTGGTGTTTACACTGGAACACAAGTATTGCTGTATTACACCTGTAGACAGGTGTCTACACCTACAAGACCGATACTGAACTTTGTAAAATTATTTCTAAACTTTCCTGGAATTGCGTTCAGTTACGTTGGTTTTTTACAGGCACGGGGCTATCTAGGGTCTTGAGTTAAAAATCCCTCCTGGTAGCTCCAAAGGCTTTTGTCTGTCTTCACAAATGAAAGAAGTCGTACAACCTGGCGCCTAACCGCTTACTTTTCCTACTTCGCAATAAGGAAGCGCTCATATAATTCCAGCTGATGGGCAGCTTGTGCTCTTAAAATGTGAGTTGTTAAAGAAGGAGGTAGAATCGTTTTCGTCGCGTGGTCACGAATGAGAGCCCAAGGTCAAAACTAGTGACCGGGGGGATGCCCGCCTGCTCTGTGCTGAGGTGCAATGAAAATTCTTCACAGAAGAATTCCCACTTGGTGGGAGGTTACTGGATTACCTGTGCCATTTGTTTACTCTAGAAATGCAGCTCTTCCTTGAAACACTAGCACTTGCAGTTCTTGGTGTTTATTTCTAATACTCATGACAATTAAATATGGATGTTTCAGCCCTTATGATGGAAAATGGAGCAAGACGATGGTGGGCTACGGGCCAGAAGACAATCACTTTGTTGCAGAACTGACTTACAATTACGGTATTGGAGAATATCGCCTGGGTAATGACTTTCTGGTAAGTACCACACGTAGCAGCAAAGTCTTTCTTCTTACGATAAGCTTTTTTTACTTTTACGATTAGGAGTCTGTTTGGTGTGTAGGTGGTACCAGTTGCTTTTTTATGCTGTTTGGTCCCTTAGACACTTTTTATTCTTGCTTTTGTAGTTG
>NW_008823965.1:8968-13034 GCF_000699105.1 Pygoscelis adeliae
AGAGCAGAAACTAGAGCAGCTTTGTGCTCACTTCGGAGCTCAGGGAAGCGCTTCCTCGAGCTCCACCTCTTAGCTGCTGTGTGTGTAGGACAGCTGGTATTTGCTGCCAGATCCAACGTGGAATGGTTAGCTAAGAAGGATCTTGCTGTAGGAAAACACTCTTTTATTTGTTATTACTTATTTCTTTGTTGTTTACTAGCTGACAGCCAATGGAGATCTCATATTTCATCTATGAAGACCCGTAATTGTGTTTTCTCATTGTTTCCCCTGAGCTAATATTCTTCTCCCAGCTTGCGGGGTGTGAGGGAACAGCCGCCTGGGGCCACGGATGCCCACCTAACCTGGCAGAACGGTTAGGAACTCCGTTTTCCTTTTCTGTACAATGCGTTGAATCAGAGTTTTAAATTGCTTTTGCCTTTCTTTTCCCTTTGGTGTGAAAGAAGGGTAGACTAATGCGTCCCAAATATACGTGGGATGCGCAGTAAGACTAAGCTTATTTTGTAGGAGCAAGATGCCTGGTTCTCGGGAGATCATACGGTCCATCTGTTATAAAAAGTAATCTCGTTTGTTTCTGGTCATTTGCAGAGGCAGACTATTGAAAGGTAGGACTTGCATGCCAGCCACCCTGTGAATTTTGTGTGTGTCTGTTCTGTTCTCACTAGGGCATAACACTTGTGTCCAGCCAGGCTGTGAGCAACGCTAAGAAGATGGGGTGGCCCCTCAGAGAAGTCACAACTGGTATTTTTGAGGCTGAAGCCCCAGGAGGATACAAGTTCTACCTGGAAGACAAGGAACAGCTCAAGCAAGGTGAAACTCACACACTTACACACTCTTACTGGTGTTCACAACAGATTTACGAGTGGGGTATTAGAATGGGCTGCACATTTGTCTCGACGGCATTTTATGAGACAGAGCACGTTTTTGTTATTTCTTTGTTACTTTCCGTCTCAAGAATGTGCAACTGAGTTTAAAACTGCAATATATTTGTAACCAATTTCAAATTATTGCAATCTTATAGATCCTGTGCTGAAGGTAACCTTGGGTGTCTCCGATCTGCAGAAGTCTGTTAACTACTGGTCTGATTTGCTCGGGATGAAAATATACGAGAAGGATGAGGAAAAACAAAGGGCTTTGCTAGGTTACGCGGATAACCAGGTTAGTCCTTAGAAAACTTTCCAGTTCTGATCTTTAAGAGTCGCGTCTCACCATAGAAACCTCTCATTTCGCGAGAACGAAATCTTAAAGGGAAAAAAGACTCTTAACTAAAGCAACTGTGCGCTTAATTCTGTGCATTTAAATTAAAGCTTGCGTACACTTAACTGTGTTTTTGTAAAAAAAGCTGTGGTTTGCTCTGGTAATTCTGGCTCGTTGGGAAATAGGTATATGGGCAATTTTGAAATCGTCTGCATCGGTGAAAAGCTGGAGCGAATGTAGCACTGAGAACCGCGTCCTCGCAAGTCAGGCTTGCTTTTTTCCTCTTTCAGTGTAAGTTGGAGTTGAAGACTGTTGGAGGAGCGGTGGATCACGGGACGGCCTTTGGGCGGATTGCCTTCTCCTGTGCAAAGGAAGAGGTCACCATCACACTTCCCTCACCCCTTTCATTACCCAGAGCTGACTAGTGGGAGGTTAATTTCTAGTATTAGCAAAATTTCTCAGCAAAATGTGAACAAAATAATACTGAGCAGATAGTTTGTATTTCTCGCAGTGGGAATGTATGGAGTTGTGGGTCATGGGGAACTGTAAATGAGAACAACCTGAATGCATCTGATCTTCATCTGGCTAGGGCTGACTTTTGTTTGTTTTCTGTTTCAGTTGCCGAACATTGAAGCGCTGATGAAAAAGGAGAATCAGAAAATTTTAACACCTCTGGTTAGCTTGGACACACCTGGCAAAGCCACAGTGCAAGTGATTATTTTGGCTGATCCTGTGAGTAATATTGGAAACAGTGATTTAATTCGATTTAAATTTCTCTCTGCCGTTACCTACGTTAACCTGCTCTTAAACTTGGTTTAGGATGGCCACGAAATCTGTTTTGTGGGAGATGAAGCATTTAGGGATCTGTCCAAGGTGGACCCTAACGGTGACAAATTGTTAGACGATGTAAGTAGTGCTGTCTGCACGTTCGTTTTCTTCCTGATTATGTAGATACCTGTAGAATGTAATTTTCGTTCCATGTGGAGTTTTTCTGAGAAGCAAATCGTACAGTCTTGCTAAGAAAAACAAATCACTTTTTAAAGTGGACTTAGTGTCCTGGCTAGAGTTTTCCGGCCTCGCGCTCGGGGCGGCCGGGTGGTGGCGTGTCTTGCCGGACACGTCACCAACGCTTTGGTGGAAGTTACTGCAGCTCAAAACTCCTTTTCTGTAGTAAGGTCAGCACAGCTGGACATCCTCCCGAGGCAGAGGGGCTCCGGTGTGGAGCGTGAGCTGCGTGGGAAGGCTGTGTTTAAACTATCCTGTTTTGCTCTTGTATTACCAGATCATCTATTTATTTGCTGCAGCAGAGAACATTGGTTTTCAGTGTCTGTTTTCCTTACTAGTATGTAAAAAAAAATAATAATAATTTATCCATCAGAATAGCTTTCCTCCAAATCCGAAAGTGTCCTCGTGATCAGCCCGGGTTCGTGGGAGAGGCTGGCGAGTGTGAGCAGCCGGGCGTCTGGCGACTCGGCTGCAGTTCTGACCACGTCAACGCTTTTCTTTGCGCAGGCCATGGCGGCGGACAACAGCGACAAATGGTTTGCCGCGCAAAAAATGAAGAAGGCTTCTGCTTAGCTGGAGAAAAAGGACTGGGCGGCTTGTTCGTGCCTTGGTTTTGAAAGTGAAAGACCAATCCTATGTGACGTGTTGCATTATCCCTTCCAGTAAGAGGGTGCCGTAATGTCCCATGCTGGTTGATTTGTTTGCTTTAAGCTTGTGTCTCTTACTGCCGCTCTCTCCTTTCAAGCAAATAGCATGTTCTCCTTCAAAAAAAATTTGGTTGTGCCACAAGGAGCAAGGTTGAGCACGTGGCTTCGAAAACAGGGGCCATCAGTTAAGAGGAAAACCTCATTTCTCTCTTGTCGTACTTGAAAAAGAAGTTGCTAGCTTCATTAGAATATCCAGTTCTCTAACTAATGGGCTTTAGCTGTCCTGGATTTGCAGCTGGCGGAAGAGGTCGCTGTGGCTGGGTGTCGCAGGTGCCCCGCTTCCGTGGCAAAGTGTCGGGCTGAAGGGAAGGGCTGCGTACGGAGAGCTCGAGCAGTTCAGCTGTCGTAGTGAATGCCTGTTTATTGGGAACAGAGAGATTATCCTGCTAAAGCGCGTGAATATTCTAGTCTAGAACAAACCCCGTTTTCATTCCAAGATGTTTCCCCAGCTTTTGAGGTGAAGTTTTCACTTGAGAAGCCCGTGGTGCGTTTCTCACTGGGGTGACGTTATTGATGCGGTGGTTTCCACCCCGTACCAGGGAGCCCGCCACATTCCAGGCGGGATGTGGGGCTGCGCTTCAGGGCGTGCAGCAGCGCTGCGCTGTCTGCTGAGGCGCCGGGAGGCAACTTGAAGTAAGCGTGTCATGGTTTTACAATTGGCTTTTGATGAGAAACTGCCTTCGGGAGTAACAGTTTGGGGTTTATTCCGTTGGAATGCGAAGTCACTCTGCTTTTGGTAGTGGGACGAGGGCTGGGAATACAGGGAGTAACGACCAGCGCTGTCCGCGTCAGGCGCGCTGCCTGGTTTGTAATCTTTCTTGATGAAAACCTTAAATAAGTTTCACGGCGAAAAGCGGGCACGATCAGCAGCGTTAGCGGTCACCGAGGCACGTCAGCGCTTGTCGTGAATGTTCTCAGTCCAAACAGGAACATATTCCTCACCGGGACGCTGTTGCTTGAGCTCTTTGATTCGTGTTCAGTGACGACTTCCACTCGTGGCACGGACCAAGTTAAAAACGTCGCGCGTAAGCTGCACCCCCGGGGCTGGCGCTGCCGCCCGTAAACGAATAAAAGCCCTTCGGAAGGACGGTTTGAGTGCGCTTCTTCCACCTGCCCGGCACGGCGCCGCACCCGCGTTCCTCGCCCTTTTAATCGGGTTC
>NW_008823965.1:13640-17931 GCF_000699105.1 Pygoscelis adeliae
CCGTCCTCTTCGAGCTGGTCAAGGCCCTCGGCGCGCCCCGACTCTTCGTGCAGCTGCTGCTGGCACTGCCCCAGGATGTGCACCGGGGCGAGCTGGAGCACTTGGTGGAGTACATCGCCAGTGAGACGTCCCCGTCAGACATCGGGTTCTTCTTGGACGTGTGGTGGGAGGTGATGAAACACAAGGAGGGACAGGAGGACGCAACAGTCTCTACGTTCAGCACTCTCATATGTCAGCGTGGGTGCGAGTCCTCTCTGGACGATGGTCTCCAGCCCCCAAAGAGGTTCAAGGGTGACCCTGGCTCACTGAATGACCCCCCTGCTGCCACCAGCCTGCTTACGGTCCTGATAGAGGGGTTAAAGCAAACCTACAGGAGCATCGCCCTGCCCCGCGTGAGGTGCTACGCCTTGGCCAACCTGGTGGAGCTGCTGTCCGCGTTCTCCGAGCTAGAGCCAGAGGGCAGCCCCCTCCCTGTCGCAGAGTACCTGAACAAGGTCAGCTCTGTGGTCAGCCTCTGGACCAGCAACGCTGAAAGCCAGTTCCACCACAGGAGGCTGGATGAGAAGGTGAAGGAAGCAGAGAGAAGCATAAGCCTCTTGTCCACGGCCAAGCTCTCTCGTGAGGAGCTCTTTGTTGGTTTGGACTTTCTCTGCAGCTTGTTGCATGCCTGGGGAGAGGAGCTGCAGGGCACCCTGAACAGCTCTGAGGAGCTCTGCTATGAGAGCTACCGGCTCCTGGACGCGCTTACCACCTTCGGGAAGAACCTGGTTTGCTTCTCAGAGGCTAGAGGCCTGAATGAGGACGAGACACGCATAGTGTTAGAGCTGACACAGATCACCAAGGGCTTTCTCAAGGAGATCAGCACCAGCCTGAAGAGCAAGGATTTGGACACCAGCCTTGTGTCTTCAGTTGCCATGACAATCATTGAGCAAAAGCTGGACCGGCACGTGGAGATGTGCTCCATTTTTGCTTCTGAAAAGACCTGGCCCTTTTCAAAGGACTGGGTTGACTGCCTTGTGAAAAGCAAAGCTCTCTTCCAGAAACCAGAGCTAGTTTTGAAATTGCTGGAGACGCTGGTGAACTTCGCCACGTCCCGCCAGGACAAGGATGGCCGAGAGCTGCAGATGCAAGTGACCAAAGCCATCGTGGAGTGTTACACTGAGCTTTTGTTAACTGACAAAAACAAAGTGATCTCAGGTGTTCTGGCGTCCTGGGGCGGACCAGGTCTGTCCCTGAACTTGCAGGTTGTCATGGAGGGGTTCCAGGAGGATCTGAATGTGACTTTCAACCAGATCACGAAGAGCGTGTCTGACGAAGGCCTGACCAGGGCTGTGGCTTCTGTGGCTAGGCTCATGCTGCTGTACCCCGAGGCCACAGTGAAGCAGGTTTGTAATCTTGCTGTAGTCAACCTAGGAGCACACCAGTTCCTCGCGCAAATCCTCTGCTCCTTCCCAGCGCTGAGTTTCCCGGAGACCCACAATGATCCAGGCAGGCCATGCAGCCTGGTGGTGAGGTGTCTGGAGGAGGCAGTATGGGGGAGGCTTTCCACTGCGAGGGAAGAGGAGCAGTTCCTTGAGTTCCTGGCCTTTCTCATGCAGCCAAGCTCAGCCGCTCCGCTTGTGTCACCTGCAGAGGTGACCAAAGCCTTTGTCCTTCCCTATTTGAAATCAGACTCTGCTCAAATTGAGCTGAGCCTGCAGATCCTCAGTAAGGTTTTGGGGATACGGTCCTGTTCAGAAGAGCACTGGATCAAGTCCTGCCACCCATTCCCGCTTCTCCTCAGCCTCTGCAAGCTTCTAGATGGTTACACAAAGTACTGGCATCAGCCCAGGGACCAGCTCTTCCCTTCACTGGAGTCCAAAGATCTGGTACTGAACATCCTCTGCCAGCTCTGTGAGGTAGTAAGACCAGAAGCCGCCCCCTCCCCTGAGCTGTGGGTCCAGTCGCTGGCTTGGCTTCACAGGAAGGTGGCGTCACTGGACTGGACCATCGGTCTCCGGCTGAAGAAGCTTTACGGAGACCACTTCAAGAACGAGGTCCCGGCGACGCTGTTTGAGATCTGCCTGCTTCCTGAGGACGAGTGGACGTCCCAGCCTTTGCCAGCTTATGGACCGGGCAGCGGGCTCCTGGCGTGGATGGAGTGCTGCTGCGTGTCCACAGCGCTCAGGGAGACAATGCTGACGCTCCTCACGGTCAACGTGGACAACCCTGAAGAAGTGAATCTTTTCAGCAAAGGGTTCCTGGTGGCCCTCATACAGGTCTTCCCTTGGTGCAGCCACAGCGAATGGAAGAGGCTCACACACGTGGTCGAAAACCTGCTGCAGAGGCAAGTCCTGCACGTGCCGTACACACTGGAGTATGTGCAGTACATGCCCCTGCTCAACCTCCGGCCGTTCGCCTGCTACCTCCAGTTCTCCGTGCTCTTCCTGCGGGGCTTCCAGCTCCTCTGCAGCTCCAGCTGTTCCACCTGGCTGCCGGCAGAGGCTTGGCTCCACGTGGTCCAGCTGTACTGCGGCAGCCTCACGGACCTGCTGGGCTCCGTCAAGAGCGCTGCGGGGCCCCCCTCGCACCCTGCCGAGGACAGGACCTCCACGCAGGAGGTGTCCTTCATCTGCATCCAGATGTTCTGCCACGTGCTGCATGTCGCCGCCATGCTGCCAGACAAGGGGTGCAGCGAGCCGCTGGTGGTGGTGGCTTTGGAGATCCTCTCGCAGTACGAGACGTTCAGCAGTGCCGATACGTCCCCCAGCAACACGCTGCGGAGAGCCAACGAGAGGCACTTCCTGGAGTCCATCACGGACAACGTCAGTGACAAGGCGCTGCGTGGCACCCTCCTGCAAAAGCTCAGCAAGCTGGGAGCGCGCTCGGCCGGGGAGCCGGCTTGAGAAGCTGGAGAGGGCGACGGAGGAGAGCACTGACCCTGCCTCAGGGGACCCCTTACGTGGAAACTTGTGAGATCTGTAATAAACCCTATCTATTTTTCTCTTTTGAACTTATTTCCCCTTTGCTGTGTTTTCTTCCAACCTGTCTAAGTAGTGAAGGGGCCGTGTAAAGATGGGAAGGAAAAACCACTCTCTAATTTTCCAGCGGGAATAGCTGTGGACACGGCTGTTGCTGAGCCGAGCTGCTGGTCCCGTGGCTCCAGCCTTGCCTGCTGGCGGTCTGGATTTACACAGAGAACCCGACAGCTTCTGACATCAGGGAAATCGTTTCCCTCCGGCTCCCCTGCTGCCAGTCCTCTCCTAGTCCTGGGCGGATCGCTGGGCTCGCCACGTGCTGCCGGAGGCTGGGAAGCGAGTCGGGTGAGTTCAGGACGGGCAGGAACCTTTGGAAATACGTGTGCGTTGCTCCTGCCCGGAGGTGGGGGTGCAACGGTAACCCCATGTATTAACACCCCCCACCCAGAAATGAACGGCACGTGGGAGAGACATCCAGTGGTGTGACCCAGAAAGGAAATCTTTATTGGTCTCCTGATAGTAAATAGGGCAGTGTTAGTGCAAACTGAGATGCCTCATTGGCTTTTTTTTTTGGTCCTTACGTAAGGCACATTATTTGCAATGAAAACAGCGAGATACAAACATCTGTAATAGGTTGCAAGCGGTTTATAACATCAGCTGGTCTCGATCGCTAATGTAACAGTAGTGTTTCTGTAATAACTGACTGCATGTTGGAAGAGGCCCTTTATTTTACCCTTTCCAGAATACAACCGTGGCTGGGACAAGATCCGACACCCAAAAGAACCAGGTCTCCCAGAGCTCAGCTGTTGTTTTTAGACAGAATGAAAGGCACGGAGTGGCCACAGGTCTCCGGGCACGGGGGGCTGCTGGGGCATCCCCTGCCGACGGAGGGCTCCACATAGTGGCCAGAGACGGGGACTTAGCAGTCTCCTGTCCCCATCCTGCCCTTCAGCCATGGGCGCTCTGCCCTGCCAGCATTGCCAGCGTAACCGTTCCTCTATCCTGGCGTGAGCTTCTCTCCCCTCCCGTCTGCTGGGGACACTGGAGCCACCCTCCCCTGGGACTGTCAGCCACAGACACCAGACGGTTGTAGTGAAAAGCACCTTTGGGTTAAGTAGAGTCTTAAATGAGTTTGAGCCCAGCAGCAGTGGGAGGCAAGAGGCTGAACGTGGCTGTAGTGTAGAGGTGAAGTCAGTAAAGGTCAGGAACAGGCTGTGCAGAACCGTGCCGCAGCCCTGGGGCCTGGCTCTGCTCTCAGCTGGAGGCTGCAAACCAGAGCCGGAGGAGCGAGCTGCGGCAGGTCCAGCGCATGGCGCCCCGAGTCCCCGGTGCTG
>NW_008823965.1:18400-22064 GCF_000699105.1 Pygoscelis adeliae
TGCCTCTGCCGGCCGTTATCTTTTTTTGTGGGCGGGTGAGCTGCCGTAGAGTCGGGCGGCTTTGCGGCAGATGAGCCTGAACCAGTAGAGCTGGGGGGCGATGAGGGAGGCGTTGGCTATGTTGCAGTGCAGGGGGATGCGGAAAGGCACCATGTAAATGGGGATTCCCACCTGCCTGGCGTAGGCCGCGTACATGAAAGGGAAGAGGAGAATACGGCAGAGGAAGAAGGTCACCAGGATGAGGATGCCGTTCACCTTGTGCAGGAGCGTGTCCTGCATTTTGAGCTGGGGAAGGAAGAAGGCGAACGTGGGGTGAGCGCTGGGTGAGCAGCACCCCATCGCTCCCCGGGCACTGACTGTGCTGGGAGCATGGAGCCGAGCACCCAGCAGGTGTGGATGGGGGGAGCATTTTGGAGGGAGCAGGAAAGCAGGGTGGGAAGGGATGGAGGAGGAAGGGAGGTGTGGGGGGGGCAGAGGGCTGGGGCAGGAGGGAGCGTGGTGCAGAGGGGAGGTACAGACAGGAGGGGGCAGCACCAGGACACAGCACAGCCCCCCAGTTTGGGGACGCCCCTGGGCAGGCTGCCTGCTGGGGAAAGGGATGGGAACCTAACGGGAGGCGGGGAGGAGGGCAGCACTTTGGGGGAGCTTGGGGTTACAGTTGTGGGGCTGCCCCCCTTCCGAGACCTCCAGCCCGGCTGCTGCACAAACAGGGGCTGATGCAGAAGGGCAACCTGGGGCGGGGAAAGGGTACAAGCCGCTGTGGGGTTCCCAGACCCGAGCCCCGTCCCTCCTCACCTACCTGCATGAGGATTTTGCCCAGTGATACAAAAGGCGTGCTCAGCTCTGCTGTGAAGATGCAGCCCACGAAGAAGTCCCCCAGCTCTCCCCTGAAGTGCTGCAAATAAAGCCAGCAGTGAGCATGGGACCCTCCTAGAGAGGTGGCTGGGAGCTAACACCAAGCATCTCCAGGGGGTCACGGGCTCCTGACCGGCAGAGGTGCTTTGCCAGACACAGCCTCGATTACAAGCCCTTGCAGCCACGTGGGGCTCCTCGCGGGCTGGGTTTCACAGCGGCCGTGCCCAGCCCTTACCTGGGTGACGGGGGTGAGCACGACGAGGATGAAGAGGTGGTGGGTGACCATCAGCCGCTCCTGCAGGAGGAAGCTCCGCACGCTGGCCAGCGAGTGCTTCTTCTCCGTGACTCCCCTGTCCCGGCTCTTGTGCCAGTGGGAGAGGTACATGACGTAAATGTCATAAGTCATGTAGGGAACGAGGACCCAGATGTACTCTACGGCCAGCCAGTGCCTAGGGGAGGAGCAGCACACACAGAGGCATCGCAACGGCTGTGAGCACCTCGCGATGCTCTAAAAGGTGGAAGAGAGTCTTTAGGTCTGAAACGGCAGCAGCAGATTTTGAAGCTGATGGTAAGCTGAGAGGTGGCGAAATTTAACTTGATTCGGCTCAGCAGAGAAAAGGTACCTGGTACGCGTGGAGGACGCCTCCTCGGCACTGCCCCCACTTTGCGCTTGGCCGTGCCAGGCACCGAGCTCGGCCCAGCCAAGCACAAACACGGCGCTAACGGGAGGATCTTGATTAGCCCCACAGCCGGGTGTTTGCCGTGCGGGCCGGGGGCATAGCACCGCTCGGGATCCAGCACTAATCTGACACCTCTGCAGCAGGTAATCTTCTCCCCTGAGCCACCCAGAGCTGATGTTTGGTAGGAGAAAAGCTCCAAGACTGTGCCCTTTCTGCCTGCCACACTGCTTCAGCTGGCTGCCTAATCTGGGGAGCGTTTGGAAAGCACCCAGAGACCTCAGATTTAATTAGAGATGCCTGGCCTGGACTTCGGAGAGTGAAGTGCAAAATATCTAATATAGGCAATAAACCCCTGCGAGACGTTTTGTCTGTTGGGAAATAATTGCAGGCAGCTGCCTGTTCCCAAAGCATGTCAGAATCCTGGTTGCACAATCCGGGCAGCAGCAAGCCCTGCTCTGCAGGGAGACCAGGCTTATTAAAAAGCCCTGAGTGAAATCACACCGATAAAAAAAAAAAAACAACAAAACCACCACCAAAACAAAACCAAAAAACCACCACCCTACACTGCTGCTTAAAGAAATGTAGCTTGGGGCCCAAATAAATCTGCTAGTGTTCTCCTGCCGTCTCAGGAAAAACGTCGTTGCCTGTGTTCCTATTTTGGATAGAAAGATGTAAGTGATGTAAAACAGGGAGGGGAAGTGACCAGCTATTGTGTTTGCAAAACTTACCCAGGACTTTGGAGGGCAATTACAGTGCCAGCGATGTAATGATTGTCTGCCTATGTAAATAAATTGGCAAATTTTACTGCAACCTTTGTGATGCTTCCTGGCTCTGTCCTGCTGTCATTCTCCGAGACCTTCCCTGCTGAGCACTGGGCTGCGTTTCCTCCAGATTCAAAGAAAATCTAGGTCTCTGACGACAAAGTGTTCACGCGGAGCTGCTGGCGCTGAGGGCGCCCGGGCGAGCGCGCAGCTCCGGGGAGAAGGAGGGCTGCCGGCAGCGCCTTCCGTCTGTGGGGGTCTGGGATTTATCATCTGACCCATCTATACAGCAGGTATTTTATTTTAGAGCAAAAAGGGTAACTCATTAGACTGCCCGGGTTAAGCAGAACTGGGCAATTTGGCTAGATCTCACTATCTAGAGCAAGGTAGGACATTTCACATCTGTGTCCTAAAGGCAGGTCTGCAATGACCGCGAGGGCAGC
Source organism: Pygoscelis adeliae (assembly GCF_000699105.1). Taxonomy (NCBI): domain Eukaryota; kingdom Metazoa; phylum Chordata; class Aves; order Sphenisciformes; family Spheniscidae; genus Pygoscelis; species Pygoscelis adeliae. The sequence goes on from NW_008823965.1 coordinate 21,140, forward strand.
TCTCCCTAAAAATCACCCTAAAATCTGGTGGATGGTCGAATTCCAGCTCAGCGTAATTATATTCTTCCCTCCTACAATTTTCTCTGCTATTCTGGATAATAGCTCTGTTTTTAAGTCTTGTGACCCGGATTGCGCTAGCACTCCTGCCAAGAGCTACTTCTGGGGCAGTTTGTCTCAGAGCACTGAGGACAAGGCGATGTGATTTTCCTTCAGAGCAAACTCCATATTGATTTTCTCATTTCTGGACTCCTTCAGCATCCATTTGGCATGGAAAAGGTGATGCACCTCTAAAATCAGTTCTCACTAGGTCTGCTTGACTTGTTAGCAACCGCGAATTTCAGCTTCCAGCAAGAGGACTCCCTTACCCCTTTAGAAGAGGTGATGTCTTTATTTTTTGCTCATCTATGGGCCCATGTTACAGCCCATCCTCAGGAGGAGACCCTCCGCGCCGGCAGAGCAGCCCCAGGTCTGAGCGCGCTGAACAAGCCAGTGCCTTTCAGGGCGTGTACGGCCAGCACTCTGCCCAACCCTTCACCCAAAGCGGAGGGAAGAGGAACATGAAACTGGTTTTCCTCTCCACTTCGTACGTGCAAGCCTTTGGCATCAAATACTCCAGCTGCGAGCTGGCCGGGCACAGCCTCCACGTGCTCCTCGCGGGACAGCGAGGCTCTCGGACGGGATTACCTGTCGTACACCACGTCCTTGCAGTTAAGGACAACCGTGATCCCCGACACCGTTGCCATCGTGGCTTGGACCGTTGACACCAACCTGAAACCGAGAGAGAGGAAACGGGTCACCCCAAATGTCGCCCCAGAAGGGCCGAGGAGCTGGGGCGGTGGCCTCGGCGCTGTCGCACCAGGAGAGCTGTTAGCACTTCGACGCCTACTCCGTGCACAGCCCCAAAGCCTTGTCACGGCGAGGAGGA
>NW_008823965.1:23500-42234 GCF_000699105.1 Pygoscelis adeliae
TCTCATCGCTTCCCCATCGCCGACGAGCGCGGGGCATTGCTGTTCCGCGGCGGGGCATGCCTGTTCTCTGTCTGCTAATGGGATACTCGTTACTTCCCGTGGAAGGATCTTAAGGGGGTCAGACGGCCTGCGACTCGCTTGAAGTCAAGACAATCTGAACGTCTTGGCTTGACTTTTGCGATCAATATTATGTTCCAGTCCAAGTCCTTCAATGTGCCGCGAAACCCTTTGTGGCGCTTGGAGCCCAGCAAAAGCCCGTGAGAACCCGGGCTAAAATCACGCGTCCGTCCGAGCTGGTGACTGAGCTTGCGCTGAGTTCAGCCAACCCTTCCGCCTGAAGAGCTCTTTCTTGTAGTAGAAGTCTGTGAACAGCAACGGGAGCTGGCTCTCAAAGTATCACTCAAAAAAGTTTTCTCACTTTCTTGAACGTTGAGGCTCGTGGATCGCTTTTGGTGGCTCTCCTCAAAGAATTAGGGCAGACCTGTGGTGGCTGGCACAGCACCTCAAGTGAGCCCAGCACCAGGAGGTGAGGAAGGTAGCACAGTTTCTCCATGGGTGCTGTGCCAGCTTTGGAATATTATTGCTCCAAAGAAAGAGACACCCTACGTACTCTTATCTTTGCATGGGGTTGGCACACCCGGCAGTAAACCATTCAGTAATTTTTGCTGAAACCTTGAGAATTGCTAAATTAAATACCAGCTTCTAAAGGAAATCTGGAATTTGTCCAGGAGAAGAATCCTCTGCCCTTTATAGAGCCTGTACGTTTGAAAGCCAGAGAAGCCCGGTGTGATTTCTAACATTGTACAACCAAAGAAAGGTACCTGATGACAGCTTCATCAAGCACAAAATGTCTCTTCAAGGTAAAACACGTCTTGTAGAGACAGTCTTGACTTGAGGTTTCGAGCAATGGAGAATCCACCATATCCCTGGCTGAGTTATTTTAACAGCTAGTAAGGCTGTAGGCAGATATTTGCATCTGGGGCAAGGGGAGATGTTGAGGATGCCACTGCCTCCTGCCTTCCGTCCCTTCCTCACTGGCACTTCCCAACCCAATGATCTTGTTGATCCTGTGAGTGTTCCTTAATCAGCTTTGGGCAAAACCTGCCAGGTTCTGGTTAAATAAGCAGAACTGGCTCAGCCGACTTCTGCCTGAAGCGGGGTAGGGAGCACACGCAGACTGGTGCTCCACCAGACGTGGGGTTGTCACTTCTGGTTAATGGGTTGTGACAACGACCCAGGAGTAGCAACTTTAGCTGGTACGGCTGCCTGCAGCGTTGAGCTCTATCTGCAGTTTGAGAGTGGGGTTCCTGACTAGCCGTTATCTTCCATCCTGCCCCTCGCTTCAGCTGCTCTTAATGCTTGTGGAGATTTGGGATTAATTGAACCTGCAGGAGTTGTGAGCCCGGAGCGGGACAGGCTGGTTGTGATGCTGCAACTGCGCTCTTACGATGGGCTAATGTCAGAGCATCTTCCTCACTCAGGCATGACCTCATGCGTATTTAACTGCTGCCTGCTTCTCCTTGGCCACAGCAGCTTTGGGAAAGCTGCTGAAGAGGCCTCAATCAGGGAGAAGTTGCTCTCGTTTAAATGGTCTCACAAAACCACTGCTTTTACGCTGCAAAATGTGTAAAACAATGTAAATGCTGCCTGTGACCAGGGTGACATGCAGAGGTGATGCTGCGGTGTGAGCTAGGCAGGGTTTTGGCCACGGAGTGCAGAGCTGATGGCTGTATAAATATGGAACAAATATGGTAGCAGAGAAAGGAACGCAGTGTATTTTAGTCTGTGGGGACAAATAGCAAAGCCTGGCAGCTGCGTTTGCGTCGTTTGAGATACTTCTGAGGAGAGATGAGATCTGTTTGCACCACAGCTGCTCTTTTCCCTTTCCCGTGGGTAGAAAGAATCATTCAGCAGATTCTGTTTCTCTCCCTCTTTTTCATGTGAAAGCGGCAAACCCAAGTCTCCAGAGAACTTGTACAACCATTTCTTAATTCATCATGTTTCCTATTACGTGGCTGTGAAAAGCAAATCTCCGTCTCTCACCACGGGGCCTTGCAAAGCCCAGGCAAAGATAAGGGCAATGCCTCAGCAGGAGGTTTCATTTCCAGACAATGGCAAAAGCATCAGCGTGGTTTGGGATGCATAATTAATGGATCGCGTGTCTCGGGAATTGCTTGCACGTGATCGATCGTGCTGGGGCTGTATGTGGAAGCATGCGTGTGTATTATCTGTGTTTACCCAAGCTGATATCCACAGGAATTGTAGTGTCATAGACCTCCAGAGCACGTAGCTGCTTTACTCCTGGGCAGAGGCCTGACCGCTCTCTGCGCACGCTTGTTAGGACAGTGCTGTGAAACACAATCGTAAGTGGGTGCTGAAGTAATTAAAGTAGTAGATACTGTGTAAGGCTACAGAAATTAACGGTGATGTATTGTTGATTGTCTTTGTTTTCCTCCCTCTCTCCAGGTATTTCCCAGCCAAGATCCGCTGGACAGAGCAGATTTCAACGCTGTGGAGTATATTAATACTCTCTTTCCCACTGAGCAAGTAAGTAGTGCTCACAGTACGGCCCTCTCAGTGCGAGGGGTAACCTGATAGTAAGTGACTGAAGGCGTGTTTAAACCTGTACCCAAGCCTTTCCTTTTAAACAGTAGCACAAGTAGTAAGACTATAACAATAATCACTTCTTAAATTCGCATCTCATGAGGTTCACTGTCATTATGTAGTTTCTTTCCACCCAAAGTGCTTGCTGCGGTAAAAGTCCTGCTTTGATCTGTAGAAATAAATTAGTGTTCTATATAGAGGTTTCTCTTGCAGTAAATGTCATAATTTGCTGTCTATTAATCATTGGTAAATCCTCAGGGGTTTCAGCCAAATAAGGCAGGTATTGCCTGTGAAACGTCACTAGAGAGTCATCCGTGTTTGAAACCTATTGTTTCTTTTGAGATGTAAAGAACGCGATTGCCGTGGGCTCACATCTGTACTTTGTCTTCCCCCAAATCAGCCCCAGGGGCAGTTTTGGACTAAGCTATTGCAGAAAGGAGGTGTTTCTGCAGCTGAAGACTGGGTTGTGAGGCAGCTCCAACGTTTACCATGTTTAAGATTCTCTGCAGCACTGGCTTTTTTGGCTTTCAGCTGTTTCTAGTTAGTTTGCTGGCGGTGCTGGCTTGGCTTTTTTCCCCTTGCCGGTAGCGGAGAGCTGTTTCCCCTGCAGTACCCCCACTACAGCTCCGGCAGCAGCCAGGCCTCCTCCGCCCCATGTGCTGGGTGGGTGTCTGGGCTCTGCAGGAGGGTCTCTGCCAGGGAAGGCGAAGGCTCTGTCCCCATTGTCCACTGGAGGTCACTGTCACCACGACGTTTCGGGAGCAGTTCTGCTGACAAGGCAGAGCTCGGGGCACCCTGCTTGCTCAGGGCTGGGTGGGAAGCGGGGAGCCTCCGGGACCCGCAGGGCTGCACCCTGGCCTGCTCTCTCTTTTGCCACTCTTCATTACGTGACCTGAGGAGCAGCTAAGTTGCCGTGTGTCTCAGTTCCTCCATCTGTAAAACAAAGTCATTGCTCTCCTCTTTGTAAAGTGCCACGTGTGAGAAGGTGTTAGGTATCACAGCTGATGTGTATCGCAGTAAAAGGTTCCCCATTTTGCTTCTCTCTGTTTTTTTTCATGTTGTAGTCTTTGGCAAACATCGATGAAGTTGTGAACAAAATCAGACTGAAAATAAGGTAAATGTTTCTGCATTTCATTGCATCTCAGGTGGCGAGTAGTCTGGTTGTCACTGAGGCGTCATAGATACAGCCTTTGCACTATAGCCGATAGGAATTAATTTGCTTAAAAGGCATGAATGGGGTCAGTCTCAAGTCCAATAGTGGGACAGAGACACAAATGGCTCCCTGTAATTGTAATTCTTTTTTATACTTTGCCCCTGTTGTATAATATATGCCTTTCAGATTATTTTAGCTGATGGGTTGCAAAGCAGAGCTTTGAAAAAACAGTGAACTAAGAATCAACAAGTACCAATGATACCGAAATACTAAGGAGACATACTTACGGTAACACCAAATTTTAGTACAGTCTGAAGGCAGAGAGAACAAAGTACCCGGAAGATTTGGTTGCTGAAAAGTTATTCTGTTTGTGAGGTTAAAATAGCAATTGTAAAACCTCATTTTGTATTTTTTTTATTGTCATTGTTGGTACTAAAAGTACAAAATAAATATAAGTGTGCAGGAAATACGTAAATTTGCTGTGCAGTCTGGCATTACCGACCTGAAATGATTGAGACAGCACTTTAATATGTGGAAACTGGAAATGAAAACGGACAAGGGAAAACTGACAATATTGCTTAACGGAAGAGAAATGCAAGAAGCCCCAATTAAATTAGGAAATGGATTTTTATTTTTGCAACAGGAGTTTTAAATTATGTAAGATAGTGATGTCCTACAGAGAGGGAGGAAAAAAAAAGTAAGTTTAGCATTGGTAACACCAATTTTTAATTTAAATCTGATCTGTAGCTCAAGGTTCCCACAATTGTTTGGATCAGGCACGTAGAGAATGAGTTTGACATTACAGATTCTTTTCTCCAGGAGGTTGGATGACAACATTCGAACTGTAGTGAGAGGACAGACCAACGTGGGACAGGATGGCAGGCAGGTATGTGCATCTCATCTCTGGTAATGCCGAGGGTTCTTACCGTGAAATGCTAAATTGAGGAATGGCCCTGGCAGGCAGAAACCTGCTCTTATTGTTAGGGAGGTGTTTCTGCTGCCTCTTACAGTAATGACTTTGCGAGCTGCTCACTGAACATCTGTTCTAGCCTGCGTTCCGATCACCCTCCAAAGGGAAGTGAATGAGAAATTGATTTAAAAATCGGAAGCAAAACCAGGAGGCTTGCAGTTGTGTCACTCTGAAGCTAATGATAAAACGGACAGCATTAAATAGGTACAAGCAGATTTGCTACCGAGAAAGGATCAATAAAAGGCTATTTAGCCTTTTAACTAGGTTGTTTGCTGAAGTATCCTGAGTTGCTAGTGACTAAGCCTGATGACTGACTGCCAGTTCATCTTGCATGTCTTATTCAGCTATCAGGTTTTCACTTGTCTTTTGCTCGGAGTACAGTATTGAACAGCACGGCCATGGCTGCAGTGTTCGTGAACACTGAGCTTGGTCCTCGTGTTGTCTGATTTTGAGGTATCACCCAGTGCTGCTGTATTTCCTGGGTCTGTTCTGTTTTAGACCGGGAACGTTAATGCCTTGAATCGTCGGTCATGCTGCTTTCCTCAGTGTCAACACTGACTCATCTTTTTAGTACCAGATTTAAGACTAGTTTGCTGGGATGGGGTAGTCATTGCCTCACCAGCATGGCTGGCTGTATTTTCCACTTCTTGCTGCAGTAGCTGTTGGTGTATATTTCTAATCCTACCTCTGCCACAGAGTCCGTGGCCTTGAGTGAATTATTTAACTTACCTGTGCCTTTGTATTGCTTTCAAAAAAATGAGATGCTTACCTCTGCTAGCAGAACTAGTTTAATGCTTGCATGATTGCCTGAGTACTGCTAATAGGAGTTTAATAAACTGGGGATGTGCTTGGGATGTGGCATACCTAGGAGTGCTGCTGCCTGTGATCACTGTGCAGGGATGAGACAAGAAATCAAGTGGGGAGGCATTTACAGAAATTGAGGAGGGAGTGGAAACTAGTGCAGTACTTGGAGAGTTTGGGTATGACTGGAAAGCTGGTGCTGTTGTAGCCTTTTGGGCCCAGTCGAGGTGACAAATTCAGAGATGACCACAAAAAAGTGGGATTGAGAAGAGCTGTGGGTGAAAATTGCCCGGAGTGCCTCAGGACTTGCAGGTCCAAAGGATGAACGTGGTGAGAGATGAACAAAAGCAGTGCCGAGGTCAGCTGTGCTTGCAGGATAACAAAAGAGTCTCTGTGCTACGGAGATTCGGCAAGCTTTGTTTAGAGCTTTGCCTTATGTCTGTGCTTTCTCACTCTTTAATCCCTTTGAAGTTCTCCAAAGCATGTACAGACAGACTTGGACGGTATCCTGCTCTGAAGTACTGGGGAGGCAGATCTGCCTGTGCAGCCCGTCATTTAGTTTGGTTGTACAGGAACCAATTAAACTCCCGTCCAAGTAAAAACCTTCAAACGTGCATGTGTATGTGGCGTGTCTGTGCAGGGCATCTTTCAGGTGGCCTGGAGCTGCAGTTAATCGCAAATATTCCTGTATTTAGCTGTGAATTTTCCTGTTTTCCCTCACTTTGCTGCTTTGCAAGGTAGAAGCAGACTTTAAGACAGACACCAGAGCTTGCGGCTGCACAGACTGCATGGGCTAAGGCCAGACAGTCTCCCAGAAGCGTAACAGTTGTTTCTTACTTTAAGAGATCCTAACAAATACTGAAACGATTCAATTATAATAAGTGTTAGCTCTCTGGTAAGAAAAATTGTTTGAATCTGAAATGCTGTGAGCTTTTTCTTTCTGCGTGTCTAATCCAAGTCCACCATTTCACACGTGTACGTGCATTTCATATGTGAATTGCTGGAACCAGACTGTTAGAGTGGCAGGACTTGGCTGGGTCTTGAAGTTTAAAGCAGTAAAGGAGCATCAGCAAGCTCAGGCCTTGCATGTTAGCTGGCCAGAGGGACCCGCAGCGGAAGAGGTCAGCTTACAGTTCTGGGGAATGCTTGAATGGCATTTCAGTTTGAGATGGAATTTTGTATTTGTCTCCCCAGAACCAGACAGAGGAAACCTAGAAGAAACATTTGCTGTTCCTGTCACCCCCTGCGCTACTTTCTCTGAGTAGTTCATCCTGTGTGCTAGCTGGGGGAGTGAGGCAGGCTTTTTCACATGACCACCCTGTTGATACCCGATTGTGGGGGTGAAAACCTTGCTTTTCAGCTTCAGCCGCCTGTTCCTGTGCTGAAGGGTGCCTTTGTTTTACCAGCATATTCTCAGTGGAATCAAGGACACTTAGAAATGTCAAGTTTTTATAGAGCGAGAGGCCTGGCTTCTCCCACTTAGAGAGGAAGGGTTTCACTTTCCAGTGTATGGTAAGAAATTGTTTTGAAACAACTGAAAGCCAGGTGCCTTTGAGACAAGTCTGCTCTGCTAGGAAGGGAGTCAGTGCTACTGAAAGGGGCTTTTTTCCTTATTTACCTTTTCTGGTAGTAGTTTGGTCCCACAATAAAATTAGTTTCTTTCTTCTGCTGATCTTCTGTTCTTACTAAATTTGTAGGGAATTTGTACCCTCAAGACCAATATTTCCCTGCAAAATTTGATTGAAGCACACACATGGATAGATAGTCTTATCCTGTGAAGCCCAGGCTGAAGATCGTTATTGCATTTTATCATATTAACCACAACTGCAAACCGCCCTTGATTTAATCAAGAAACAGTTGGCAACCAGCTTTTGCAATAGGTTTGAAACAAAGCTTAAAACCAGCCACAGTGAAAAGTTTAATCTTCAGATACCTTTTCCCGTTTATAACTCTTTCTTACCATGTGAGTTGTCTATAGCCTGTAGTACGCAGTACTTGCAGCAGACGAGCTTTTGAAAAAGCCATTCCTGTCTTTTGACGTATTTCCATCCCTTGACACACTGAGAATGGTGCGATCCATCGTGTTCTTGAAAGTGCGTGCTGTAAATAAAAATGCATATGAATGCTGATGTCGCAGCTGCTTGAATTTCAGTGGGAGCTCAGGATCTTGTGTATTTATTGCAAGATTGGACCTGGAAGGTGTTTTGCAAAAAGCCTCTTATCTTCAGTCACATTCTCTCCTAACAAATCACGATGCAAACTGTAATCAGCATTTGCCAGAATTGCCTGACCGCGTGGTATCACAGCTAGAGGAGCCGTTCTTGTCTGGAGAGTAAATAATAGTTTTCATAAACATCCTTTCAATCTCTGACTTCCTTCCAAAGGAAACATAAACCTCAGATGCAGTGGTAGAAGAAAAAAAGTTCTTGTTTCAGTCAAAGCAAGCCAGGAGGGGTTTCCCTGCTGAGCCCCTGCTCTCAGTCGTCCGTGTTAGCTGTGCCCTGCCTGCCTCGGGTTTGGGTGGGGAGGCAGAGCTGCACACACGAGCGGTTGCCATCCCTGCTGCCCTTGCAGGTGAGGGAGCACCGTGTGCCCCGTGGGTGCAGAAGCTGATTCAGGAAGCTCGTCTTTGGCTTTTCCATCTCCCGTCAGCCTTAACTGCCAAACATGGGGTTGGGAATCTCGTGTAGGCTGTTGGTTCAAGTGCTGCCCAAATCACTGGGACCTGGGACCTGCCATCAACCTATCTAATCTCTTTTTTTGGTAGCATGTTTGGAGACCAGTGATACCAGGCAGGTTCCTAGAAGGCAAACTAAGGGTATTTAGCCTTTAACAGCTTGCTTTCTCTTTGGGGAAGGGGTCATTTACCAGCTGAGCCCAGCAGAGCAGCTTTCCCTGTCGCGTGGAGGAGCAGTGCTTCTTTCCTGAGCCTTGTTGAGAGCTGCGCCTTTGCAGCCATCCAGGAGAGGGGAGCCCAGTCTTGTTTTTGAGACCAGGGTTACATTTTGCTGATCACCGATGGTGAGGGAGTGCTGCCAGCAGAGACATGTCTAAATAGTGCTGCATGTTATTCTCCCAGTTAGAGCAATCCAAATCCCAGTCAAACCCAGTGGGGAATATGTGGTATGCAGCTATGGGAATGTGCTCTCCATGCTCCTTAAGCAAAAGGAGACCTTAGGGATAGCAAGTTCAAAATCCTAATTGCAGATCCAGCCACTGTACTCCCTTGTGATCGAGTCTCCTGTCCCGTCTGGCTGGTAATGTGACAGTGGTAATGATGGGGATAACACTTCAGTGCTCCACCTGGGTGCCGAGATGATTGAGCCGGGTCTTCGAGGTGAATTGTAGGTATGAGAAGTATGTAAGAGTAGGTTTTTATAGTCAGTCTTTAACTTTTAAACTGTTTCCCAAATAGTCTTGATCACATACACGTGTTCATATAAAATAGTATTTAGGTGTCTGAAAAAGCAGATTCTAAATCTAAAAATAAAGTCAATCAAACAGATGTGGCCCCAAAAGCGTTATTTAAGCAGCTCTAAAGACAGGAATGCTCCCTTCTCCATAAAGCGTAACATTTCCCAGTTCAAAGCATCTGCCTTTTTGAAATTTTGCCCTAGAATTTCCTCCAAATGCAGAAGCCTTAAAATAGTCTGGCTCATTTGGCTTCCCCTTCCTGGTGTGATATTTCAGTAAAATCTGTAGACAATACCATGAACTTCAGAAATTATCTCGCTAATGATCCTTTTATGGGAGGAAACAACAGTCGTGGGTGGAACATTCCTCTGCAGGGCGTAACAAAATTTTCCTTGGGAGTCCCAGACTTGTCTATTTCGGATGCCTTGGGAGAGGCTGGGAATGCAGGAGCTGCCGTGGTTCAGTTGTAACTATATGCGGTTCAAGCTGCGCCTGCAGTTTCTGGGGAGCCAGTGCTATCCGATTTTTCCTCTGTAAGGTTTTTCTCCGAGCTGCTGCTGAACTGGAGTCTGGGCTGACCTTGCGAAGAGCTGCAGTCCAGTTGTGGCATAATTTCCTCTCTGCCTTAGGGTATAGTAGAAAAAGTTCCCATAGATTTTTTCCACTGAGCGTTTAACACACTCCGTGAGTTTTTATTTGTCACTCTTTAGTTGTGTTTATTGCTAAACCTTCTGCGTGGACTGGCTGTAATTTTTCTGACAGTTGCTGACATGCAGTTACTGGTGGTTTGGCTGAAGCTGCTTCACCTATCAGGCTTTTGCCCTTGTAATAAAGTAGCCTCTGCGTTTGCAGCCTAGTTTAACCCTTGACAGTATCTGTGCAACCAGGACGTGGGTGCCCGGGTCAGTAAAGGCGAGGCAGCTTTGTACAAAATCTGTCTCTGAAGGAATCAAGAATTCAAGAGGAATCCCAAGATCGGTGGCTTTATAGTTTGAATCTAAAAAAAATATTTTTTTCTGTTATCTCTGGTCCGTCTTTCCCTTCCTCCCCTGTGTGCACACGCGCATAAAGTAAATGACTGAAATTGAATGAGTAAAGACTGTGTTTTAAAGAAAAGATTGGTTTATTGCTTAGTACCTCCTACTGTATTAAGGTCTGGCTCAATTAGTGCTAGAACAAAGTTAAGTGTTAATGAGAAGAGAAAAGCAATGTTTTCTGGGCTGGGAAAAGCCTTGCCTGTTTCTCATGGCTGAGGATACTGGTTGATAACTTGGATTGCTTTGGTTGGCTCCTGCTTCTTTGCTCTGTGAGAACAGTAATTTTTTTTTTTTTTTTTTTTTCATAACTACAGCAGTGCAAGAAACGAGACGGCAGCTGCTGTGGTTAAAGAATACAAATATATCCTTGCTGTCCAGCCTGAACCCAGCACAGCAGTTGACAGTTCAATTAGCCATCCCATCCTTTGGTAACCAGTGCTGTCCTTTCTCCTTGCATGTAAAAATAAACGTCTCAGCTCTTCAGCTGTGGGGAGGCTCAGACTGCCTGCCCTGCCCTGCCCTGCGTGTGCGCTGCAGTGTCTGGCAGTGTTTAGGCCTGTGGAAGGAGGAGGATGTGTCCGGCCTAGAAAAATGTCCACAGGTTATTGGGTTTGACAGTGTCATAGATGGAAGTATGTGAAATACCTTTTTTTTTTTTTTTTTTTTGAAATAGAGATCAGGAAACACTTTGCGGAATCAATATAGGGAGGAAGAAAGAGATGAAGATGGACGGTGAGCGGAAGAAGAGAGTGATGCAGGTGCTGCATGTGGCAGAGAGCAGTGGGGAGTATGGTACTCCCCTGCTGATGGGGTCATCCTGGCTACTCGAGTGCCCGTTTAGCTAGCCGTGTCCTGAGCTATAGGGCAGCTGGTGTCACTGGAGTCAGTGGCTTGTCCTCTCCTCAGCTCTGCGAGTGCTGGGTTACAGGCAGTGTCAGCCTGGCAAGCAGGGAGGTGATTTTGTGCACCGTTTGCATAAACGTGCTTAATAAGCAGCACCGTTGCTTCAGCCTCTCCTTACCTCCACCTGTTTGTGCGGAGGTGCCTTTTTTGACTGCAGTTTAGTGTTTCACGCTAAACTAGTCAGTGCTTTCAGATCTCCTACCGTGGGCACTTCTATTTCATTTTCTTATTTATTTAAATGTATGCTGACTTCCAGACATCAGGTTGCGCGCTGCTTCCTTGGCCCCAGTGCCCAGGTTCGGCTCGCGTGGTTGGTGTTGATGTGCCTCTGCTGCTGGGGCAGCACTGACTGCCTTTCCCTGAGCCTTAAGAGCAGATGGGGAAAATCACCGTAAGCTCTTAATAACTAATTAAGCCTAAGTCTAGAAAATATTTGGGGGCTTTTTTGTGTCACAATCCCTGATGTTGTAGGCACCATCTTTCAATTATATTAATTCTCTCCTGCATGGCTAAGCTTTATCTCCTGTTTTTTTGATGAATGGGTCATTATTCTGAAATATGAACAGACTAGTGTGGATTTCAATACGTTTTCAGATGGTGAATGGATGGGGGTTAAATATTGTGTCCTAAGCTGTGTAATTTTATATATTTTAAAAAAGGTCATGCCACAGATTCTGTAAGACTCCAGTCGAGTGATTTAAGTCCCATAATACTCTTTTGTAACCAGTGAATAATAAACAGAAGTTGAGCTGCCAAAATAAATCAAAAGTGAGTTTCATTTAGAGTCATTTCCCTAGTGAATTATGACAGTTGGACAATGTCCTTCCCATCTAAGAGACACAGTGAGCTTTTTCTAGCCTAGAACATGTTTATTGAAAAGGGTTTCAGGTGAATGGCATGCCAAGAAGAAATAGTGCTGTTTATTATCCTTCTGGCTACTGGCCATGAAAACTGGCATCTGCAACTGTATGAAGAGGTCAGGCATAACTTTTGCCATCTGCTGCAAAGCCTGGTTCAAGGCAGAAGCGAGTCTGAGCTTGACCTTGCCTTCTGCTTCTGTATGGAAAGGCGGGGAATGTACCCTGTCGCTGTCCTGCAGCCTGGGGCTGCAAACCGGGTCGTGTTTTGTGCTGGCAGAAGGCACGCTTTCTTGCTGGTGGTGTTGAAGGCAGTGCAAGCTGCAAAGTAAGACCGGGCTGTTCCACAGCCAGTGCTTTTTGGTTTTGGTGCCAGCAAAGCGGGAAGCCCAGCCTGAAAATAGAAATCCTGACAACAGGCAGGAGATTTTTTTTTCTTACTGTGGATCTAATTTTTTTTTCTTTATCTTTTTTTTTTTTTTGTCTTACATTTTCGGTGTGTGGTAATGTTTATTCCAGCTGTGCTACCTCTGTGCTTACGGCAGGTGAACTGTTAGCATTTCCACTTAGAAATCCCTGCTTGTAGGGTTCATGGTATGATTGTCCATTCCCCCACCTGTGTTTTGCCTCTAAGGTCTCAACCTGAACGTGAATTCATCTTGCAAAATCTGATGCAGCTCGAGTGGTTGCTAAACTTGCCCTCCATGGAAGTCAGGCGTGGCTCTGATACTGCAAATATGACCGAAACGCCGCCTGCAGTATGCAAACTCATCAGCAGACAAATCGACTGGAATCCCTCAGTCATTTACAGACTTCCCAGGCAAATTTAGTGTGCAGCAGTCCCAGTCAACAAAAACAGGCGGCTCGGTGCTGGAGCGGAGGGTGAGTGAAGGAGCGGGTGTGTGTCACTGCCTCCAGCAGCCAAGGGCAGTCGGTTATTCGGTGCTGGAGGAGAGGCCCTGCAAGACGAGGTGTGTCACGGGCACAGGGAGGTGCAGTAAACAGCTGCAATCAGGGTATAAACAGAAATGATGTGAAGGGCAGAGGCTCACAGCTTTGCTATTCTGAAATAAAGAAGAGTGATAAGGGAAATAATAAGTGCCTGCATGGGGGAGCTTTTCCTGGCTTTTTTCCCGGGCTGTGCGTGGGGGAAGGCTGTGGCCGTTCACCTGCCAACATAGAGCCTCGTGATGAAGCTGTAGTAACCCACCATGAAGTCAGAGCGTGATGAAGCTGAAGGCTTGCTTAAAGGCAGCAAGACTGCTAAAACCATTGTCACTTACAGCCCATCACCACCTTTCTTCATGGTGCAGGCACCAGTGTGCAGGGTTGGGCAATGCAATCAAAAATGACACCTCAGAAGGGTGTTGGACTAGCACAGGAGTGCAGTTCGGGAGTTAAGCTGCAAGGTTTCAACCAGCAAACCTGGAAATTGCCTCTTGCTTCACCCTCTGTGTCTGTCAGTGTTTGTGCAGCTATTCAGAACGTGGGGTTTGATTTCTAAGCATGATTTGGGGGCTTAAGTGAAGGGGCAATAGTAGCGATTTTAAGCTTGGTGCGGTGTTGGACATAATCTGCTTTGTGGATTTAAAGTGTCCTGTGCAGCCTTATGGTTAGCACTGGAGCTGATGACAGAAAACTCTATTCTTTATTGACGGTTGTAGTAGTTATGTAGTATTTGATGAACTCCTAGGGTAGAAATCTGCTAAAGTCAAAACCAAGTGTGATGAGCCCTTCACGTTTGTCTGCTCAGGGAAATTAGCTGGCACAGCTTCGGTGCAATGTTGCTCTGCTCTGACAGGCAAGCCCTCTTGGCTTCAGCTGCAGTGGTTTATCCCTAGCTGTAAAACTTCAGAGTTTTCTCTAAAATGAAATCAGACTGAGAATCAAAGTATATTTCCACCCTTTCTCAATCTGGAGGGACTCATTTGTATGAGGTTTTAGTGGCAGAAATTGTTCGGCTGGTCACAGTGTGCAAGGGTTTCTTTGAAATCTCTGCAGCTGAGACTCCTTGGAGAATTGGGGATGGGAACTTATTTTTAGTCATGGTCTAGATTTTCATTGATCTGGGTTGTAAGTGTGGCGGCAAATGAAAGAAGCATTAACGCTCTGTATTCAAGAGTGGGGACCGATCCAGGAGCGTTAAATTCTCAGTGTCCTGACCACAGCCCAGTTTGTAACATTAAAAATACATTTGGATGCTGTGAATTTGGCAGATGTGTCAAGTGTCTATAAAATGCTTAGTAGAGGGCAGCTTTCTGATGTGAGTAATAACATCCAATTGCAAAACATATTGGCTAGATTCAAATAAAACTAGCACGTTTCTAGCACAACACCAGTGAGCATATGGAAACTATCGAGGTATTTTAACCATTTCTGGGGACAGAACAGTGTTAATTCAGTTAGTCCCCAAGCTCAGGGTTTCCCAAGCAAGCAAACTTCCTCTGAAAATTTGCTTTTTCCCCAGTTAAGCGCCGTTTTGTAGTAACACACAGGCCTCTCAATTCCTGTTTGCGTATTTCCTAGTGCTTCAGTATTTGCTTGCACAAGATTCCTGACAGGATGAATAAAGAGGTATTTAGAAATCAACACACCCACTAATGAGACACCGCTGACTGATGGGAGCGATGTGACAGGTCCGACCTAGGCTGGGAGGGGGAGGAGGAGGCTCTGTCCGTCTGCAGCGGCTGTGGGGATTCGGAGAGACTGACTGTAATTCACTGAACTGTTTTTTTGGCTTGAGTATTGTTGCTAGTGCTGTTTCTGTGCGTGTTAATGTCAGTCTGGTACTGTAAATTGCTTTTAAAGGATGCCTCACTTCAAAATCTAATGAATTAGATGTGGTCTTGTCCCACCTCTCACTTGGGTTAGTTTCTTTCCTCCTTTTGCTGCTTGCAAGACCTCATGTAAAAAGGTGACACAAGTGATGATGTGCAGGCTGACCTTGAAAGTTGCTTGGGATAATGCCAAGTGTTGTGGTTTAACCTCAGTCGGCAACTGAGCACCACACAGCCGCTCGCTCATCCCCTACACGCCCCCCCCCGGTGGGATGGGGGAGAGAATTGGAAGAGTAGAAGTGAGGAAAAACTCATGGGTTGAGATAAAAACAGTTTAATAATTGAAATAAAACAATAATAATAATAATAATGTAATAATAATAATAATATACAAAGCAAGTGATGCACAGTGCAATTGCTCACCACCCGCCGACCGATACCCAGCCAGTCCCCGAGCAGCGGCCCCCCCAGCCAGCTTTCCCCCAGTTTATGTACTGAGCGTGACGTCCCACGGTATGGAATGTCCCGTTGGCCAGTTGGAGTCAGCTGTCCTGGCTGTGCCCCCTCCCAGCTTCTTGTGCACCTCCAGCCTTACTGCTCAGCAACAACTAAAACATCGGGGTGTTATCAACATTGTTCTCATCCTAAATCCAAAACACAGCACTGTACCAGCTACTAGGAAGAAAATTAACTCTATCCCAGATGAAACCAGGACACCAAGTAAAGCTATTTTTTAGGCAGTCTTTTTCTTAGTGATTCATGGTTTAACTCTGCTTCCTATTGTTTTATACTGGTGTGTTTGGACTCTTTTCCTGTTGCATCTCAAGGTGAAGAAGGTTGAAGAGGTGTAGCCGATTTCTGTGCTGTGGTTTTTCCCTCCAGCTTTGGAGAATTTGATGAAAGCCCGTGCAGCTCGCTGTCTGCCCAGCTTACCTGGGGTCTGGCTGTGCGCTAAGGAGTTGAGTCTTCCAACTCCCGCATGCGGCTTCTCAGTCTCCTGCATTTCATCTCTGCTTTAAACACAAGAGCAGGGGAGCTTCCTCTGCATAAATACAGGCAGGCTGAGAAATAGGGGTGGCTAAAAATACATCATGGTCTTAAACTGGAAGATCCCCCTGTGTGTTCCCTGCCAAGAACTGTGTTTTGGGTCCCTGCTCCTGTGGGCGCTGGGGTTCTAACCGGTGCTACGTGTGGAGCTGGGCAGTGCCCCGCGGAGGCACCCTGCCATCGCACCCTACCATCGCCTGCTTCCCTCATGCAGCCGGGACATGCTCCTGAACCGGTGCCGGGGGAGAGGATCAGACACACTACGCTGGAGGAGAAGGAAGAAAGTGATACGTAACCGAAGCCCGTCTTGTATTGAGCGCTCTGTCTAGAGTCTCTTATCTGTTGCTGGTCCTGCCCTCTTTGCTAAATTTACTGTTGTCAGAGCTGCTGGGGTACCCCGGGGACAAACATTACTGGAAAAGCCTCTACGTAGCCGTGGCTGCCTGTCAGATGCTGCTGACTGACGGCTCTGCCTCTCTCGGGCAGTCGAGCCCTATCCGTGCCATATTTCTCAACTAGTGCCTGATGTTCGGGGACCTCAGAGGTTGCATAAAGTTTAATAAATAGTGCTGATGGGTTAATTGTAGCTTGCAGGCTCAGTTGTTGATTAGAGTCATATGGTGTTTTTCCAGTACATTGCAACCTTAATTTCAACATCCTTGTTTCAAATAACCACAACAGATTATGTATCCAGTCTCTTTATTTATTTGTGGTCCTCTGCCCCTGAAATGAACTGCTGTTTTAGGAAAGGAAACACAATAACTTTTGTATGCCATTTGGGGGTGCCTACATTTACATGTTTCCCAGTTGCACTAATGAGGAAACCAATAAATTAGTAATGGAAGGTGAACCCTGTGTCAAGCCACAGATGTAAGATTACTGGATGTCATTCATCACGTAAACCAGTTAGGCTGGAATAAGAGTGATTCCTATTCTCTTGATATTGTTTTGGTTTTAGAATTTCTGTCCAAAATAAACCTGCTATTAATAAAATAACAAAAGCAGTAAGAAAATGCTTTTAAAATTCATGATTCACTGTCTTAAAGGGAGCAGAGTGTGAAGGAAATGCATTTTCTCCAATATACAGTGTAGCCTTTAACATGGCTGCGGTTTCCCCTCTCCTCTTTTACAGGTGAAAGAATAATCGTTACATACATCAATAAACTTCTATATTACACCTTCACCAATTAGACCTACTTTTATGCCCTAGATGCGAGTTTCTTATCCCTTAATAATGAACACCATTTATCAAATATGAGGCGTTTTCTTAAAATTGGTGTTTGTATTTCATTGGTTTTGCTCTTTGCTTTACTCTGTCTTTACAGTGCCCAGGAAGGTGGTGTTTTTCCATTATTAGTTTTATTTATTTCCTTCCTCTACATGCAATATTTTACTTTAGATGCTGCAGTTGGCATGTTACAGCCAAAAAGGTTTCATGGGTTTCTTAAGAACCATAAGAAAGTTTAATTGTAGGCTTTGTGCAAGAAGTACCACCTTTAATTCGGTTCTGAACTTCCCATCAGATCTACCTGACAGCGCCCTCCTGACTTAAAAATATAGATTTTCACGTAGCGTTACTTTCAGCAAATCTTACATATGTTTGAAGAAATGTTTTCATCTCTAAACGTAAATTATATAAAAGCCAAGCATGTTGATGAATTAGTGTGTTCTGACTCAAATAAGGAATATGCAGCTCTTTTTTAGGAGGGTAGCTAAAGATTTATGTCTTAATGGCTAAGCAAATATTTGAAAGCAAGTTTTAAGAAATGAAACAAGTGTTTATGAGCAAATCTGGTTTACTCAAGTCTGTTATGTTTGCTGTTGAGTTCTCTGTGTGCGTTTTCTTTTTTTTTAACAGTTATGGAAACGTATCCCCTTCTCTAAGAGATGCGATACAGAACTTGAACAGAGCGGCAGCTGCTGTTCGGTCTCTCCCCCACATCCCAGCCATGTTATTTTCCACAGCAGTGGGAGACCACAGTTTTTTAATTCATCAGACGGGGGCAGAGCACATGTTGTCTCATTTGTGTTTTTCCGGAGTCTGTAAGGAGGTAAAAACTACAAGTGTCAGGACCAGGTGGTGACACAAGTTCACCTCATTTTTGGCAGTTTTAAGTGTACGAGAACAAAATCCCATTTTACTTTGGTCGGTGTTCCAGGGGCAGTTTTTAGAGGGGGAGTTTGCCCACTGCTGTGTGTGCTGGTTTTCACCGAGCGCAGAGCAGTGAGCAGCAGGAATATGTTCTTCAGGTGTAAACTAGTTTCCTATAAGTAGTCTCTGCTGTTTTTTGTCACAATATTATTAAATAGCACCATGACCTGTTAGAGAAATAGATTGAGTGTGGTTTCTTAACAGTGAGCAAAAAGAGAAACTGCTGTTATGTGGGCAGCTAGAAATCCTCTTTGGGGCCTGGTTTGGGCTATTATCTGAGGATAAATTATGGGCAGTAACTTTGGAAAAAGTCCCTATATTCAAGTAGATGTTATTCTGTCTCATGAGGAAAACAGATAAGACAGTTTTCCCTTTGTGGATAAGGATTTTGATGTAAAACCTGTAAGACCCGAGATGGAAGTCCTCACTGACGATATTGTTTACTCTGAACTTGGTTGCTGAAGGCTGTCAAGAACAAATGGCTTTGAGCTGCGTATTGATGCTCAAAAGAGCAACTCAATACTCTCTTCCTTGGAGAGCAGGTCAGGGATGCCACCCCCAAGTGAAAGGATTGCGCTGGATGGCTGGAAGTCTCAGAGTTTGCCTTGGCAGCCATGCTAAGAAGAGCTGCTGTGGCTATTGTCTGAGCATATTTCTGCATCTGAAAAATTAACCCTGGAGAGGGGAATGGGATCAGAGATGTGTCCAAGAAGTGTACGGCTAGTTGGGAATTTGGGGTGGTCCTGCTGCATGTCTTCATTGCTCTGTTGTGCTGCGTGGTGTGTAGGACCTCCCCAGGCTCCTTACAGCTGATCATAGGATCATAGAATAGTTTGGGTTGGAAGGGACCTTAAAGACCACCTAGGTCCAACCCCCCTGCCGTGGGCAGGGACACCTTCCACTAGACCAGGTTGCTCAAAGCCCCATCCAGCCTGGCCTTGAACACTTCCAGGGATGGGGCAGCCACAACTTCTCTGGGCAACCTGTTCCAGTGCCTCACCACCCTCACAGTGAAGAAT
>NW_008823965.1:42466-63906 GCF_000699105.1 Pygoscelis adeliae
CAGTTGCTCTTCCCTTATCCACCAACGCTGTAACCCCATCGTAGAAGGCCACAAAATTTGTCAGGCACGATTTGCCCTTAGTGAAGCCATGTTGGCTGTCACCAATCACCTCCTTATTTCCTATGTGCCTTAGCATAGTTTCCAGGAGGCTCTGCTCCATGATCTTGCCGGGCACAGAGGTGAGACTGACTGGCCTGTAGTTCCCCAGGTCTCCTTTTTTTCCCTTTTTAAAGGGATCCTCCGTACTTTGCCTCCCAGTGGTTCTGCATGCATGAGATCCTAAGTTGGTTTGAGATGATCCAAAGATTGAGTAAGTTTTGTGAGATTGCCTTGGCTTTGGATATGAAGAAGGATAACATCTCTTTTTGGAGAATCTTTTTGTTGGCTGGCTAAACCCTCACCTCTTCTTCTGGAGAATTCAGCAGCTCTGACTTCCCTAGGATCATGCAGAGAAATTAGCATTTAACGTTAGTGCTGCAGCAAAGGGAAACATAGCAATTGGCATCTGTGAAAAATTTCAGGTTGACTTTTTTTTTTTTAACAGACCTATCCAAATCTCAGAATATGCAGGAGAGTTGCTGCTTGCTTAATAGCCCACTTGAGTAATGTGCTGCAGCCGTGGTCTGGGACTGAGTACAGAGGCTATAGTTAAATATGTTGAAAGGAGCATTCTTTAGTTCTTTGGTTTGCACTTAATCCACATGCCTTTAAATGGAAGAGAAGAGAAAAGAAAACTTTATTCTAAAAGGTGGCTAGGCTGGAGCCGAATGAGAAGGTAGGTGGTGGTGTTCATTTCTGATATAGTTGTCTCTGCAGCACATTTGTGTGTTCATTTCCCTTAGTGAACATGCTATACGATAGCTGTGTGACACTAATAGATAAGGTGTTAACTTTCACATGATTCAGAAGATATTTCAGAGGAGACTTTTTTTCCCCCTCTGGAAAGTGAATTATAAAGCTTTTCCAACTTTTATACTTTTATTAAAATGCAGCTATGTTCCAGCAAAAGCTCCTGGCAGATAGTTTGCTCATACATTTCCAAATGAAGATGTGTTAAATTTATTCGCTGAAGGAGCTTGTAGCTTGCGCTGTAACCTTGGTCATGGGACTGGATATAAAAACAGAGGGATAGAAGCCCACTTAACAGCGGGAAATGAAGTGGAGCTGGAGCTGGAAATGTTATCAGACTGGGAAGGCAAAATGTGTTGAATTACTTCAGAAGTCGGATTTTGGACATGTGATTTTGGGCATGTGGCTTCAGTCATTGAATCCACGTGTAGTTCACACTGGTTGTGTGAGGTCAGGGTGCACCGTGGTTGTATAAAGGGGACCAGATGCCCCAAGAAGCTTGCAGTAAGATAGCACAAAAATCCAGGCGAGGTCCGTTTCCCATGCTTGACCCTCTTTACCTGCTAAACCTGTGCCCTCTCTTCTGTGCCTAGAAAGAGCCATTCCTCCTGCAGGTGAGTGGGAAGCTGAGCTGCCCACCACAAAGGAATCAGCAAAATACACATCATGTTTTCCAACAGGATAATATCCTGCAAATTCAGCGTGGGGTTTAGGCAAGCACTCAGTATTCTATACGTAATGTTGTGTATTTTTAATTTAGAATTAATGATGAGCTAGAGATTTTGTGGAGGTTTCATTTTCCTGCTCTAAATACATATTGATCAGGAGTAAGTTCTACATATTTTTCCACACTTAGTGCGTCAAAATTTATTGCGGTAACCTTAAACCTATGCATACTTCTTATTACAGAGGTGCTTTCATAGAATATCTCAATCAGATTTTGCCAAAGCATTATTGTAAAATGGATACTGAAACCCTGGTCCACTCAGGTTAAATATCCCAACATGGTACATTGACTTTTGATGTGCTGACGATATTTTCTTTGTAAGAAAACAGCTCCCCTCCCCTGCTCCAGCCCAGGGGCTGTAGGGAGCAACTCTGTGTTTCTTAGGAGGTGAAAACTGAATGCAGGTTTTCTTTCCACTCTGACCTTGTTTCTTTTCCAGGCCCTGGAAGAAGCCCAGAAAGCCATTCAACAGCTCTTTGGTAAAATTAAGGATATTAAAGACAAGGCTGAAAAATCTGAACAAATGGTGAGCAGCAGTTTCTTTCTAGCGTTTGAAAGGGAGGGGAACACTGACTTTTGCTTCCAGTTCTCATCAAGAAGGGAACATTTTTGGTTTTGGTCCTGCTGACTGGTTGGTAATTTGCTGTCAAGCATGTGTTGAACCTGTACCCTTGTCCTTGTGTTAACATGGCTGTAGAGCCAACGTGCTTGTAGTCCCGAAGGGAGGACAAAGCCCTTCTTATCTCCTTAAAATTTTGTTGCTGTGGCTTGATATTTAACCAGACTCTTGTTTTTTCATTCACTAGGTTAAAGAAATCACACGGGATATCAAGCAGCTAGATCATGCCAAGCGTCATCTGACCACCTCCATCACCACCCTCAATCACCTGCACATGCTGGCAGGGGGTGTGGATTCACTGGAGTAAGTATGTAAATTTTTAGTGGTACTTTGATGCCACTGCTGAGTTCTTAAGTTTGGTGCAGTGCTCTGCGTAGGTCTCTTAACAGCTGCTTGTTTTTCTGGAGGGAAGTTTGCTTAATAGGTTGCAGTCTTGATTTTTGCTGGCCGATCCTTTCCGTGCTGCTCCGAGTGACCTGCAACCTATGTCGCTGTATTTAAAGGTTTGCAGCATCGATCGCTTGAATTGCTGTGTTGATCCTTGGTGATAATGAATGAGTCTGGCTTCATTAGAGAGTAAGACGGTCTGTGCAGTTAGGTATCCTCATTAGGGATGTGCTCTTCAGGGATTTGAGGGGATTTTTATCAGTCTCATGTCTTAAACTGGAATGAGATCTCTTTTTTGGAAAGGTCTACTCTAGTTCTGAGAATGAGTTCAAAACAGCCTTACAGCTTGTGCTGTGTATGAAGTGGGGTTAGATGTTTCTAATAATCCTTTGTGGGTTTTTTAATGTGCTTGAGGAGCACACAGGCTGGGGAAATCCAGTTTTTTACATATTGCGTCTGTGAAGTTGCAGGACCCAGGCACAGCCTGTTCTTGGATTGTAGCAAATTCTGCACGAACACTGGGTTGTTAAGTGTTCAGAATTAAATTTTACTTAGGCTGCTGTCTCCATTGGAACGATCCTAAAGCATGAAATAAAAATAAACAAACTTGGGTTTTTTTCTGTCAGTTCCTTGTGAAAGTTATTAACAGAAAAGTCAAGGCTAACAGCTTTTCAGCATAATGATTCTCCTCCCTGTGAAGCTTTAGCTCACACTTTGTGTGTGATGATGAACGGCTTAACTCAGGTCATCATAGTGAAATAACATCTACTGCCTCCGGACCATACTGGGAAGCGGATGCGTTCAGTAGTTTACATGTTCTTTGCCAAGTGTTGCTTTTGACATTTATGTTTTTTGAAGCGTTGTTAGATGTGTGCCAGATTGGTTTATTTTAGCATCAGTTAAGTGAAATTTTAATGCTGCATTGGAATGTTAATGAAGAGTTGTGTATTTTAGAAAAATAAATGTCAATAGGGACCGGCATGACCCAGTGGGGATGAGGTGACCTGTGGAATTACCACCCAGGATTTTCATCGAACCCGCCTTTGTAAATCTTTAATTTCCTCTACAGGGCTATGACCAGGAGGAGACAATATGGGGAAGTTGCCAACCTTCTCCAAGGTGTCGTGAATGTGTTAGAGCACTTCAACAAATACATGGGGATCCCTCAGATTCGACAGCTTTCTGAAAGGTAAAATGATCAAACCCTGAGCGCTTGCATGCCTGCTGGGAAGGAAGGTTAGAAAATGCATTAGGCAGAACCAGTTTGTCAAGGATGTAAAGGCTGGAGATGGTCTTTTGAGCTTCTTTCCAGCCAAAACAAACAGGTTAAAATTGGACACAGTTTGCTCAAATCTTGAGCAGCCTATTCTGTTAAATAACAGTAATCAGTACGGATGTAATTCATGAATGATCTGCGCTTCTCATTCACTGGCTTTTAATTTACCTTACCTGAGTAATCTGTGGAAGTGCAAATTGTTTTATGTGATCTTCATGTGGAGGTGTTTGTGGTGAGCCCTGAGGTGATGCTTTCTCCTGCTTTCTTAACCTCAGTGATACAGTCCAGCAGCCTGGCATGAAGCAGAAATATATGCATTAGCATAGTGGTGCTTCGGGCCCCTTTCTGCCCAGACATGTGCCTTACTGCTGTCGAATTGCTGTCAAACTACATAGTTGCCCAAGGGTTTAGGCAGGCAGGATTTCTTTTTGTGCATTTGCCAAACTCAGTTGTTCTGGACGCCTTGAGTTTCTTACGCCAAAACCTGCTCCCGTTGCCCAATTCTGCTGAGATTTGAGGCTTACAGCAAATCTTCCCAAAATTGCATGCAGAACACCTGACTGCTCTAAACATTTTTGCTGAGCTTGTATAGTCTTGATTTTCTAACTTGGTGTTACACATTTAAATTTGGTGAGTTTTGGTGCAGCTCCAACAGCAAGTGCCCACCGTTCTCAGCAGTAGCAGGTGAAGGCCCAGTGGGGACTAAGCCACCAGATCTCCTAGGGTCTTGGCTTCATTTGGGACGTGGCAGCTGGGTGTCAAGGGAACAAGGCCTTCCCTGTTCTAGGGGCCATTGCTGGCCCTGGCCAAAACCTACTCTTCCTGCTTTACGGCAGGCTTTATTTCTCTTACATCACACACATGACGTTTGCTTAACAGCCTGTAGTAGTGCTGAGCACAGCTCAGAGGTGAAAACAGCCTAATAATGTTAGGGATGAACCTTCTTAATGGTACAACCACACCTGATAGCATTTCTTTTCAGCGTGAAAATTGCAAATCTATCACCACCATCCTCTTGATGCCTGAGATGACTTTGCTCGTTACAGAGGTACTTGAAGGAGCCTTCCAGGCACATTAATTTTTTTGGTGACTCCCTTTGCTAAGACAGCAGCTGGCTGCCAGTGCTGTTTAGTGATGGAAACAGCGTTTGAATGGTTTGTTTGTAATATTTTCATGTAAATCTGTTGGACGTTCTTTACTGTATTACTGTATAGATACCTCTTCCAGAAAACCCAGATGGAATCCATGAGACAGAGCAAAAGAAAAATCCACCCTAAATCCAGAGAGAGAGATGGGGCCTTGTTTTAACAAAGCATTTGACCATAAGCATTTGCGTAAATGAACATGAACATCAAGGAAATATAAACATATGTCATTGCTTTTCTGAATTGAGGCTGTTGTCTATTCCAACCTCGTGCTCAGAAAGATAGGATAGCTTGCTTCATTTTCTTCCAGAGTGGTAATGCCCTTGGGCAGAAACCTGCTATCGTTGGCCATTTTAAGGCTAAATATAATTTGAGCCTTGGTCCAGAAATCTGGCTGGTTTTCCCTTTCTGATGGATTATTATGTAATACTTTTGTAGTTGCTGATAATTATAGAAAACAATTCATGCTGCTGCTAAAAGGCACAGTGGTTTTGAGTCACGCCAGAGAGACTGGCAAGGACATGGAGGAAAACTTACTTTGTTTTAGTCACCCTTCAAGATAAGGATCTGAAAAGCTCAAGAAAGTCTGTTCCTCCTATTTTTAGAATTGCCTCGGCAGGGTTTTCCTTCGAGTGTTTACACAGGGAGAGTTGCACCATCTGGTAGCGATAGAAGTGGCTGTTTGTGGGGCGAAAGGAGAGCTGCACCCAGGGTGTTGCTGGGATCTCTTTACTGCTTTGACATCCAGGCAGCAAATTACTGCAGGGAGGTCTACGGCACAGTAATATCTGCTTTGGAGTTTGACTACACGTGTATGTATTAGGGCCCAATTTGGAGCTGACTTTTCTCTCTCTCTCCTTGGAAATACTTTCGTGATTCATGAAACGTCAAAGGAAGTTTGCCTGGCTTCTCGCAGTGCTATTTTTAGGCTGTGAAATTGCTGGGGTTTGATATCTCATGAATTTGGTTTAATGGTACAAGTGAAGCCTCTTGGATGTTTGCAAAGGCAAGAAATGCTTTAGTAGATGTTGGCACAGACCTGTGACAGTAACCGAAGTCTATTATATACAATAAGTCTATTATATACACTGCTAAACAAACAGATTCCGTCGCTGTCTTTAATAAAGAGCCTTTCTTTCTTAGCGTGAATGGAGTGAAGCCAAATACGGATGGGAAACCACGGGAGGGAAAAGTGCCTGCTTGGTGTTGTTGGATGTGCTCTTTGTCATGAGGTGTTCGATTTAGGGTCCTGCTCCTAGATGCTGTGAAAACTAATGATGTGTTTTTAATGTTGCTTTCCACCTGTTCTGTCCCTTTGAAAATAACCAAACAAAATCCCACTCTAAGTATTCATTGGAAACCTGGACTGAACTCTCAATTAGTTGGCTTCTTGTGCTGGTCCTGTGGAGTGTTGATGTAAAAATGTCACAGCTCACATCCAAATGTAAATATTTTCCTAATTGTGTTCCTAAAACAACTTCTTATATGGTGCACTGGAAGTTGTTTGTTGTAGTAAATAGGAATATTTTGTTATCTCTCAATCCTCTTCTGTTTTCTGTCTGTGGAGGGAGCGTACAATTAGCGGTCACAAACCCACCCATGAAAGTGGTCGAAAAAGCCTAGCAGGTAGTGGAAAAAAGCCTGGAAAGTATTTAGGAGAAAGCTGATTATAAGTTTGCCGCAGAAAAACAGGCTAGCTCAGCCTCTTTTTATCTCAGCAAGCTGCCAGGCGTAGTTTAAGATTTCTGGTAGCTTTGGCTAAAGGAATTGTGGTTTCTTGTAATTTAATGTCATTTGAAACATAACAGTGGGTTTTCTTGGCTTTGTTTTTTTAAAGGCGGGAGAAACAAGGAACAAAAGCCACTAATAATAAAACAAAAGTCAGAGAAACAAAAATCACTAATACTCGGGTAACCAAAGGTTTTGGCACATGCGAGCAACCCCAGGAAAAGGCAATTCCCTGCTGCGGCAAGGCGGGACGGCTGCTGCGATACCCCAGCACGCTGCCGGGGGGAATCTAGTCAGGGAAAGATATCCTTATCCAACCGACCTGAGAAGAGATCCTAAATCTGTTATCAGGTGAGAGTGCCTGGGGTTGCCGAGCCTTAGTGGGTAATTCACTTTCTGCAAGTGGTTAAACACACACGCTCACACACGTGCAGAAATGGTCCTTCAGCGGTGAATGCGAGTGAAGCCAGCCGTGGGGTCGAGGCTTTTACCGCCGCAGTTTCCATTGCGTGAAGATTATCCTGAATTATTGAAAGGCTCACAGGTTTCCATGGGGAGCAGTAATCTCTTGTGGCTAAAGCAAGTGCCTTCTTGTGTTCTCTGCCTAAAGCAATCGCTCTGTAAAGAGATGGCGTAAAGGTTTTCATGTTTCTGGGTGCATGCTTGTGGAAAAAAATAATTGTGCGTGTCTGTGTGTGTGTGCTTACGTCAAGAGTGGTAGTTACCGGGGGGGCAGTGAGGCTCCTTGTCATTGCTCGCACATACCTAAACCTTTGGCTACTTTGATGTCTCTGCCCTATCCCTATCTTACAAAATATGAAGGGAAAAAAAAAAAAGGCTAAACCTCATTTTCCCTGTTTGCTTTTGAGAGATTTTTTTTAAGCAGGACAGATTTAAAAAAAAAAATGTATTTTTAACATCCACTTTAAAAAAAATCCTGCAAGTTTCTTAATTTAAGGATATGAGAATCCCTGTTAAGACTATCCTTAAGTACTTTTCTGAATCGGAGCCTAAAACAACAAAGCCCGTGGACAGGGCTTTTAACTGCTTGACAGTGCTTCTTTTAAATTTGTTGAGTCTTTAGGAATCTGGCTGCTCCTCTTTTCAGTGCCTTCGCTGTGCTTGCACTGCTGCTGTTTTCAAATGGGAAGGTCCCTGTAGCTGGTCGTAAGTAAAGAAGTACCACAGCTAATACTTCCAGTTGTTTATACAAACTCATTCATTTCTGTGACTCCTAATACTAAAGACTTCTTGTTTCTTTATTATTTAAAAGATACAAATTTTCAGCTCATGTTTAGTGTCTTTTTTCTTCTTTTTTAATTTTTTTTTTCTTAAGGATCAAAGGGTTTGGTTCTGTGATGCTTTCTCACATGAACTACTAGTGCTTACTTGTGCAATTTAAGCAGGATTATACCTGTAGTTGTGGCTGCTGGGCTGAGTTCCTCCTTATTCCTTAAATGTCTGATTAATTAAATTTCCCACTCCTTCTATTTCAACATATTAGTGAATCCCTTTTGTTTTACAGTTATGAAGGTGTTAACTGGGGATCTATTATACCTGGAAGGGTAGAGGAGTTTCTAAACATTCCTGTGAAGCAGAGAGCTTAAGGGAGAATTAAGTTTGACATTGCAGACAGGAAGCTTTTCCAGCAAAATCCCCATAAATAAGTCCTGGATAAGGCAGGTCATACATACAGTTAAATCACAGATATAAAGTTATATTTCAGCTGTCACTTTTAAAGAACTAGAATTTTCTGCATTTGGCACCATTAAAGAATCCAGCCTATTCTCCAGCACTGTCAGGTCACGTTGTAGTGTTTTGCTACTAATGGACCTCAAATGGGAAGATTAAAGAAGCAGATCATTCCTTGATAAGGTTGAGGAGTCTTTAAAAAAAAAAAAAATCCAAATTCTTCTCCGCACAGTCTGAACAAACATTTTCACAAAAATAAATGTAGCCACTCTTTCTAACGTATCAATCTCGGTGGAAAAATCCGCTGCTTTGAATGATCATTTTAGACCTTAAAGCATTTCCAGTATAATAAAAAGTGATGGAAGAATTCAAGGGCTGCAGAGGGATATAAGTGCCTAACTGTTTGTTTTGGCTCTTTCTAGTATGTGTAGGCATTTCCATTTCCCTAGAAGTATCAATTAAGCCATATTGACTTTTATTTCTGGAAATTGGAAGCTTTATTCTCTCAGCTAAATAAAGAGCAAGATTGTGGTTTGTTCAAAACTTTTTCACCCATTTCATACCTTTGCTCTTTTATGCTGCTTAAGGCATGGAGGATTTATAGGATAAAACTGCAGCCAACAGTATTCACATGGATGTGTTTAAAAGTAGGTCAGTGCACCTGGAACTGTGAAAGGTTCACGATGAAGATTGAGACATTGTGAAGCTTTTTATGTGTTAGAAACACACTTTTGTTGCAGTGTGATCAACGTACACAAATGTAGAGATAGATTGATCACACTGGCATTAAAGGAACCCTGCTGATTTCTCAGCTGATTAACTGGCCCGTGTTAAAATACTAAATTGCCGCAGAGCAAGAGCATCTAGGACGTGTTCTGCTACAGCTCGGGGGTCAATGCTGTAGAGCTGGAGTTGTCATCCCGGCGTCATTCGGGGAGCAAATGCTCTCCCAGTTTTGACATACAGGCCTTCTTAATGTGGATGTTTTTCTCTAGCATGCTTTTTTTGCCCCTTGAAAACTTTTGTGTAGCTGTTAGCGTTTCAGTCCACTTTGTAGTAATGTTTGCAGACAACGAAACAAAGAAGTTGTACCACCAACAAAGCCCTTGGTTCCTCTGTCCTCGTCAGGGTGAAGGCAGCACAGAATGAGTTGGGACAGCAGATCCTGGCTGACTTCGAGGAAGCCTTTCCTTCTCAAGGTACAAAGGTAAAGTTCTCACTTCCCCTCTTCCTCCCATTGAAAAGTGTTGCTGAAAACTATCTGACATAGTTGCCGTTGGTTTTTATCTCATTTTACTTCTAGATTTGATCTCTCTCTGTTTCAGGAGTTATTTTAGAAAGCAAACGAGTCTCCCAAGCTGTAGGGTGCTAGGTGTATTTCTCACTGTTTCTATCAAGTGAACGTGGGAGAGAAATAACACCCTTCCTCTGTCATGTCGCGCACACCTATTGCAGTGAGGTCTGCAAGCCCGTCGAGGAATGCCCGAAGCAATTCACGTGTGGCCCTGTAGACCAGAGCGGGATTCCCTCGGCATCTCATCCAGGTTACTGGTTATTTGCTGGACACAAAAGGTTCATGTTGTGTTTAGGAAAAGCCAAGCACAGGCTGGCTGTTGACATGCTGCCACCAAGTTTGTCTCTGGTTTACTCAGACAGCGCAGATACAAATCTGGGCTAGGGCTAAGGCACCAAATGTGCTGCCCCAAAATTATGCATCCAAATGTTTGCAAACAATACGGGGGCGTAGGTGTCAATTTGAATTTATTTCAAAGAAAACACTAGTTCTGTCTTCCAGAATACCATCTCTGCTGGTTTCTTCATAAAACTAGCAAGTATAGAAAAGAGAAAACTATTTGGACAGATCCTTGATGAAGGGCAAATCTCCGTCCATGTGACATAGCTTCAAAACAGCGTATTTTTTTTAAATGCTGCTAAATTTTCTATCTCTTCCACTAACATCATGGTGTACCAATACAGACCAGCAGATGCTGCTTTAAGTGTTGCAAGTTGATCATCTCTAGACTGCTTTTTCCCCCATTAATTTGGCCTTCAGTTTTGCAGAAATGGCCCATTAATTCCCCCATTAATTTGGCCTTTGCAGTTTTGCTCTTCCCACTTGTCAGCCGCTTCTCTTAGCTGTTCCTCAGAACATCTAGGACGATGCAAGACTTTGCAGAAGTGATGGGACAACGGTTCTTTCTGTAGATGGAGCTGGCTGCTCTTCTGTGGTAGGGAGCTTCCTGGCTGTTGAGCTACAGAACAACTTTACAGCCAGTGAAATGAAAGGAGCTCAGTTTTCATCCAACAGAAGAAAGATGCCTAAGTGATAAGGAAGAGTAGCAGCAGAAGCACCAAAAAGAGAAGAATAATGGGAAAGGATAAAAACAAGATAGCCCGGATGCAGTACAACTTACAATCACCCATTCAGCTATTTAACCTTAAATCATTTGTTCCTGTTTGTTTTGATAGAGGCCTGGTGGACCCAGCAATGTCCTACGTGATGCATGTCTAGTCGCCAATGTCCTGGATCCCAGAATCAAACAGGAGATCATCAAGAAATTTATTAAACAACACCTCTCAGAGTATCTGGTCCTTTTCCAGGAGAACCAAGATGTAAGGGAAGCTTAGCAAGCTACATTTGCATTTTGCATTTTGTTCTTCCAAAAAGTTCACGTTTCCACAGGTTCCTGTGGTGAAGCGTTTTTAACCCGAGGGCTCGGAAGCAGTGACTTGCGGGTGTGATACGGACTGGCTGATGAGTTGGGAGTCAATGTCATCTCTGCCGGGATGACTTCCTCCCACCTTAGACCTCAGTTTCATGTATCAGCACTGGAAATGTTTTCCCCTCGTATAGTAAATAAATAAATTCAAGTTAGATATACTTTCTGCCCTGTAAAGGGCTGAAAATTCAAACTGTGAAAATTGCAAACCCAAAAACTTTGAAAAACAACACTGCCTCCCCCCAAACAAGCAAAAAAACCCCAAAATGCCTAAAAAGGGGGCGGAGGGATTTCCAGGAAGTGGCTTAATCTTTGTACTTAATTTTTAAACTTCCTGTCCTGATGCTAACAGCTTTTCAAAGATTTACTATAATCATCTTGGATTTGGGAAAAAGCCAAACCAAGACCAACTTTGGATCAAAATGTATTTTAACAATTTTGAAATTTTGACAGTTTGTGACAAAGAGGAGAAAAAGGCTAAAATGCTTCATTTTAAATAGCATTTTTCCATCAACATTTTTTGGATTAATCTTTCTACTTTTTGACCAGAGAGCACTAATATTGGGGGGAAAAAATCCCATCCTGCTCATCTTGTAAGAACTCTTGTAGAAGTTTGTGGGTCCACAGTCCCCAGAGTGTGAAAACCAGCTGAACGTGAGAATCCAGGAATTCCTGCATTCTCATCCCGCTGTTGACTTTAACCTCCCTGTCTGCGAAACAAAGAGGGTGGGATCAAATGAATTATTATTGGATTGAGTTTTCAATAGTACCTACATGATTTAGGAGTACTGTTATCCTCATTTTCAACAGAACTTGCTGTCTTAATTCGCACAAGATAGGGTTTTCAGGCTGGCATGTGTTTAAGCACTTTGAAGAATGGCTGTTAGCATTCAAAGTATTATTAATAGTGGTCAAGCTAGCTTTGATCGATAGCCCAAGCTCCTCTGCAAAACTGCGGCAGCACAGTTAAGCAGTCAGGCTGAATATTAGCAGCTGCTGCTGTTAAAGATGTTAGATCTTCTGCATCTTATTCAGGTGGCCTGGCTGGATAAGATTGACAGGCGCTATGCTTGGATAAAGCGTCAGCTGGTGGACTACGAGGAGAAGTATGGGCGCATGTTTCCCCAGGAGTGGTGCATGACGGAGCGCATCGCTGTGGAGTTCTGCCACGTCACGAGGTGAGCGTCTGGGGAGCTCACGGTGCTTCCCGGCACAGTCACCTTCCTTAAAACAGAAGGTTGGCTTGTCTTTCGCCAAATTGGTCGTATATCCATAGGACTTTAAAGGCAGTCTTCAAATATCTGTGTAGAAATGTCCATGATTAAAAGCAAGTGAAGAGTGAAAACCCTGAGAAGTATCACTAAAACTGCACGTACTGTTGAGAGAGTGAGGTGATGTGGAAATCAGTTTTCAGTGTAACAGAGGCAGAAGTCAGTAATATTAGAGGCCAAGTGAAAAAATGTGAGCTGACTATGGTGTGGCTGACCTGGGCCACGCTCTTTGCCAGCCAGAGACGGGGGACCGGAGGAAGGTGCCAGCTTGAGTCCCAGTAGCACCGTTGCCTTTGTTCTGGGACCCCAGTCAGAGACACTGCACTTCCCAAGGTTTGATACTGCGGGCTTTCCTGGCTGCAGTGGTGTTGCTGGGTGTTAGGAGGTGGGGTCCTGTTACCCACAAAGCTCTAAACAACTGTGGTTATGTTTGAAATGTGATCCATAAAGCGGTTTTATGTAAGAGAGCATCTTAGGAATTAGCTTGAATTTTGTGATGAAAGTGTCTCTAGGGAATAGACTGAATTACAATCTTAGGTTTCAAATCTTTCTCTTTATAGAAAACCACATTTGTTTTTTCTGTTTTCTCCCCCTCTCTTTCAGGACAGAGCTTGCTAAGATAATGCGCACAAGAGCAAAGGAGATTGAGGTGAAATTGCTTTTGTTTGCAATTCAGAGGACAACCAACTTTGAAGGACTTCTGGCTAAACGCTTCTCAGGTTGCACTCTAGCTGATGGGACAGTGGTAAGGGGATTTCTAAAGAGCAACCCTTTAGTCCACAGCTGCTTCGGGAGAAAAAAGCTCCCTCTCACACATAGCTACGGTAATGGGAGGCTGCAAAAAGTGTCACCTGCAGCCTCCTCTTGCACTGGCAGGTTAGAGTGTTTAGGGTGACTGTGCTTAGTGGGTTGTAATTGGGAAGGTGATTCTTGATCTTGCAGAGTGTGATAGAGAGGATGGCACAGGGCTCACAAGAAGGAAAGTACACCGATTGTGTACTTTTTTGGTTCTCCTGGGCCCTGTGCTGCTTGCAACTAAGGTTACGTTGCTGTGGAGAACCACAAAGTAATTATGGCATGGTGACTGCATTATAATGTTTGTTCTCTGCATGTCGATGACACATTATAACTGAAAGTCCCCTCTTCTCTTCATTTCTAGTTACCACATGTTCACCGCATGGTACCATCTTTCAATCCCACATTGTCCGTTGGGTTAGTCAGGGTGTTGGTAGCTTCTACTTTTCAGTGTCTCATTTGGTGGATTGTAAAGGCAGAGCCAAGAGAAACAGCTCAGTGAATATCTCTGGGGTCATCTCTATGCTTTTTCTGCCTGAAATCTCAGCCAAGAGCTCTACCAGCCAAGTGCCCTGGGAGCAGAGTCCACGTGTGGCTGAGAAGCCACTGGTTTGAGGTTGGCTTCTCTGTCCAGCTGGTGTCTTGAAGCCTACTTGGATGTGATAATTCAGCCTACGAGGCAGGCCTGCTGGGCCTGTTTGTAATTTGCTGTGGATCAGTAGGTGCTGCTAATTAAAAAGGGAAATCCTGTAAGGTTTTCCTCCTGGATGAATTTAGATCTCTCAAGAATATGGCTTTATTTTTCTGACAAATTTCATACAAAATTTGCAGCTTTAATTAAATTGGCTTCACTGGGTTGTTATCCCTTTGAGGGGTAGGCACAGAAGATGATGTAGCTGAGAAAAACAGAAGGGGAGGGTGTGGCCTGAAATAAAAGAAAATCCTCTCTGTCCCCCTTTCTGAGCTGCCTAGAGGCTATGACATTCTGGATGTCATCACCTCACCTGTTTTATACACAAAATGAAGGCCATAATTATAAATGGCTATCTGGTGAGCGCACAGCGGGGACAAGCAGTCTGGTGGGAGCAGTAATGCAGGATTTACTGCAGCAGCAGAGTTTTGGGGCCTGCTGTCGTGGGTCCTCCCGGTGGAGACCACATGCTTTGGAGTGTGTGGTTTGAGAGAGCGGGAATTTGGCGCTAGTCAAAATGCCCCTTCCAGGGACGGTTCAGGCAGAGCAGGGTGAGCGTGGGCGCAAGAAGAGCAGGGTCTAAGAGGGTGCTGAAGATGAAGTGTGCTGGTGGAGAGGGAACCAGACTCTAGCCCTGCAGCAGGGAGGGAGTGTGCTCTAACCTTGATGGAGAGGCACCGCCTGGCACTCTGCAGTCACCTCTATGCTTGGAGAAGACAAACTGCTGTACAGTGCTTTGAAGGGCTTAGTAAAGCAAAACATGGATGCAGCTGTGTGCCAGAGGGGACAAAACAGACTGTTCTCGAAGGAGTTTCCTCTTTTTTAACAGAAAAAGCCAGAAGTGCCACTTCCCTCCACCAACCCGTTTCTGGAGGATGAAACTGGGACAGAGACAGATGAGATTGTGATCGAGAAAAGTGATACGGACAAAGTAAGTCTTTGAAGTTCTCCAGTTGTCAGTGAGGCAGTCTCTGTGTCAAAATCTCTGGTGGTGCCTAAGCTTTTCCCATCACGTTGATTTGAAAGGTTTGTTTTCGCAGCAATTAATTTGGCGCAGTTTTGATCCTCTGTGCAGCATACAGGCTCCCAGTACGACCGTGGTTTGCTCAGGCTCACTTCACTGAAACCAAAGCAATCTTTATTTCAGTTAATAGTGCGGAGACAATCCCGTCACGTGAGAGTGAGTTGGATTCTGTTCTAGCCCATGCAGCAACAGCTCAAAAGTAACTACAGGATTTCCGTCAAAGAAAGATGAACTAGCATAGCTGGGTTTTCAGATCCCAGAAGAAGCTCCCACTACAAGCAGTTGCAATTCATATTTTGCCTTGTCAGCCAAGCAAACTAAATCTGGAGTCAGAAGGCAACTCATTGAACTTTCAAGTGTCAGTTTTAGATTTTCACTCCAGATATATTACTTCTGGGATTTTTATCTCTATAGTGCTTTTCATCCATTACCTCTGCAAAGCAGGCAACACCTAACCACTGGTAAAAGCACTGGCTTTCCAAAGCCCTCTGCAAACATTAAAGGAGTGAATAGTAAACGCAATTGTTTTAATTGGCACCAATATCAAAGCCTCTAAGCCCCATATTTTTTACTCACCAGACAGACGTTTTCTAAGTGTTCAATTGTAAGTTGCTTGGGGCAGGTACGCTCTCTTTGTTCGGTGAGTTTACAGCCCTGTAAACAGGCCCTTTACAGATGGTATCCTGATGGATGACCAGGGCCCTAGGACCTACTCAGATCTGTGCCCCTGGGGAGTTTGTGGCGCGGTAGCTCTCGACCAGCATAGGTTGGTGCAGTGCATCCCCTCCAGATTTTCACAGGAGCAGGGCAGCCCACTGCCCTTCACCCACAGCAGAAGTCCTGAAATAGAATGATTAAGCAAAGTTTTGCTCTTTCCATTAAAATACAACTTGGGCAGTTGGTATTGGCCAGACTTTACCAGTGATCTAGAAGACAGAGATTGGGAACTTGGGGAGACACTTGCGTGGTGTATTTTTTGTGAAGAGCTTGCTCTCCACTATCTGTAGTGGCTGGAAGAAAGTTGGCTCTGACGTGCAGTGTTGGGATGAGAGGACATCCTTGGAGAAGTCAGTAGCGCTAGAAGGCAGGTGAAGCAAATTGCAAAGCCTTTTTAGGCTGTTTAGGGTTGGTTTTAGTCAACAGTAGAATGCATTGCCCTGGTCAGAAACAGTTCAGGTGCTTCTGAGGAAGGAACTGCTCTGCTCCCTGTGCGTGGGGAGGCTGGTACGAAGCCATCCATTGAGCTACGCCTTGAAATGCTGTTTGGGGCGAGGTTGCCCTTTCTTTCTGGGTACGCCCTGGGTTAATGCTCACAACGCAGTGCTGGGCTCTGCTGCAAGGGTGGCTGCCCTGCAGGCGCCTCTCTGCCAAATGGGAGCCCCAGAAGCCCCAGTATTTCAGTTTCAAAGCGCCAACAGCTGGTGGTTAGTGCTGGTGAGTTCATGTTGGAGGTCTCATCTTCGGCTGTCACTAGCTGAAGAAGAGAAGGGACAGGAAGAGTTGAAGATGAAGAGTTTTAAGTGGTAGAGCTCTTCCAAGACACTAGCCCTGAGAATTCAAAACACTTGAGAGTGTAAAAGGGAGCACAAGAGTTTTGGGGGGGAAATCCATGTCAAAAAAGAACCTCTTTTAGTGATCCTAGCAGTTCAATTTAATCTGTTTACTTTGGATAGTAATGAAAGGAAATCGGGCCAGCTGCAGACCTCCTTACTGTGACAACAGTAACCTTTTATTATTTCCATCAAACTCAAGGAGGAAATAGCTTAAACATCTGCAGCTTTTGGACAGGATTGCACACTCAGAAATACAGCTTCACTGCTACTGTTAAAAGATTTAGTATTCTCTCTACCAGACATGCTGGGAGCAGCATGATGCAAAGACACAAGCGCACACAGAAAACCAGTCCTGCGTTAGGAGTTGGCTCTTCCAGCCTGGTAAATCGTAAACATGGTGAATCTGCTACCTTGTGTTGGCGCTGCCATCCTGGAGACTTGGCGACTGGAAGGTTTCTGTAATTACCACCTATTGTTTTCCTCCTGGCTCCGATGAGCACGTGCATCCGGCAGAAATGGGCAGGCACTGGCAAAGGGGCTGGGGTGGAGAATGCTGGGTAGTGGCTCTCTCCCAAAGCTGTAAAAACTTACATTCTCCAGTCGTGCTCTTAGTGAGAAGGCTAATGAAGGCAGTCTCATAGAGGTGGTCTGGTCTCCATAAAACCGTTTGCTCGCTTTAGGTTTGCAGCCATATGTTAGTATTCGTTGTGTCTTTGAGTCTTAATTATTTCTGAGAAATGCTTGCCTTGTCATTCTCTGCTATTTCTGCAAAAGACTTAGTGCCACCTCCTCTGTCATTTAGGAGAGGGTGTCCTTTAGGCTCTCTTGTTTTGCTTTTCTTATGCTAAAAAGAAAAAAAAAATTTCAGCTGGAAAAATTCATATCTTCATTGGCTGGGAGCTGATCCTGGCTTTTTGCGGAGAGAGGCAAGAATTCCATTCCGGAGTCACTGCAGCCCTCTTTGCAGGCAGTGAAAAATTGTCAGCTTGCCAGGAAGCAACAAGAAAAATTTTCTATCAGTAAAAAAAAAAAAAAAAAAAAAAAAAAAAAAAAAAAAAAAAAAAAAAAAAGCAAGCTAGCCAAGCTAGCTGTAGAGCAAAAATGGGCTTAAAGGCCCTGCCCAGCCTGGTACTTAAACATGCTCAAATGTAAGCATATGAGTAGTCCCAGTGGCTTCAGTGAGATGTGCTTGGCCACTGGGTAGAATGCAGTACTAAACTAAAATGAGAGTAAACTGGATGACTCCCAAATGGCATATGTGC
The DNA here is from genome assembly GCF_000699105.1 of Pygoscelis adeliae. Classification (NCBI taxonomy): domain Eukaryota; kingdom Metazoa; phylum Chordata; class Aves; order Sphenisciformes; family Spheniscidae; genus Pygoscelis; species Pygoscelis adeliae. The sequence goes on from NW_008823965.1 coordinate 60,206, forward strand.
CTAATGCTCTAAATGTGATTTTAAAATAGAAGTCTTTGCATCCCCAGAAACGTGTTTCACAGTGAAAGCAGTCCTGTAATCTTGCCTGTATAATTCCAGCTCCTCCAGTAATTACGCTGTTTATCCAAATAAAATTCATCCAGATGAAGTCTGTAACTTTGAGTTATTATCCTTAATGTTCTAAAATGTAGGGGTTTTTCAATGTTGCCTCCAAATAACTGCTGCATTTCATTTCAGAGGTGATTAGTGGAGTCTTGTTACTGTTCGAAGGGTGCAGAAAGGTTTTATTTACAAACTGCATTAAGATTCTTCTACTGAAATCTGTTAGCATGCAGCAGTCTTCTGTTTAAGGATAAGAATATTTTACAAGTGAAAAGATAATTCCTTGGAATACTAACAGCTCTGTAAGAGCAAGAGAAGACTTGGACACACTGACACTGTATACACTGTTGATTACATGCCTTTGATTATTTGACAGTAAATTTGTGTGTTGTAATATTTCTAAAAACTTAGATCCTTCTGTGCTGTTGCATTACTGTTTCTTCTAGGTCTTACAGGGCAGGTTTGAAACCACCACTCTAAATGTTTTCTTACAGCCAAAGAAGCCAAAGGTCCCTGACAATCCTTTTCATGGCATTGTTTCCAAGTGCTTTGAGCCTCACCTTTATGTGTATATCGAGTCCCAGGACAAGTGAGTAACCAGCATGCTCTTTTGGGTTTGTTTGCTTTTGAATGTGTATTACAGTTGGATTGTACTAGTTTCTGTACTCAAGCTGCAGAAAATTAATTTCTTGAAGGTCTGCTTTCTGATTTCATCAGGAGCAGTATTCGTGGTTCGGGAAAGTTAGAATGAGTAGGGCCTTTGCTTGGGCAAAAATGAGCGTTCAGAGGGCTGTGGACGTTGGTTTCATCTGTAATTGCAAAGGTCTGCAGGAATGATGCCCGCTGCCTTTCTGTGGAAGAGGCTTAGTGTTTCTGAAATTGCTTCTGTTGCCTCTGCAGTTCCCACTGCAGACAAATGCCTTTCTTTCGTCTCGTGTCTTCCACAAATAGTAGGTTTGCTTTTTCTGTAAAATACACATGTGGCTTCGTGGCAGAGGAGTTTCAAGATTTGCTTTATAGAAACAAGTTATTTGAGATCCTTAGATGAAAGCTGCTGTACATGAGCTGGCTGTAAGATAACATTATCATCGCTCACCGATTGGGACTTTGTCAGGGGCTTTAATCCCTGGAACCCTTCTCTGTCTTCCTCTTTGACTTGCAGCAAAAGAACTTGAATGAAAGGAGCTTTCAGCTTAGAGCTCTGAGAAGTTTTTAGAGCTCTCACCACGCTTTCTTGTGCACCTCGATTCACACCATGGTTTAAATAACATCTCTGTAACAACTGTAGTGCCAGTTGGGAGAGGAGGTAGTTGAGAAAGGTTTAATATGGTCTTTTAGTGCAGGTTAGTGGCTGGAAAGGAGAAGGAGGCGCCTGCCTCATGTAACTCATCTGTCTGTGCCCTTCTGTCTTCCAAGGACTTATACATGAGAGAGCGCATAACTCGAGGCTTGTAGTGTCCTGATTTTGTCCAAACTCCAAGATAGCCATCTTGAAAAAGGTTTCCCATGTCCCATCAACCTTTTATGCTTAAAAAAGAAAAAAAACAAAACCTTGCACGTTGGTCTGTCGTGCTGGGTTTAGGTTCTGCTGTGCAGTATAACAAAGGGAAACAGATATTCCCCCCCCGCCCTCAGCCAACTGAGCACTAACTTGTTTGAATATTTCTTCCCTTCTCACTGGGGGCCATTTTAATCCTCGTTTTGGTAATTCTACCCCACTGCGCTCCTAGCCCTTTCAGTTGCTTTTTTTTTTTCCTTTTCCTTTACAATCGTGAGATGTTTTATATTAGCTTTATAGGCACAGGCTGCAAGGAGTTCAAAGAAAAACTACCACAGTATTCCCCATGCTGCCCCTGTCTGCCAAAAACTGCTTTCCTTTATGATTTTCTCTCTTCTTCCCCCTTTGATCGAACTTTTGAGGAATCTGTTGCTGATGTCTGAAAATGAGGAGTTGCTTAGATAATTAATTGTATGTTTGGGCTCTGAATAGTGAGAGCAGTGTGACAGTTTTGTTCATCGTTGCCTTAAGACTATGGCAGAAAGCAGCCTGGACCTTTTCTCCTGAAAAATTGTTTCCATACCCATTTAAAGAAACACAGTGCCAAAATCTGTAGCAATTTAAGAGGAGACACCTGAAAGAAAGACTTGAAAGATGCTGCTCTCCACCCTTAGCTGCAGTGTAAATATCAGATTTCTTAACAGCGGAGCAGATTTCATTTCTGCCCCTTTGGGATACGTGTCTTTAGCTCTTCTTTGTCGTCTGTCAGAGCAATGGGAGCATACACGTGTGAGCTAAGCCATTCTGATGGAGTAAAGGAAGAGCTCTGTCAGGTCTGCAGTGTTGAGAGTATGTAGAGCCGTGGTTAAGTGTGCTAAAATGCACGTGTGCGTTCAGATTGTTTGGACAACTGGCACTTTCTCTTTGCGGCCTCGTGAGCAAAGGGGCTTCCAAAATATCCAGTCCATGGAAACTATCCTACAAGTGGTCCAGGTGTCTCAATGCCATTGCCCTTCCCCAGTGCCCAACAGATGCCAACTGTTCACATCACTGAACAGACTGACTTACTAAGCACCGCGTTCTCTCATGCTGCTGAGGAGTTGCCTAGTTCCTCTCGTGATTGCCAGAGATGCAGAAAGAACACTGAATAGGTTGAGTGAAAGAAAAAAGGAAGAGGAATATAGCAATGAAAGGATTTAAGAACCAAAATAAAATTCTCTTTATAAGATTTCATTTCATATTTTCTCTTGGTTAGATTTGGAGAGTTCTTGCTCCCAATAAATATGCTACTGTTAGGAAATACCACATCTGCGCTACCAGAGAATTTGTTTTGAGCTTTTTTGCAGAGTCTGTATAGAGAAAATGTTCATTTTCTGTAGCTGTCCTGCCTTCTTCATGTTTTGTCTCCCAGTAGCTTTTTCTGCCAAATTCTTTGTGCTCCCATTGTACCACACAAAGTTTGTTAGCCTTCATATTGTATTTGGGCCAGCTGAGACTAATGTGAAAGTTTGATTGACATCAGCTGAGGTGTGCATTAATAATATATTGGTTCCCTTAGTGCACAATATCCTGATGTTTTGCTTGTATCAATCCCATGCTGAAATAAGAGCAGTTCTCATGGCCTGCCTTTGACGGCCAGTTTGTCCAGGTTAGGATCAGAACAAGCATGAAGCTCTAGTGCTGCTCTCCCAGCTATTTTGGACAGCTGCATTTGCTCGGGCATCCCAATTGACAAGACCTTGGGGGACCAGGAAAATGTAGATACATTTCACTTTGCTTCGGAGAAGAGGAGAACATGCAGAGTAAGCATAAAGAAACAAAAGCCATTGACATTCCTCACTGCGTCTTGAGACTCAGAGAATGAAGGGGGGAAAAAAAGCGGCTGGTGAATGCTAAGAAAGCTCCACTTTGTTGCCCAGATGGAGCAAAGCGCAGATGCAGAGGTGGAAATGCAGCTGTTTAATTTAGTGGGACTTTTGACAAGGAGCAAGCCACGTCCACTTTACTTGAGAACCTGAAGGAATGCTGCAGCTCATAGCACGCGTGAGCCCTCCTGCAGCAGCCATCTGTTTGGCTCTCCTACAGCTACGGGAGGAGGTAT
>NW_008823965.1:64013-77835 GCF_000699105.1 Pygoscelis adeliae
AGCATTCAATTGCTCGTGCCAGTGTAGAGATTTATCACATCAGCTGAGCGGCCTGATGTTTTTACAGTTCTTGTAACAAAGCCGAGGAACTGTGTGTGTATTTGGAATCAGAGCTATATAAAGTACTCAAAGCAGCAAGCAATAAGCATGAAAAAAGGGGCTACTTGTCTTTACGATAGCCTATGAGCCTAGCTTAAGTCAAAGAGCCTTGCTTCATGTGATTTAAAACCCTGATATTGCAAGTACATTTCTGTAGATTAGTTTGACCCAGTGGATCATCCACGGTCATCTGTTTTGCTGCAGCAATCTGTAAATTTATCAGGGAACAGCTAGGTCACCTTTTCCACTTGTGCAACGTTTTGAATTCTTTGGTAAACTGGAATCAGAGTGGTTTTTCTCTTTCACAAGACGAAAAGAAAGAAAGGACAGAAACTGGGGAAAAGTTTTCGTTGCTGGCGGGTTTTTTCCCCTTTCATTGGCAGAGGTAAGTGAGAATGTGCTAAAGAGTCGCAGCTGCTGTGCCGTCGGTGCTGTACCATCCCAGGACACCCTAATGCAGTCTCTTTGCATGAACTCTTGTGTTGTGCTGGGTGCCCTGTGAGCTGGCCTAAGATTAGGAGAACATTTCAAGTTGAAACTCTTTGACAGGCTTTTAAAGAAGAGTTTTCATTTCTGTGGACAGTATGGCAATTCTGTCAAATAAGTCTGTTGCTGAAAAATAATGGTAATATATTAACTATAAGGTAATGCCTTTTTTTTTTAATGACAGTTCGGTTTCTTGGAGGAGTTACAGTTCAGGTTCTTTCTTCTCCCATTCTCCTTCTAAGAATTTGGCTTTCTACTTAGGTACCCTGGATCATGGCACAGCACAGCCGTTACACCCTCAGCATTGAGAAGGGTGACGGCTGTGCCATGGGAAAGGGAGAGCTGGGGGAAGTGGAGCCAAGACCGTAGTGGAAACGGGAATATAAAATACAGGAACTTCACAACTCCTTTTGGTCAGCGGAGTGCCACTCTGTCATCCGAAATGTCTGTATATTCCTCAAAAGCCACACTTACTTGTGGAAGGATGTGTGTATTTGTGTGTCTGGGAGAGGAGGTTTATTGCCGTAATTGAGTTCATCTGGCAAAGGTTACTCCACTTAGCTGAGCTCCGGTGTCAGGAGGGCTGGTCTTTGTTCCTGACGCGGATGTGCTGTCTTTGGAGGAGTAGGACCAGAGGAACTCCCCAAGATCAGAAGGCTTCTTCGGTCCTGTATTGATGGTTCTGGCCCTCTGCCATGCTAAAAAGCCTTTTTGTCGTGATGAAACGGTGGAGTGAATTTTATTGTTGCCTAAAGACCAAAATATTTGAGTAAGGACCAGGTTGTAATGAATCACTGGAGACAATAGGAGGGCTTTTTCTGCTTTTAAAAAGAGTTTAAGTAGGAAGTGCACTTTGCGCTCATGCTAAATAAAACTTCTTTAAAGGATGTGTGAAGTTGTGCAAAACCAGGTGGTATCCAAATGGGACCAAGAAATGGCAAATGGCACACCATTTTGAGCACATCCCTTTAAAAGCCGTATTCCCCGAGGTCTGCTCCGGAGGCCGCTGATATGGGAAGCCCGACTGTTACTTTTGCCGGTGCCAGGAATGAAACTTGAGCATATACTTTATGCGCTTGCATCAAATGTGCTGAACCCAGTCCTGGCAGACTTGCGAACTTTTATATGCAACTGGAGAACAGATTGAAGTTGCCACTAAAACTCTTGAGTACAAAAGGTTGTTACTCATCAGTCCAGTCCGCGTTATTGTGGAGCTTTGTGCTGAGAGGATGGAGATAAGAAAGGGCTGGAATAGCCAACTGCTAAAATCTGAATGTGTTTGCTGGTGTCACAAGACAGGGCATCTGGTTTTAAGCATTGTTCTCTCTCTTCCCGCCATTTCCTCCCCCAGCATACTAATATATCTTTCTGTTGTTCCCCCGCATCAGAAATCTTGGTGAACTGATTGACAGGTTTGTGGCTGACTTCAAGGCTCAAGGTCCCCCCAAGCCCAACGTGGACGAAGGAGGAGCTGTCCTGCCCAGCTGTGCCGACCTCTTTGTGTACTACAAGAAGTGCATGGTGCAGTGCTCCCAGCTCAGCACAGGCGAGCCGATGATAGCCCTGACCACCATATTCCAGAAGTACCTTCGGGAATACGCCTGGAAAATTCTGTCTGGAAACCTGCCCAAGTGAGTTTCACTTCCTAAATGCTGCAGCACCGTCTGGTGAGACATTCCAGTGAGGAGCAGATGCTTTGTGAAGATAATTAAGAAATACATACCTGTGAACAGTTATGTTTCACTGTCAAAGAAACCACGTAGCAGCAATATGACTACATTTACTTCACGATTTTCTCAAAAGTTCAGTTCGTTGCACTGAGAAACGGCAAGAAAACTAAACGGACAGTCATGGCATTGTTTTTCTTTTAAGGGCCCCTGGAGGATAGCTTCATATTTGGCTTTGATTAGCAGTCAGATTTACAGTTTCTTGAAGTTCTTTTTGAAATGCCAGCCCAAGTCTCTTCAGAGAGGTCTGGCTTTCAGAATTGCACTTACCCTGCCACTTGGGTAACAAAGTCATACTGTGATTCTTAGCTGCCTTAGCTCAACGTTATACATATAACAATTTGTAATGAAGGTGGTTTATTTGTGTGATGCTAAAGTGCTTACCTGTAACTCCCTCTGCTCTGTAACACTTTGTATGTGTAAATCCAGTGAAAATAAAGGAAATCATTATGGGTTTACACCAACCAATATGGGTAAGTGTACAGGCTAAAGGAGCTCCTTGAGATATTGCCAACCTTAACTACAGATAAGTATGCTATTTTGTATGCTATTTACCATCTTCAGTTTGTTTCCCTTGTAAACCTGTGAGCAGCAGAATGAATTTCTGAAACCAGTAAAATCTTTTACAGATGGGAGGGGAGAGGGTTACATCCAGACAAGTGGAAAGATAAATTTAATGTGCATTCTCCATCAGACCTCAGTTGCATTCTTTATACACATTTTTTTGGTGCTCCATTTTCGCTGTCCAAGATAAATATCACTGTCCTATTTTTTTAATGGATTTGGATTATAAAGAGTTGAGAGGTAGGGAATTTCCTGACTGAACTGTTCTGAGCCTTTCTTTGTTGATACACAGCTGTTAATCACTGGAAGATGGTGGAAAGAAGCCGCATCTTCTATAATTTACTGTGTTGCTATCATCAGCTTTTAAAACAGGTTACCAAAGTTTCAAATGCATGTCGACATCTGTTTAGTACTGAGAAGATAAATATGACAAGCTGCCTGATAGTTACTGAGACTTTTCTGTAATCTTTAATTAGATTTTGAGTAACTGGCAGTGAAGGTGAAGCTAGCTGGGGAAAGCTGTATTCCACTTGCATCCTGATCTACCATGTTGTGAATGAGTGAATTGTCCTTTGCCTGAAGACTTGATATCAAGTTCTGTTTGTCTTTCTGAAAGCTATTCCTTAACCAAAATAGCAGTTGTGGGTTTGACGTAGAATGACGCTGACCTGTGGTCCACAGGACATAGGACTTTGTGGTCATAAAGGGTTTTTCATGGCGTTGAAATCTAGTAGTAATTTTGCATTGTGTGTGTCTGTACACCTGAAAGCCTTACAGGTTTTGTCTTTTTTTTTTTCCAGGACAACTAGCAGCAGTGGTGGGCTCACCATCACTAGTTTGCTGAAAGAAAAGGAAGGCTCTGAAGTGGCTAAGTTTACTTTAGAAGAACTCTGCCTCATTTGCAGCATCCTTAGTACTGCAGAGTACTGCTTGGCAACCACACAGCAGGTGAGCTTTCCTCCACAGCACTTTTGAGAAGGCACCCAGCAGGAGCCCCTCTTCTGTCACGAGATGCTGTGCTGCTCCCCCTTCAAGGGTAGGCTGCTGTGGAGGGTGGGAGAGTCAGAAGTACTAAAATATCCGTAGTAGTGTCTGCTCCACATAGCATCCCGTTGATTATTCAGCTCTACATTATTAGATCTGTATTTCAAAGAAAAGTATTGATTTTGCCGTTTTGACCTGCGGAGAGTAATTTGCTTGTAATCCTGCTTTGCAGCATCAGTTTTGGATGCTATCCTTTTATATTTGTTACATAATTTGTTTTGAATTGGGAACCAAATTTTTTATAAAAGAGACTCTTCTCATGGTTCATGATCTCCCTTTTATAAAAACAAGAAAAACAGTAATTCAGAATAGGTTTGGGAAAATGCTTGCATGAAATATCGGGGCAAGGTGGAGTGGGGAGAGAAGGTATTTATGCTGATATGCTTTGCAGCCACAGTGCTCCTTACATTCAGGTGCTTTCAAAATGCCATAGGTTAGTAGATGAGCTGTGATGTTTGGCCGTATCAGGGTCTCTCCACCAGTAGAACTGGCAATCTTCCTCCTCTGCAGTTTGGGCACAGACAGGGTGTTGGAAAACTTCTTTATTAGCAGGACAGGTGCCACGGTGTTAAGCTAGTACATTAGCATGTCATGCTAGAGTTACATATATGACCTTGGAGGTTACTACTTTGAGGATGCAGTGCCACCATAGGCCATCCTGGCAGATCAAGATGTCTAGGGTGTCCAACAAGGAGAGATTTCCATTGTTCACTGGCTGAGTTTTGGATATAGTCTGGGCACAGGTTAGCTTTCAAGAAGCTGACTTTTCCAGGACATAGGTTTTCAAGACTGGTCATTTCAAGTAAGAAATCTGATCTTTCTGTTGCTTGTTTTGTTTCCTAACAGTTGGAAGAGAAACTCAAAGAAAAAGTGGATGCAAGTCTAGTGGAGAGAATCAACCTGACGGGAGAGATGGACACTTTCAGCATGTATGTTCGGCAGATGCATCCTTCCAGAGTATATCAAACATCCTAGTTTGTCAGCCAGATGGTGCTGGAGTAATACAAGCCCAAGATCCCAGTGTCGTAGGACCCAGCCAGCAGTAGGACCCACCCAGATATGCAGCCTAGGCATTTCCCTGGTGAAGGAATGGTCATCCTTTGGCTAGTCCAAGAGCAGCAGTAGTACAGACTTCAGATGTAGTTGTTCCCCATCGTCCTAGCCAAAGGAACAAGAGCACTGGAAAGGGGAAAGGAAATAGTGAGTTTCCATTTGAAACATCATTTGCATCTTGGCAGCTCTGTGAGGTGGCTGTTACATTTCAAGAAAGGAAGCTATTTCAGTACATTCCTTCCTGCTTTAACTTCCCCCTGTTAATCAGCAGCCTTGTCAGTATGATCAAACCCCATTTCAGATGACATAAAAGACCGATCCAATCTTATATTTGGGGATTATAATTGAGAGAAGATTATCATTCATTAAAATAACTTTTCACGTAATGATGCTAAAAATACTCCCCTCTAACATCCTCTCCTCTCCTCCACTGACAAACAGATTGAATATTTTTTGAGAGAAGGAAGTCAAGGCAAAAAAATCATTGTTTTGCCTCACATCAGACAAAAGAAAACCTTGGCAAAGCTGGGCAAATAATCCCTATCACCAGCTCTCCTTCTCCCTAAAACTAAGATTCAGCCCAGACAGCAGTAAGATTTTTTCAGAGGACTTCCTTCCTGTGATTCCTCCTCTCTTTCTCCAGTGGGCAGGATCCCACTGAATCTCCACCCAGGTTTTTCACATGGTCTCGGGCTCCGTTCCAGGCTGCAGAGACTCCCTTCCCTTTAGATATTTTTTCAGACCTTTTTAAGAGTGAATCTCTGACGGAAAGCTAGGATTGCTGTGTCCACTAAGCCAAAGCAAGCAAGGTAGCTGGGGAGTAGAAATAAAATATGCCATATGATGGGATTTTCTTAACATTGACAAGTCGAGGGTGAATTTTGCGTTTTCTTGTGACCTGTCTGGCAGGAGCCAGCTACCTTGAGTCGCTGCTTAGTTTCCACGGTGGCTGCCGCACGAGGTGGTTGGTCGTAGGCGGCCAATATGATGTGTTTTGGAAATTGTTTGAATGTATAGTTCACATTTGCTGTTTTGGACAGCTTTAAAGTCAAACTGACAGGCCTGATGTGTCTTGTAATGAAGGCTTTTTAATTGACTGTCAGTCTGTTCCAGTATAGCGCTTTGTCCAGTCTTCTGTCAGTGTAAGTCATAGCTATAAACCACTCTCTGGCATTTGCTCATTCAACAACAAACAAGTTGTTTCTTCTGGGATTTGATGTCTTGTTAGGCATGGTCATAAAGAAAGTGATAAAACGTTGCTGCTTACACACCCTGGAAAGTGTTTCTTCCTTCGCAGTAAGGAGCGTGCAGAACCACCCCAAATGTGTATAAAGCGATCGACTCGAGGGGTTTTACCCCTGGGGTGGCTAAGCATTTTCTTTAGGAAATATGGGAAAGATAATGAGCTCTTCTTGAAGCTCAACGGAATGAAAACTATTGTCATGTAAATCCAGAAATCCATGATTCCCACCCCCCTGCCCTATTGATCTGTTGTGAGATGATGGGCAGCGTTCAGAGACCTCTTGAAGGCCTGAAGTGTTGAGTTTACCAGGCTCTCTGTTAGAACCATACTGCTCATTTATGGCCTCGGCTTCCCTGTCTGTCAGCTTCTGTGTATCTGTCAGGGATTGTATGGGGGTTCGTTAACGGCCACTGAAGTACTGTTGTGTGCTGCCTGGGACAAAACCGTCTCGGTGTGTCATGATGCTTTGCGTTGGCAACACGCTTCTTGCTGCACGTTACCCTTCTACAGCAGGTGCGTTTATTTTGAAGTGTAGATAAATAGGTTTCTCTCCCTATTTGCCATCTTGTGGTTTTCAGGCGGGAGCCTGTACTTGGTGACCCAGCTTCAGACAGACTCCTGACGTGTGGAGACTAGTGATGAAGTCACTTTCCTTCCACTGAGAGAGTTGTGTTTCATTTTGGTGCTAAACCACAACTCTTTCCTACAAGTCACTGCCAGCAGGTGCCCTGCAGGAGTCAGCTGTGCCCAAGAGACAGTTATTTCAGTCCGGCTGGCACCGCTTGAGCTGGTGGAATCCCCCAGGGGAGTAAATCCTGTAGTGCCCAGCAGAAGCAGAGGTACCAGCAGAAACGGTCACAGACTTTTTTTATCCCGGTGCAAGTTTCAGATCATGTAACTTGAAGCCAATGGTCACTTCATTTCCCATATTAATTTTTCCAACTGATTTTGGATGAGTTTGCCTTTACAAACAAATTAATTGCTCTGAAGGAACCGTCTTTTACTTGGCATCCTGTTCTGGTCTTTATGTGCTAGAGCTCTAGGAAAGGGAAGGGAATAGACAACCCCACATCCCAGTGGCAGTTATGAGTGGGTGATACCGTATCTTGATGAGGACACTTAAAAATATTTTGAACAGTGCACTCCAGAGTAGTACCCAGAACTGCACAAAGGTGACGAGGGGAGGGAAGATGGTTTGAGGAAGCACTGGTCAGATTTCTTATAGATCTGTGATTCCCATCTGTGCTAGCATCATGAGAAAGAGCAAAAGTAAAATCCAGTTCTTACGTATATAATCCCAAAGTTGTAAACAGGCATCTGTGACAGATTTAAAGTTTACACTGTTTTTAAAAACTGTACTTACTTAGTGAAATACAGTCGCTTATTACTTCTAGCAGAAGTTGTCTGTAATGCGAGTACTGGGTTACGTGCCCTTGAGGGTGGTCCGAGTTGCTGCAGACAGTGTTTCTCAGCTGTTGTTTTAGGATCGGTTGCACCTTTATACACATCGTAATATGGTGGCATCAAATATGTCTCTAAGCAATATCATGCTGTTTTTAAAAAAAAAAGGGGGGAGGGAAATGTGTTTGACTAATGCGTCCTTTAGTCTAGTATATGTCTCTGAGAAACTCAAACAATGGATGGCGGCAATCCTAGACATAGTGTAAATAAGACATCTGCCTTCATCTTCTCAAATGGGAGACACATTCAGAACTCACACAGATGTACTTTTTAAAATCCTCTTTGCAAGTTTCTGTGAGTAGTAGAATATTGACTGTGAATAAGTGGAGAGATGATAAAAATGTTATTTTTATGCAGACTGGATTAAATTTGAAGCCGAATCCTAGTCTGGGCTCAGTACTCAGGGGTTTCTCCTCTTCCTGATGTGAAGGTGGGGGTTACCCCCTCTGACACCTTTGATCTCCAGCCCCTTTTATGTGTCAACACAGAGAAAGTCAACTATAAAAATGTCCTCTCTACACTAAAGCCCATTGTGTAGCTCCCCGATGAACAGCATGCAGAACTTCCCGGCTTCTTTTCAGTACAAGTTTCAGCCGTGTATACTCACAGCATAACGCTACTGTCAGCTAGTAGATGATTCTCCTCCTTTCACAGTCAAATAAGCCAGTTCTGGGACTGTGTTGCTGAGCACTATTCTAAAACTCGTGCTTGATTTTTTTTGCAGTGTGATCTCCAACAGCATACAGCTGTTAGTGCAGGACCTGGATACAGCCTGTGACCCTGCCCTGACTGCTATGAGCAAGGTAGGGGATGGATTTGTTTCGGGAAGAGGTAGCCTTAAGATCCATGTGGAGTTCTTGTTTGCTTCGATTGTTTGATTTCACTACTGACAGATCCTTTTACGCTGCCCTGAGACTTAGCCATGTATTCGTTTCTTCTTGCTTCTTAGAGCAGCAATTGCTGTATATATCCTTCACTCCAAAAATATATCCTTCACTCCAACTTTTGTTATCGTTCAGATCAGAGCTTTCATTCTTTTGCAGCACATTCAAACACATGGATAATAAAATACTTTCTGTAAGTATCTAAGGCATTCTCTTTCCACTCCTAATGCCAGTGAGAGTCTTTAAAATTGGGGAAAACTTTTGTTAGCATGAAATTTCAAATACACCTTCTCGTTTGCTATTCTCTTTGTGTTCTTTGACAAGGAGTTTTACTAGCCTGCTTGTTTGTGGCTGTTAAATGGAGGTACTGAAAGGGTAATATGGAATTGAGATTGAGCCCTATTGCTTCTGTGATCCTCTCAAGGACATATGGAGCCATTCCTAGAGAGGCCCATGTGATTAGTGCTTAAGGATTTTGTTGCAGTTACACTGCTGGCTTTTATACGTTTGAAATGCAGAGCTGTGTTTTCTTGCCAAAGTATTGTGAAAACCCAGACTGCTTGAGACAGAGGTGAAGACAACAAAAGTGGATTGAACTATTTTTTTAATTAGAAATATTAAACATAGAGCTCCATTTTTGTAGGATCAACACACTGTCTTGCTGCCATGAATTTTAATAGCTTTCTGCTTTATGATGTATTCCAGCTGTAACTATCCCCGCCACCCCCAGCTAATATTTGAAGTGGAATGCAGCTGGTAATAGAGCTTGTACGTGTTCCAAATGAAAACAGGATTTTTTTGCCCAGTCAAATAACACCATTAGGAAGGGCTCAGCACTTCAGGTGTTGCATGTGTGCCATGACAGTTCCTTAGATCTCCTCCTGAACCTACGTAGCGTAGTAGTATTTGACTCACTTAGCTCTGACTGTTTGTACCCAAGTAAACCACAACCTTGAGAAAGCAGCAGCTGGTAGGCCATTTATTTTTGTCTTTGGAACACTGGTAAAGCGCAGCACGTGATGGGACTGATGATATATAAACAAGCTAAGTGTTATGAAATTAGCTAAATAAATACTTGTCACTTGTGCACACATTCCACTATTTGCATCAGACAGAGTTGTTTTTATGTGATTTTTACTAGACCTGAGTTTGGTGCAAGAGGTTTTTTTCCTTCACCCTCTTCCTCCCTTTCCTTCAGGGCTGGGTTATTACTCTGACAGTTGAATAAGAAATGCATATAATTATTTAAATGCAGCATTAGCATTTGGACGTGTAAAATTTCAGTCTTTATTAAAGGAGTAAAGACTGTGTGCCTGATCCATTCCAATTTTCCTGGACTGGGAAGGCATGTCTACCTCAAGACCCCTACTCCATTAGGGCTCCTCCTTTGTTTAGCTTCTTTTCATTTACTTCACTCTGGTGTCCTCCAAGATTCAACATTCCCAGTCCTTTGTTGGAGTCTGACTTTCTTTTTTTTTTTCTTGCAAAAATGTTCAGTAACTATAGAGGTAAATTAAGAAATACTTAAACCTCTAAATCCACTTTGGCTGCAGGCCACTTTGAGAGATTTAACACAGAAAATGGCATCGTGAATATTGCTTTCAGCTGGGAATGGCGTTCAGTTTCCCTGATTCTTTACCTTGTGTGTTCTGGAAGAAACGGTAAATGATGAGAAGGCCCCATATGACAAAATTTGTAGGTGGTAATCTTTACTCAAACTTTACAGCAGGTGTAGAATGATTAAACACGGCTGTAGGACGGAGAGCTGGGATGTGGGATGGGAGAGGAATTTGCCCTAAACCCCTGTTGTCATATTCTGGATAAAAAAGTACTGTGAATGTGTTGTACTGATCTGTAGCAAGCGCTTAAATTGCCTCGTGTGCTTTATTTTTCATTGTTAGGATGAGGGAACTGCTAATCTGCATGGGATATTTTTGCCCCAATTAAGTTTATGGATTGCACTGGATAGGGTTTGATTTACTTGCTGAATTAAGCATCGATTTATATGTAAAACTGCGCTTGTAAGTGGGGCTGGGGGACATTTTAGTGACTCATGTCGATCGCTTGCTGGTTTTTTATATTTTGCTAAAACCTTTTGGCACAGCTGTAATTTCCTACTTCCTTACTACTGAGTGGACAACAGCAAGCACTTAAACACGGAGCTCTAATAATCTCTCCAATACATACAAGGAAAGCCCCAAGAGCAGAGCAATCAGAGCTGCCAGCTGCTAATTAAAAGTCAGCATGAGTGCATTTTAGCCCTCAAACGAGGTGCAGCATGCAACAGTGCAAACCAAAACTCGTGTCAGAAAACAACGGAGGCGGTTTCAAAGGCAGCAATATCTGCTGCCTGCAGCACCCACTGGCTTTCCTCTCCCCTCCCACCTCTTCCTGCATGAGCATCCTGCATGAGCAACACCAGGTCAAGGGAGAAGGTGTTGTCCTGGCGGTTACGGATGCTCCTCGTGCCCAGTCTGGAGCCTGTAACGATAAGCCGGCAGTGGGATGCTACTGAGCACGGGGAGACTTGGAGACTGATTCATCCTCCATTAAATCACGAAGCAACCCCTTTTGCTAGAGACCCATGTCAGTGCTGGACATGGAGGAGGGACCTGGCGGTTCCTGGTTTGGCCCTGCCACCCCGCTCCCGGCTCTGGGGACACAGGGACGTGTGGGGACATAAGGACTCACAACCAGGCAGACCCAGGAGCACCCTTGAGCCTCTGCTATGCCCAGAAGGTAGTGTATCTCTTGTTATATACCAAACCACCCCAGTTTTGCTCAGGGTTTCTCTCTTCTCCTCCCCTTTTTAAGAAAGTGCCCTAAAATCTTTGAGGGTCCTGTGGTTTTTGTTGTAAAAACCAGCTCTGAAGGTAGCACCAGGTCTTCAAACCCAGGTCCTGCCCTCGCAGGCGGCCGCATCGCCTTGTGTCCTTGCGGCGTGCAGATGCATTTTGGCTGCTGCCGGGGCGGCCTGTGCGCTGGGCTTCTCCCTTTGGCCGGCGAGTGCGAGGCCTCGCTGCTCCTGTTCTTTGGGCTCATTTTCAGCTTGTGTATGTAAACTATGTGGATATCCCAAGAAAAACATAGGACGAGGGAAAAAGAGGAATAAATTTAAAATGACAGGAACAAAGCTTTACCAGAAGAGTTGGGCTCATATTTCTTTTGATGACTTTTCAGTATGTGTACTATGTCTTTCATTGCAGCTACTGGGTTTTGGGGTTTTTTTTTTTTGGTGAAACACACCCCCACGCACACACAAAGGGCTATTTTTACTATTCATGCTTTAAAGGTTTGCTTGTAAAGTATTGTTTTTGGAATGGAGACCAACAAAATGAAAAAGCTACCGTTTTATTGTTGTTGCAATAATTCAACTCAGCAGTCCCTTCCCAGTTTCTGGCCGTTCCCGCTACATGGGGATGGTCTGTTTGTTGAGGGTCGCTGTCTGTCGAGAAGGACCAGTGCTGGGAATGTGTGAGTCCGTCAGGGAGACAGGCACAAAGTATTTTCTTTGGATATGACAAGTACCGTGAGGAGCAGAAAAGCAGTTGTCTCTTGAGCAATCTTCCAAATGAAAGTAAGATGGAATGCAAACCTGTAGAGCAGGTGATGAGAGAGATATCCCTTCTAGCTACCCGGGTGATGCGAGATGAGCAGGTTGGGGTTTTGTTTGTGTAGTTTAAATAAAGACAGCTTTGGTAGGACACGTGTAGACTCTCTCAGACACTGTGGTTTTGCAAAGAATTTGGCTTCTCTTGCCCATTAAGTCACTTAGGCTGCACATTGTTTGGATGGAATTGAATCAGCTGGGTTGCAGTGGACAAAGTAGCCGTAATTAAATTAAAACCAGGAATAAAAAACTTTACATGCAAAATCCAGAACTTGAGAAAACAAGTTTGAGGACAAACACCTCCTCAAAAGAAAAAGCTCAACTTCTGCATGTGCCCGGTTTCTTATCCTGATTTCATATCCATTTTCCTCCTGTTTTATCTCCAGCATGAGGAACGATGTCTCCAAACAGTTAGTTGGAGCACGTTGCAGAGTGCGTAGTCTCTGAACAGTAGCAGAGCTAAGAGCACTTTTCTGGATGTTCGTGTTCCTCGGTGAGACTTTGTTGTATACATGGATGCTTGGCCAGGCCTTACCCAGTTACCTCTTTTTTTTCTTTTTCCACATGACTTATACTGTGTACTCCCTGTGTACTGCAAATAAGGCTTAGAGAAAGTCAAGGGAGTCACACATCTGGCTCACAGGGGCTATTCTGTTGCATTTCTGCTGATGGTAAATGAAAACAAAATGTGAGGTTGAGTAACACATCTTGTTTTGTATTTTTTTTACATGTGTTTGGGATGAGCTGAAGTTGGCATCCTAGCTTGTACACCAGAAGAGTTTTCAGTGTGAGCTATGCTGGTGTAGAGTGCTTTGGACTTTAAGACTATTTCTACCTCTTCCATCTATCTGTCATCAGTCTCACCAGCATTAAAGTCTTGGCTGCCATACAGGAATCCAGACTTTGCAAGCTTGCAGATATTTTCTCAAATGCCTGTAATCAGGATTTATATGGGCACTTCATCCCGGCAAACTGGAAACTGTTAAATATTAAGGCAGCCTGGTGTGCTCCAAAAGCCTTTTTAATCCTAGTGGTCCCCGTTTGTGTAGGTTACCGGTCACAGTCTCTCTCTGCTCTGGTGCAAAAAGGGCCGTTCTGGGTTTTCTTTGTATCTTGTTGTGGAAGGGTTTTGCTTAATCAGTATCGTGACGAAGAACTTGACCTTGCTGGGGAATTGCAGAGGCAGTCTCTTGATGATTCCTTAGAGATCTTTTGGCAGGAAGTTTGTACAGTTTTCCTTAATCTGTTGCTTGAATCCTAATGAGTTAAACAGTCTTTTTGGTTGTTTTTTCCCCTTTGTGCAGATGCAGTGGCAGAACGTGGAACATGTTGGTGACCAGAGTCCTTATGTCACCTCAGTGATTCTTCACATTAAACAGAACGTCCCCATCATCCGCGACAATCTGGCCTCCACAAGAAAGTATTTCACTCAGTTCTGTATAAAATTTGCAAAGTAAGTTACCAACGTGGCACAGAGTTTCTCGGGGTCTTTGGTTCTCACTCGTCGGTTTGTACGTGATTTGCCTTTAGTGTGCAGTGTCAGCGGTGCTCGGTCTCTGGGTGAAGACCCTCTCCGTCCAGGGAGGGGAGCACAGAGGGAGGTGGAGTAGGGCAGCAAACACCAGCAGCTGCTGGCAAGATTAAAAGCTAC
>NW_008823965.1:77953-81222 GCF_000699105.1 Pygoscelis adeliae
ATTTGTATTGATTAGTTCCTTTTCACGTGCCTAAACCATCCCATAAAAAATGGTGATGATCACTGTCCACTGTTTGCCAAGCACAGAAGGTTTGGGGTTGGACATCAAAAAAGGCTTTGAACATCTGAATGTAGACAGGACTCTTGCTATGGAAACCTACTTTCCTTCCAGTGATAAGAGGCTGCGGTGCTTCCAGGTACTGAGAAATTCGGTGCCTCATTTGCCTCAAAATAACTTTTATAATAGCTATAGCACTATAAGGAGGTATCTGTGATAAGTATATTCTACCTTCACAGTCTAAAAGCTACTTTTCTGTGCAAAAATAGTGCAGTAAGGGAGGGAAAATACACATTCAGGTTTTGGGGGATATTACGAGCGTCTTCCTGGCAAGTCCCTTAATGTTGGGCAGCATGAAAGAACTGGAAGATGAGACAGAAATCCCCTTGCCTCTGGATTCAGGGTTGAGGGTGAAGCTCTCCAGAATCTCTTGGACATCCAAACTTTGAAGCTGTGTCTGAAACAAAAATTCAGTTCTTTGGGAAGGTACTTTGAACTCTTCCCTGCTTGCCTGTGGCCAGCTGAGCTTTGCATGCCAATGCCCAAGAAAAACCCTCAGGAGGACTCTGCCAGTTGTAGCTGCTGCTTTTGGTGTTGCATGTGACTATGCTGGTAGACTTGGGAGCAGTACCATGCATATCATGTGTCACTCTCAAATACCTTAATGTTTCATTCATCTGCAATAAGCTAATCATCCTGAAATAAACTGTATGGCCTGGCAGTTACTGTGTGGGTTTGCGACTGGAGCTTCAGCTCCTGCTTCAGCAGGGAAGGATGCAGCAGGCTCTCCTGAGAACCGTTAGCTTTCGCAGCAGGGAGGTTGGCCTGAGAGTTTTGTTCCCCCTTTCTATCTCAGGGTACTCATTAGTTTGCATTAAGGAGCAGTTACTGATAAATCATATTATGACGTTGCCCATAATCACTGTTTGAA
Organism: Pygoscelis adeliae; assembly: GCF_000699105.1. Lineage (NCBI taxonomy): Eukaryota > Metazoa > Chordata > Aves > Sphenisciformes > Spheniscidae > Pygoscelis > Pygoscelis adeliae. Next base: position 78,942 of record NW_008823965.1, read on the forward strand.
ATGTTGTCTCAGTGAAAATTTATTGCACTTAAGCCTTCTATGTGGTTACGCTTGAATTTTATATCACTAACGTGGTGATAAATAAAAAACCCCATTTACTCAGCTGTTCACAGCACACTCGTAATACCTCAGCTTAGTTGCCTCCCTTTTAACTTTATTGCTAAGCACATACCAAGTAAACTCCGGATAAAATACCCAGCTCTCACATTTGAGAAAAGTTCACATCTAAGCCGAGTGCCTTCATCACACATAGAAGAGCAGAGAGACCTGCAAAACTACCACTCCACTTCAAAACCTTTTTAATACAACTACAGCTCTGATCTACAGCACATTAAACTTCAGGCGCAGTCCTGAATTCACTGCGCCGTGGATCAGGTGTAGAAGTGAAAATTTGGTTCCTGAAGATTGTTTTTGCCGGATTGTATTTAGAGTCCTTCTGCACAACCTGGTTTTCAGAAGAACTAGCCCAGTGGTAAGGGTGGACTGACCTACTTAAAATGCTTACGACATTTTAAAGCATACAAACATTTGTATTTTTGAAGCTCTGAATTCTTATGGAATATGCTGGCCTGCCCAATATAAATACCTGGCCTTTTGTGTGCTCCACAACGCTGAAAATCCTTTTAACAGGCATTGTGCTTCTCCGTATGTTAATGCCTGTATCTTTTTGAACTGCCAGCCACTTCTCAGCTCTCATGGATTGTATAAAGCGCTAGTGTTGAGTTACAGGACCACAGGGGAGAAGGCATCTAAAGTCACTAAATTTAAAACTGAGGGATCTGAGCCAAGTCTGGAAGAAGAAAAATGGCCGTCAGAAATTGCATCAATTCTCTAACCTAATTTGTCATTTTTGCTTTGTTTTGACCAATATGCAACCCTCACTCCCTTGAAATAGTGAGAAGCAGCCGGCTTTCCAGGAGGCACTCGCAGGCAGGGTGAGGGGCTCTGTTCTCACCGCACCTCAGTCCTTATCCTTTGAAATCAAAAACCGCAGCGGTGAAGCTGTGGCTGCTACGCCAGGATGTGTTTGGGAAGTCTGTGACCTGACCTCAATGAGGAAGAGATTAGAACCGAGAGACAGGAAAAACAAACAGCTCTCCCCCTTGCCAGAAAAGCGCCTCATCCATCACGAAGAGCCAAGCATGGTGGGTAACTGCAGCAGGCGTCTTCCCAGTTGCTCTGGCTTTTGCATTGTGCTTTTACGGAGAGGAGTTAGGTGGAAGAAGATCATGATGAGGAGGCTCCTGGAGGTCTCGAAGCCTGGGCGAGCCTGCAAGGGCTGGTCACTGCCTCAGAGGATGGCGTAAAGCAAAACCCCTCTCAGCTGCAGTGACTCAGTGACACCAGGATGCTTTGAATGATGTCCTGTAGTAGCTCATCTCCCGTCGGACAGACAGACTGTGGTTGCATCTCTGTCTGCCTTGCTTAGCAAGGCATTGTGTTTGATGCATCATCAGTGCAGGGGATTAGGAAAACACAGGCTTTGGCAGAGCCACTCCCGTTGGATGGGAGCCTCTCAGATGCTGTGGTTTCTGTGCTTTAGGTTCCTAATCTGTCTTGCACTGCTTTAGTATTACACTGGGGACTTGTCTGCTTCTATGGAGGGTTTTCTGGATTCGGTTTTATAGCCGAAACTGTAAATGAATTCTGGCATCCAATCTAGCTCTGTGGATGCGCAGGGAGTAAAGGCATTTAGAGTACAAAACCGCGTACAGAGCATTACCATTGAATACGCACGTATTATTCGCATCAGGATTGCCTGCTGTATGCTAAGAGAGCCAAGCATTGAGTCCAGCCTAGGCAAGAAACTCAAGTGAATTTTTCAGTTAAGTGCAACTGCTCTTGATGGTCTCTGCTAGTCCAAAAAAAAAAAAAAAAAAAAGAAAAAAAATGCCAGAGCAGCCCTTGAATCTTATGGTTTGTCTTGTCTGTCCTGCTGGAGTTGGGAAGCTGTTTCCAATAAGGCAGCATGAAATAACAAGCATGTGGGGATGGAAGGTCGCTTTACCCTTCTGCGTTGATTGTGGGTGGCCATCCTAAGGGGCCTGGGAATTGTTTCATGCAAGGCAGAATGCTGTTTATGGGAGACCGTGTGGTTATATAGAAAAGAAGATTAAAAAAAAGAGGGGAGAGGGTCCTTTGGCTGCCGGTCTGCCACCCTGCAGAAAGGCAGGCTCACCCTGTTTCTCATACACAACATGAGCTCCACGCCTGACCTTACAGAGGGAGGGAGAGTTGGACCTACATGCAAGATCAAAGGTACAATTAATCTCTTGCGCTC
>NW_008823965.1:81232-91073 GCF_000699105.1 Pygoscelis adeliae
CCTGCTGCATCCAGAGCTGCTACCGACTGATCATTTTATAGGATCACCTAAGCTCCAGCTGTGCTTGGCACTCTCTAATTGCCCTCTGAGAGTTAGTTATACACCTGAAAAATGGACTTCTAAAACAGAGAAGTTACATCTCTGCTGTAATGCTTTCGTGCAAGACGAGACAGAGCTTGTTTTCCTCCTCTTATTTATATTTTGTTGCCAAGGTCGTTTCTCTGGTGGCCAAATTCAAAGCTGTTTGGGGCAGCCCAGTAGCTGGTTCTCAATAGTAGTTTGAAATTGTTCTCCTTGACGCCTCTCCAGGAAAAGATGATTCACTGAGAGAGGTCGTGGCTGTGTCTGAGGGAAGGGGAAGGGAAGGAGCCTTCGCTTGGAAAGACTCTTCCTTGAACCATTTCTTCTGGTTTGCTCAGCAGCTTGGCATGCTTTGTGCCTGAGCTACGCTTTTGTCATTCTTCCATGAGAAAGGGCAAAAAATAAATGTCCTGGCTTGGAAAACAGGTGGCAGGGCAAGCAAGATGCTGTCCATGCTCCTCGCTTCGTGGGAAGGGGAAACAAATAGCTTGACAGATGCAAGGGGGAAACCACGCTGAATTTAGATCGTCACCATAAATGGCGCCTCATTCAAAAGGACAGAAAACAGACCGACTTATATGAACTTAGGACAGAGCCATTAAAATCTAAGACCTGCCACCAGGTCACAGACAAGGTCCTGGAAACGTCAGCTTCGCAGGCATTCAGCCAAAGAAGGCCGTGTGAGAGAAGCAGAGTACATTAGAAACAAGGCAGCGAAAGGAAGACAAGAGTATGAGTGGTGTGGTCCTGACAGACGGAGTTCGTGTTGCTCACGCTGGCCTCTCTCCCCGCATTCAGCTCCTGAGTTTTCCTGGTGCTGTGCCTCGGTAGAGTAGGTGGGGCAGGAGCTTGTCTTGCGGGTGCTCAGCCAGCGCTTTCTGCTGGAAGGGAGCATCTGCTTCTCCACTGAAGAATGAAACTACCACAAAGCCTAAAATCAAGAAGCAAAAAGCTAAAACCAAAGCCAATGCTCTGGAGTACATTGTCCAAGGTGGCGAATATTGGGCTTCCATCCCTGCCAAATTCTCCCCAGTTGACTATATGTACCTTAGTCATTTTTCCGAGTCTGAAGTCCACTCCACATTAGTAAAATAGGGTAATGGTGTTTTCCTTTTCACAAAACTTTTTCTTGTCTTGATTGTGTTGGCCAGAAGCTTTCTGGAAGAGTGCCTTTCTGTGTGAGTGTCCAGGGCGCAGCAGACCTCCAGCCTTGGCTGGACCTCAAGTTTAGTGTGTAATATGCATGTTATGGAATTACTTGTATGCAGTAAAATGTAGGTTCTGGATACAATCACGATACTTCCACTCTGTGAATAGCTATACTAATCCTGGCGTGTTGCTGTTTTTATTATGTATAATAGTTTATTTGCTTGTTCTTGACCTTGTACTGTAATACTTCTTATATAGTTTGTAGCAATTTATTTACATAGAGTATGTGTGCAACTTCTCAATTAACTTAGAGATCAGTATGGATTAAAACAAAAGAATTGGACCTAGGGTTGGTTTGTTTGTTATTTAGTATACTTAATGTGGCTGGAGTCAGCTTGAGAACCAGGCACTTACAGTGTCTTTGTGGAAAGCCATCCTGGTTTGTTTTTGCATGCTTTGTTACCACAGAAAACTGTTTGACTCCGAAGACTCACATGTAGTTGTGTCATTTTCTCTCTCTTCTCTGCAGCTCCTTCATTCCCAAGTTCATTAACCACCTCTTCAAGTGCAAACCTATTAGCATGGTGGGTGCAGAACAGGTAAGAAAAAGCAATTGCATTGGCTGTAATATTTCATCACTTCGGGGCTCAAGGAGTCGAGGCAGTTTTTGTTAAAAAGGGGCAGAGAGCTGAGTTACATGTCCTGAACCGTGGTGCAGCTGGGGCAACAGGAATACACTCTGGTACAGGGCAGGGTGGAAGCAGGTTTATAGTGATCCTGCCACAGTTGAACCTGTCCTGGGAGAGGGGTCCTAGGCATCTTCCCAAGCAGGGGGGCTCTCGCTTTGCCAGTCAAAGTAACAACAGTACAGGAACAACAAACTACTTACGCACCTCTCTAAGGTGTCTTCAGTGTGCTCACACAAAGGAGAACAAGGTTGCTCATAGCAGAAACTATTGCAAGAAGTTCCTGTCTTCTCAGAAAGGCTTGTTTTTCTGTCCCATCCTTTCACAGAATAGGTCATCACTCAATCTCCCTCTGCTGCTACTGTGCCTCCTCCTGGGGTTAAACTCAAGCCTATTGCTTCTCTGCTCAGAAGAGCTGGGGCATGGTCAACCCATAGTTGACAACAGGAAAACTTTACCAAAAAAACAACCAGCCCAAACCAAAAACCCAGGTGTCCAGGCAGTTTCTCTGCTCAGGTAGTTTAAACACCAAGGTTGTTGAACATAAAACACACGCAGTGCTTGGTCTCACGTGACAGTGTGTATGCCAAGAGCAGGTTGGTTCCTACGCGTTCCCCACGCGGGCCCAGTGACGGCGGTGCTCAGCGCCGCGTGCCTGCGGTGGCGGCATGCCAGCGCTCAAGCAAAGCGACACCGGATCCTCCCAGGGACTGTGCGCACTGTTCCCAGGTGCTGGCTCCTTCCTCTCTGAGGCAGTGAAGCCGTGGGAGCCCAGGGGCTCCTCCGCAGCCTGATGGCAGTTTTGCTAGAGCCTGGCTGAGTTCCAGTGAGCGCAAATAGATTTTTGCTTCCTCCAGTTTGCCTGCTAGCTATGGATGGCCGCTGTCTTCCTCTCCTCAGAGCCATGCCGGGAGGACGGGGTTGTGGAGGCGTAGTGCAGTGTTTTCTCTGTTCTGTCCTAAAAATTGCTAAATGGAGGCCCTGGGTTTGGTGGGAGTTTTGAATCTCACTAGGTGAGAGATGCTGCAGTGCCTGAAGACAGGACAGTTTCTTTCCTGCATAAATGCCTTCCACGCCTCGCTTCCTCAGGCGTTGCAAACGCACGTCGAAACACTGCTGCGTGGCAGGGAAGAGCTGTCTCCACCTCTGCGGCTCAGTAACTGAGACCCAGGGAAGTGGCGAGCCATCGTCTGGGGCTCAGGACTCCCCAGCTTTCTCCCAGGAACCTGCCTCCCTGTTGCTCTTTGAGACCTGTAGCTACTGCAGGATGGTGAGACATGATCTCAGGGAGGAAAGGACGTTGAATTATTGCCACTTGAATTAACGTACACACTTCTGTTGAAATGCTGCCCCTTGACAGGAGCCCCTGTCCCCAAGTTGCTCGTGGGTGGGCAGCGCAGGGTGTTTATTACCTTGAGACCGTGGGTGCAGCTGCAGGGCTGTGACCCCCCCACCTCCCACCCCTGCCTGTGGGCTGGGACCCCACTACTCTGCAAGGATGAGGTTTGGATGAGGCAGGCTATCAGCTGTCCCCTGCACATACAGCCGCTCCCCTGTGGACCGATGAAAAAAAAAAAAAGGCAGAATTGTCCCTAATGGGACTGCTGTGAACTTCAAATCGGTGCCTTAAAAGCTGCTTGGGTTTTAGGCATCAAAGATGGGTTCTGAGCAGTGTGTGTCTGCAAAATGAAACAGGAGCTTTACATCAAAACCTTCCTCTTTCTTAATGGAAAGCAAATGAGTGAAGCACGGTTCCTGCTCATCTTATGCGATGAGCAATAACCTGAGAGTGATTAAACGAAGTCTTTTTTTAAATAAGCATCTAAAGTGATTAACTGGTTGCCAGCAGTGGGCTTGTGTCTCATGTTAAAAGGTTTTAATATTACTGTATTGGAATAACAGGCCCAATTTGGTTCTTTAAAGCAGACTGGGAAGGTTTTTATTAGCCTGATGCACAGTGAATATATCTCATTATAACCACGTTCCTGGGGTTAGATGTACAGAGGTCTTCAGAAGCTGGCCGCCTTTGTCTCTGCAGCATCTAGGTCCTCAGTTGCCTTAGCATCTTTTGAACACCCCCCTGGTCACCCACCGGCGTCTTTCCCCACCGGTTTCTCTCCCCTGGTGCAAATGTTGCTGTGGAATATGCTCTCCCGGCCTTCCCGGTCCTAAACACAGCTTTTCTTGCTGTTTGCTAATAATCCTGTTTGAAATCTGGACACTAGGGCGGTGTTTACGGAGGTGTTCAGCATGGGGAACAAGACCTGTGGGGTTGCACTTTCTGTGGGTTTGTGTCTCTGACTTAACAACAGTTCTCCATCTCCACAAGCTTGGGCAGTGAGTTAGCAGTGCCAGGGACCTGGAATGGATAACGGCGGGGAAATAGGGTGAGGCGACAGAGCCTGCGAGCGCTGCGTCTGTGGGAAAGGCTGCAGAGTGCACAAAACTCCCGTTAGACATGAGAGAGTTTACATGGGAAAGATGTGAATTCCCCAACCGTGGAAAAATCTTCCGTCTATGGGATCCCTTGTAGACACGCAGGAATCCAGCTATGACAGCCTGAGCCGACATCAGGCTCCAGCAGCTCCGGGGTGCACAGAGCTGCTCGTTTGTGCTGTGGTTTCCTGACTTCTCGGGACAAGATTGATGGCATCGGTTCATCTCATGCAAACCATGAAACAGGCAGCACACAGCAATGATACGCTGCTGCAGATAACAGGGTCCAGATTTGAACTGGCGTGACCCACCGCCCCTCCTCCTCGTCTCAGTCCTTTGTATTTGAACTGAATTCCCACATGTGCTGAAAGCTGTACCATAAATGTTCATATTGTTTGCGGTGACTGCTGGGGGGGGGGTCTTGCAGTGCCCGTAGTTTTGTGTGTTGCTCCAGAACGAGCTTCCACCTGCTCCTGAGAGCCCTTTTGCAGGAAATGCACCGGGTGTGCCAACAGCCCAGCGGGTTTTCACGCTCGCTGCTGTATAAATAAATTGCGCTCCTCTTCACCTAGTTTGATTTCAGGTTTCTGTCCTTCACTGGTCTCGTCTCACCTCTTTAAACATACCTCGTGCAATCAGAAGAGCGTGGTATTTGGGGTAATTTTGCTCTAAGAAACCCTAACCCACAGCATTTTGTCATCAGATGGTGCTTGTCTGCCTTTGCTGGATTTCATGGCTGCTGCTTGCTGCTTATTTAGCTGCTGGTCTAGTAAAAACCAGCATCCAGGCTGCGAGTTTCAGGGTGCCGCTGAGCACAGGATATTGAGCAGTTCTCGATGTAGCTGTATTGTGTTGCAGTTTTCTTTTCAAAGAAAAAAATGAATCGAGTGGTTGAGTAAATGCAGAAAACCTGACACAATGGGTGGTTGGGTGCGGGAGGAAGCATGGTGTTAATTCATTTGACCTCGGTATCTAAATAATGATACAGCTACAGGTAATCGAGACTGTTTCACTTTATACTGTCGAGGGGAAGAGGACTGGAAATCCATGCCTTATGTGCCAGATGTTGACTGCTGTAAGTCATTTCAAGTCAGCAGAGCAGCGCTCTGTTAAAACCAACAAACGGTGCTGATATGTAGCCACGGGTGATCGTGTCTCCTTGCACCGTCATTACATGGGTCAATCCCTCCTGTTCCTGCAGTCTAATTACCAGGACTTTTTCCAACGTGGGAAGCGTTAAAACTTTTAAGCATGTTGGACTATAGCAGCTAATGGAGCTTGGTAAAAGGGACCTGAATAACAGGGTGCACTTAACTGTTGCAGCTGCTGCTGGACACTCACTCTCTGAAGATGGTTCTCCTGGATCTGCCCTCCATTGGGTCCCAAGTGGTGAGGAAGGCTCCTGCCAGCTACACAAAGATAGTGGTGAAAGGCATGACTCGGGCTGAAATGATCCTGAAGGTAACTCAAGACTTTTGATAACCTGCCAGCCAGACTGCTGGACTGGGAATCGGAGCGAGCGAATTCCAGGGGGCCCTTCCTTTGAACGCGGCAATCTGCAATTGCACATGAACGTATGCGAGCTTGTCCGGGTGTGCTGCCAGCTGTTCTACAGAACTGGCTTATTTGCCTTGGTTTTGCCCCCATGCTCTTTTAACATCGCATTTGAGTTTTCATCCTCATTTTTCAAGGTAACCGAGGGCTCAAGTTCTGCTTACTAGGAGAGTTGGGGCACCAGATTCCCTCAGGAGCTTGTGAAAATCAGAGCTAGCATCCGTAAGTGTCTGCCGCAGGGCAAACCCTCCAGTTCAGGTTACTCCAGGCCTTTGTGCAGACTCCATCACGCAGGGGAGCCAAGCCATGCTTGAGTCACCTGTTTACTGTCTAGTGTAACAGCCAGTGCAAACATGTCTGGCTTACTGTATTCACCAGAGTCCTTTTTCATTTTCCAGACCTGGTGCCTGGAAAATGACCCAAAAGCAGTGTGTTGTCTTCATAAAAAGTAACAAGCAAAGCAATCTCCCCTTCCCCCCTGTTGCTGGAGTAAGAAGTTAGGTCTGATCCCAGGAAAAGCCATGGGAGCTGTGCAGTTGTACCCTCCTGGGCAATGGGATTGTCCCGGGCTCACCAGCAATGCTGTGAAGATGTTCCTGTGAGTGAACTAGTGGGACCTGGGGTCAGGCAGGACAGGCAGCTGCCAGCCAGAGCCTCCTGTAAACCGCAGCCAAGGCAAGGAAGGGGTGCGGAGTCCAGGCTCCCTCCGTGCTTGCCTGCTGCTCAGCGTGGCTTTGCTCCCGCGCCCGGAGGAATGTCACGGCTGAGTTTGCGTTCTGAATTCAGAAATTAGTTCTGCAACTCCATGCTTTTGGAGTAAGGTGACTGAGACGTTAGTAGATATGTTAAAGCAAGTCTAAATTTTCTTAGAAATTACCTGGAGGAAAATGCCCTGGTACTGCTAACAGAGGAGCAGGGAAGATTGGTGCCTGTTGCATACAGAAACAGGTCTTTCCTTGGAGCTTATATGTGAATCAGGAAAGTAATGGAGTTAATTTGTCTACCCTTAACATCACATTGGCTTCATCGGGACCGAGATTAAAGCAGTACAGGAGGTGCCTCGGGCAGGGAGCGCAGGCTGCAGAGCGGTGCCGGTCCATAGGATGCAGACTAGCAGCGTGACTGCTTTTTCAGACATCCCGTGCTCGCCCTGCTGCTGCATAAAGCACTTCTGCTGGCCCCAAGTGAGGGCTCAGTGTCAGTGTAACTAGTAATTAAACAGCGATACGCTTATGGCGTTCAGTGCCCCGCAGAGCTGTTTTACAAAATAATGCCCGTGTAATCAGTGGGTGATGGGGCTGAATGGTTGGCTGGGGCAGGTTTGTTAATCGTAGTGACTGAACAGATCACCCGGAGCCTAGGTAACCCACACGCAGTGCTTGGGGCTGGTGTCAGCACCCATCTCTTCGGTTTGGGAGAGAAAAAAAGGCTCTTGGAAGTGCCTGCTCCCACTGGACCACCAGTATTTCTGTAGGAAGGTTTCCTTGCAGGAGCCCAGAGCTGACTGGTCATCTCTGGCCATTCTGTTTACCTTGTGGATTGTCTCTTTTTATCGGTGCTCAGACTCTCTCTGCCGTTTCCAGATTGTACATTAAAGAGTCTTTTCCCTAAGAACTATTTCACCCCATCAGAAGCACAGGCCAATACCCTCCTCCTCGGTGTTTTCAGGGCTCTCCTCCCTGGTACCGAGGTGGTTCAGAAGCGATGCCTCTGTAGCATACAACAATACCACCGTACAGTAGCGTGCCCAGGCTTACACCAGTGCAGCTAATTCAGTAGGAGCATCATTGAGCCCATAGATGGCACAAACAAATTCATTCAGCTAAGCCCTACAAAGCGCAGATGCAAGCGGGGAGGAGGGCGTCAGGGTGCGTACATCCCGCAGAGCTTTTTCCTTTCTCCTCTGGCTATGCTCTCTGAAGTTCCAGCTTTTCATCTTGGCAGAAGATTTTTACAAGGGCTGTAAATTAAGGATTTATAAGTGTATACATGGCTATGATGTTTCATTGGTCTGAAGTGCAGGAAAAGAAAGAAATGTCTCGGTGACAGAATACAGTGTGGGGTGAGCTGGGTCAACGGAAACATGGAAATGTTTTCAGAGACAGGGAAGAGTCTGGTCCTGTGCTCTTTCGGTCCTGTGCTGTTTCTGCCCTGTGTGTGCACGTGCGTGCACACACACTCTCTCTCTTTCCCAGAAGGATGGGTTTACTGCCCAGCATTATCAAAAATGTGTTCTCTGTGGGGCGTACCGCTTATGTAAGGAAAATACAACAATGAGTAATCATCTTTCCAGCTTCAAGGCTATTTTAATTTTCTTCCTGACTTGACCGTTGCTGGGACTAAGTGGGTGTGAGCTCCGGGGCAGAAGTCAGCGGGGGCTTCGCATGCTGCATCCCAGTCTCTCCAGAGAAGCATACAAGAGGAGCTGCACCCAAAAGACAGAGCGGCTCCATGTGGCACCGCTCACCCATCAGGTTTCGTGTCAGAAGCAGGAGGGCTGCAAAGCAGATTGCTCTGAGCCACGCTGTCCTGGGGACGGAGGGAGTAACTGCAGAGTGTTGTCAGATTCCCCTGCGACATGCTGTCTCTGCTCTGCTCCAGGCAGGAGGGAGCGAGAGGGATGCGCAGCCGAAGTGAGGGTCTGGACTGCATCCCGGCTGCCTGATCCGCTGGGGTCTTTCTAAGCGTTCCCACCACCACCAGCGCTGCCTTTCTCCCCCAAGCAACTCCCCAGCTAGTCTTCCCCATGCAACAAGATAAAATCTTGAGCTTTGCCAATACGCCAGTGCCTGCCAGCCCACAGGCATATAGACAAAGTCCTGCTGCTCTTTGAAACATGATAGGCAGCCCCTTGTGTCTGAGCATCACTGCTGGGCGGAAAGAGACCCCGTCCTCCTCCCTGCTCCTTACTTTACTTCTCTTCGCTCACCTTTACCTCTCAGTTACTAGCAGCACGTACAGCCTCTTTCTTGTTCCTTAAGCATTTTATTTTAGGAGAAGCCAGTCCTGCTGTCACTCGTGTGCCTGAGTTGACAGAGCGCTGGCTTTTACTCATAGAATTTGTCTGATCTCTTTTTTTTCTTGTCTTGGCAGGTGGTTATGGCTCCACACGAGCCCCCGGTTGTGTTTGTCGACAATTACATCAAGCTCCTTGCTGACTGCAGCACCGACACTTTCCAGAAGATACTAGACATGAAGGTTAGAACCAGTCCCACAGAGTTTCTGCTCGTCTGCTAGCACTGCATTGAGATTGTTGGCAACTTTTTTTCAGTAGAAATACAGAGGGGTTGGGGAGTGGGAAAAGCACTCTAAGGCAGGTGTATCCTCTGTACTCTGAAAGTGTGTAGAGTTGCTGCTGAAGAACAGCTTTTCAGTTCACTTCGCACGCTCATACCTGCTCTGGCTCCCAGGGCTGAGCCCAGTTGTCTCGGGATCATCCAGAGGTCTGCATCCAGCTCTTGGTGGGTGAACAAAAGGTTGAGGTTTGAACTGGGCTCTCCTGCAGCTATTCTCATGCACACCCGCCCCCAGATCAATGAAGTCTAACTGGCTTGCTTCACTGTTCTTTTGCTCCTGCAGGGCCTGAAGAGGAGCGAGCAAAGCAGCATGCTGGACCTCTTCCGCCAGCGCCTCCCGGCTCCCCCCTCCGGAGTGGAGAACGCCGGCTCCCTTTCACTGAGCACTCCTACGCCCGAGCAGGAGTCCTCTCGGATACGGAAACTGGAGAAACTCATCAAAAAAAGACTCTAAGTGAGCAGAAGGAAACTCTGTTGCTCAGGACTAGCTGCTCTGACTGGGAGCAAAGCTCGTCAGACTTATGATTTACAGTATGCTGCTGAAAAATCGGCGTCCCATCACTCCCACGTCCTGTGATCTCTTAACCATCGTATACTGTGGCACTACATCTCCATTCAGACCAAGGGAGGATATGACCA
>NW_008823965.1:91146-97591 GCF_000699105.1 Pygoscelis adeliae
GAGAAAATAGAGGTATCTGGAAGTCAGCAGCTATAAAAATGGTTTAGGTGGATTCAGAGAATATCTGGCTGTGATTCACTTGGTGGCCCAGCCTTCACCCTGGCTGAGCTCCTGCTGCAGCACTGAGGATTTTGCCTGAGAGTTCGGTGTTACTGCTCACTCCCTGTTGCAGAGCTGTTCTTCTGTGTCATTATTTATTGCAGGGGGTGGGAACCAACCCCAAACCATCACCACCACCAAAAAACCCCAACCCTTTAACAGCTGGGATCCAGGCATCTGCAGCTCCACTGAATTAATGAGATGCCCGGGAGAGAACCCCAAAGCAGATTTCTCCCCTGCTCCCGGGACAGGCGTGCCTAAACCACCAGTAAAACAGCAAGGCAAGTCCTTTTCAGAACAGGAGGAAAGGACTGAATTAATGCCTTCTGCACCTTGGCAAACCTCCTGCCAACAAGCCGGCAGCCTCGGTCGCTGTTACAGCTTAAAGGCCAAACTAGACATCTGCGGAGCCCATCTCCAGCTGCTTGTTATTTCTCTCGCTTGTGTTGGACTCACCCCTGCCCCGATGGGAGTTCCCGTGCTGCATCTCGCCCTCTCTCCACAAAGGGCCGTTCATGGAGCAAGCGTCAAACAGCACCAGCCCCTCGTTCTCGCGCCAGCCAGCCTGTCCCGAGCAGGGGTGTGCCCCTTTGGCGCCTTCGCCGCCCTGCAAGGAGAGATGCCGGAAATGTTGGCTTTAACGGGGAGCCTGGGCCACTTCCCAGGATGGGATGCTTCACAACAGCAGCCTCAGACTTCAAGGGCCTTCCTCTCCTCCTCCTCCTCCTCCTCTGAGCTTCAGCTTGCACCAGTGCAGAGAGGAGGAGAACCGGAGGTGAAATATTTCAGATAACCCAGGGCCCCCTTCCCGGGGGGCCAGCTCCTGCTGGTACCCAGCCACGAAACCAGCACGGAGCAGGGTTGGGGTCACTGGATGTCTGCTCCCTGCCTGTTGCGGGAGCTTCCCCGAGGAGTCTCAGTGCAGGGAGACATCGCCTCGTCGTTAGCAGCGCTGGATTTCTTCCCAAACTCCTCTGTACCCTTTTTGGGGGACTTTGAAGGCATATGCCCAACCGTGAACGATTTAATCCCATATGGGTTTAGGGGCAGATCGACCAATCGTGCCTGCTTTATTTTAACTCATGCTTCACTTGCATGTACAGGATAAAGAAGTCCTGTACCAGTTTGGCAGGTGAGGAGCAATCATGCTGTCAGATGCCTTCTTGGGAGGGTCATGCTCCCCACCGGGTCAAGTTTGGGCCTTAGGACTATATTTATCAGGGGCTGTGCTCACGAGGGATTGTAATACTTGCTGCTGCACATCTGGGAGGGGCGGATTGGACACGCTCCAGGAAAACGAGCTCTGTCCACCCAAACCCAGAGCTTCAGTAGGACCGGGGAGGGAGGAGGTGAAATGAGGAATTCCCCGAGCAAGGCAGAACCTGGGCTCACGCTGCGTCTGCCTGTTCGTGCTTCAGCACCATCCCCTCTTGGGCACAGGCTGCTCCCCTTACCTCTCCTCAGCCCCGTGGCTGTGGGAGGGAAGATTTGGTGCCCGGGTGGTAAAATCCCATCCTCCCTTTGCACAGCCGGCAGGTGAGCCTGCGCTTGAACAGGCAGGAGTAGATCACAGGATTCGAGCAGAAAGAATGAATCCGCAGAGATTAAATCCTCCCTGGTCGGGTTTTCTAACGCTGCTCAGACCTATCTGCCGGTGCAGCGAGGTGTGCGCTAACAGGTACGCTAACACCAACTCGTGGGATGTATTGGCAGGGGGGCCCCGGGCTGGGGCCCTGGCTGCGGCGTGCGGGTGCTCAGCTGCAGAGAGCCGTAGTGGTGATGTCCATCTCAGAGCAGCAGTAAAAACACTTGTGGGGAGGGACGGCAGTTTCTCGTCACTCCAGTTTTACAAATCTTCCTGAGTCTGCTGGTGCTTCGTTTATTTCCTCTCCCCATTTCACGTCGGGTGACGAAAGAAAGAACGGTGGTTGAAAGCACGTCGGGATTATGAACGGCTGTTCCCCAAGGACAGATTATCTCAAGGTGCATGTGCAGGATGGTTCACACGTTATCAAATGCAATAGCCGGGGAGGAGGGAACGTGGGTTTGCAGAGAATCATTATTCCCGTGGGGGGATGAATAATTTATTTTAGATTAATTTTTCTTTGCTCTGTCTATGGATGTCTCTCTCACTAAATTGTGAATAGCTGAAGACGATGTTCAAGTTAGCATCTCATGTCTTTCCCCAAAGGCTTCCCCCATTTCATTCTCCGCATTTTATTCTGGAGATAAGAGGAAATAAAAGGAAAAATGAATTTTTAGTTTCAGCCTTTGAAGAATGCTACAGGTCTGGGTGTTTGGAGTTCCACTTTTAGAGAGCAAGTCTGCATTTTTCTACTTTCGGTGTAAGGGTTTTGTCCCCCTGGCTCTTGGGTATGTATCAGATTTGGCACGTCCGTATGCGTATGTTAGCTGTTTGGGGTTTACATCTCTGGGGAATAAAGGATGATTTTTTTTTCTGTATAAAATGCCACTTTTTACAGTTTTTGGCTGAGGTGTAATTCTGGCTGTACGTTGGATCGTGACACTAAAATGAATTAAATCGTTACTGATGTTCATCTGCTGGGTGTTTTCTGTACAACTGCCACGCAGCAAACCCCAGCGGCTGGGACGGACCTCACCCAAAAGGCGCCGGACGCGGGGCTCCGTGCTGTCTGTCTCATTGCTCTCTCCTGCAGCTTCTCTCTTTTCTGGCTTTTCCACCTTCTGCCGCTCCAGCAAGCAACTCTCCGCCGGCAGCATCTGCATTCGCCGCAGATCCCGTGCCCTTCAGGTGTTTCAGCAGAGCTGACCTCGTGCTCCTAAATAATCAGATCCTTTCTGATGACTTCAACTGCTGGAGAGATTTCTGAGATAGGTGCCCTAATTTCTCCTTTGAAATTAAGAGGTAGCGCCTTTTTTCCACACGATGCATGACGTCGGAGGAGTTTCTTTCGCTTGGAGAATTAATGACTCATTTGCTTTTCTCCTAGCGCTCTGCCGGTCCTGCCCCCTCCACCCTTGGGCAGGAGCAGCCCGCGCCAGGCAACGCGGGTGTTTATTTCTTTCACCAGATTTACAGCCGTGAGTTCGAGCATCTGAGTGACGATGTCCAAGTCTCCGTAAGCCTTTTCTTGGCCACAGCTGGGCGGGCGGCAGATGTGGACGCTGTTCGGCAGCATCAGGCCACGGCTCTGCTGTGCTTAAGAAAATGAGCTGAAGCATTTGTCTTTGGGCTGTGTCAGGAAAGGCTTTGGCAGAAGGCATTCCTCTGCGCGCCTGCTCCGCTGGGGCCGGTTACACCAGCTAGTGCTACCGTCACCCAAAATTTCTAGGTTAAAGCCTGTGCTCGTTCCCTTCTCTCAGCCAAAACAGCTCCACCGGTCCCGAGCCAGAGTCCAGGTGGGAGCACGTGGGCTCAAGTACTTTGCCAGCCTCGTCTTTGAGAGCGCAGGGACATCTGGGGGTGGCGGGGGCCTGGGGCCAGCGCTGCTTGGGGTGCCGGGGGCGTCCCTGCTGGGAGCGGGGCAGGGGGGTGCTTCGTGGGCCCTCGCCTTGCCTGGGATACAGGATCACCAGGACCAAAGTACTGCGGTTTCCCTGTGCTCAGGCCCCTGGAAAGTGGCGGCGCCTTCCAGTTCCCAGCAGGACACGGAGAGCCCACGGGGCTGCCATCGGGGTCTGGATCCCACGGGGAGGGGAAAATCGGCCTTTGCCACTTGCAGCACATGGAGCTTCCCGAAGCCCTGGGAAAGCCACGGCTCGTGGCTCAGCGGTTCACGAGGGCGGTGGCAGCAGGGCTGTAAAAGCCGATCAAAACTCAGCAACTTCAGCAATGTGCCGCCCGCGTTCGTCCCTGCAGCCGAACCGCTCGCAGGGCTTGCGTCAATCCCACTGCTTCGAAGCGTCGCTGTGAGCATGACTGCCGTGCCCGGCGGGTTCGCGGTCTGCTCCGCGGGGAGCAGCCTGGCATTTCCCATCGTTTGGAAATAATTTTCCATCGTTATCAAGTAACACGGGATCCTTCTGATTTGCTTCCCGCCTGCCCGCAGCGACGGCCCCCCACACCGCATCAATGTGCCTATTGTTCGGTTGCTGATTAAGCCGAGCGCGCCCGGCCCGGTGGAAAGTCCTTTATGGAAGGAGAATCTTGATAAGATATTCGTATCCGCTCTGTCCCGGCTGTGCACAGGCAGTTAAAAAGTAAATAACATGGACAAACAGGCTGGGATGTACAGGCAGGGGAAAAGATTTTCAATGCCACCAGGGACTGCATAGATCGGTACGGTTTGCGAGGCTTAAAAAGAGACGGGCTTTTCGAGAGGGCAGAGTACATGTGCATTAAAAGTAGGGCCCCTGTATACAGAGGTTATCAATAATATTTTAGTTATTGATTAGTTAAAATTCTGGTTAAACACTTCCTTTGCATCCTAGCAGGCGAATTTACAGCTCTGGATGTTGGCGCTGCGGGAGATCCTCGGGTCTGAGCCTGGTGCGAGGCAGGGCGGGCTGCGGAGCCCCCTCGGCTGCTCAGACACCTCCATTTCACCTGCCAAGCCCAGAAACGAGAGCCTGGAAGGGCACAAAAAAATTGTCATTTGTGTCAAGCCAGGCCAGAGTGGTTTTTTGCTAGTAAATAAAGAGCAGCAAGATTTCCAGAAGCCCGTGCGGCTCTGCTCATCCCAGGCCCAGCCGGCTGTAGCCTCGCGCAGCTCCCCAGGCACCGAGATCCCTCGGACTCGGACCCCCAATCCCCACGGGAGTGGCTGTGGGGGCACCCACAGCCCTCAGAGGCGGCTGCTGGGAGATGCCACAGGTTTCCCCCGCCCGGCCCCCGCCAAATTGCACTAACTCGGTTATTGGCAGTGTGGGTTTTAGCCCAGGAGCTGCATGGCAGCTCTGAAATAATGATCGCGTTCATCTGGAAACTGCTCCAGCGCCTTCTGAGGCGTCTAATTTCATAAAGGGCTTTTATGGGAGATTTTGGAGCGAGGAGCGATCAATTTTCCCATTGCTCACGGAGTCCAGAATCTCTCTTTTTTGGGATGCATTTAAATCAAAAGGAAGAAAACACCTGTCCAGCACATTTGCTTAACCCCAAAGATTTCAATCAAAATTTTTAATGTTCTTTTTCTCTCCATCTGCATTTTTCAGCAAAGACAAACAGCCTCATAGTATTTCTTCAAAGGAATGTAAATTCCTTGAGGAAGTCTCCGGAGTTCCCAGCACTGCATAGCTGCAAACCACAGACGCCTACGGCTGAAAGCTCTGCTCTGCTTTTAATTTTGGGGCAGGGAAGGAATTCTTTTCAGGGGTTTGGGTTCACTTGTGCTGGGCCCGTCAGGCCAGACTCCTTGTTACTGCACAGGGGAGTGTTGACTTTGGCTGGCTGCAGACAGTTGCTTTCCCTGCACAAGAGTATTCCCCCACCAAATCTGATGACACGGCGCAATTACTTCATTAGGATTTTCCAAAAAACGTCCCCTCGGTCTCATCTAGTGCTAGAAAGACCTTTTCCCTCTGTTTTCTTGTTTCGGCGTTGGGAGCTTTGCCTGAAAAATGCAATTAAGGGTGGCAGTGCTGCTGCCTGGGTCTAAATCCTTGGGGGGGGGGGGGGCTGAGAAAGAGCAGCCTGGGGGGAAAACTGTGCGTTTTGAAGGGTGTCGTTAAACTCCCAGGGGTGAGTGAAGCCTGTCCGTAAGAGCTGCTGCTTTGCAGCCTGAACAAGGCCCCTGTTTCCGCTGCGAGCTGCCCTCCCAGAAAGCTGGGGCAGCTGCTGCTGAGGTGGAGCAATGGGAGAGGGTGGCTGAACCACCAAGGGACCGGTGCCCCCCCGTTTCCTCCCCCGTCCCCGCTCTCATCCCAGTCCTGCCCCAGTGGCTGAGCGAGCACCGCGCTGCCCCGTCCCTGTGCCGGCATTCACCACCGTGGCCTGTCCCAGGCCGAAACTGCCCCTCGCCCGCTGGGAGCGCCCGGGCAGACAGCGGGGTTAGGCCTGGTCTCAGCAAAAACGCTTTACTTAATAAATCTGGTTGCGGTGCATGGACACTATCAATAACTCCCGGTTGCTTTTCTGTACCCTCCATCCCTGGCAGCTGTGATGCTCGGTCCAGGGGGGCCTGGGGGGCTTAACCCGGCTGCCAAAACACCCAGCGGACCCTTGCTATTGGTGAAATCAGTGTGTTGCAGGTGGGGGCAGACCGGAAGGATCTGGCAGTCGGGGCTCGCTCTCTCAGTGCTCCCCAAAATCCGTGCTGGCATGGGAACGGGCAGCGCATTTGGACGGTGCACAGTCCCCGGGTTGGACTAGGGCCGCCTTTGGGGCAGCCCATCGGGAGCTGGTTTGGCCGCTGCCGTGCGGCTGGGG
>NW_008823965.1:99440-108370 GCF_000699105.1 Pygoscelis adeliae
GAGCCGAGGCGTCGGCAGGCAGGGCTGGGGCCGTGTTGGGTCAGGGCAGCCGGCGGTGCTTTTAAAAAGCCTCCGGCTTTGGGGTTGGTTCTTGCTGATGCAAGGGAAGCCCCTGTCGCTCCTGCCCCAGGTAGGGGTTGGGCCGGCGTCGCAGCAGGTCTTTGGAAATCCCTGTGGAAAATGAACTCTCGTTATTCCAGAGAGTGACCCAGAGTAGGAAGTTTGTATGTTAAACTATGGTTTCAGTTAACAGTATGAGATAGAGATGCGCTAGTTTTTCACAAAATGATTGTTAAATGTTGACGCTGAGCTGTTAGTACAAATACTTTGGAAGCCACGGATCTAGAGGAGAGAGCCCTTTAGTACAGGGGGGCTGCCGTGAAATTGGAAAAGGCCGTAGGAGAACCGTGTGTTGAACAGGAGAGATGCTCACAGCCCCCTCGCCCCTGGATAGTAAAGCACACGTGCAGAGGTGGCTTCAAAAACACAAGTGGGTTGCTTCCCTTTGGGGCCGCTTTGGTTTCCTCCTGCCTGCGGGACGTTGCTGGGCCGGTGTCGGCTCGCGGCGCTGCCCGTCCAGGAGAGGAGCGCGGGGAAGCTCCATGAATCGCCGCTCAGTGGGAATGAGTTAATCCTTCCCAACAGGTCGCGTGTGAATTAGGCAGGTTGGATTTATCGCCTTCAAATAGTAGCCACAGCGTAGCTGTGAAATGAGGAGGTTGCTCACGGCGAGATGCCCTGCAATAATTTCCTGCTGTGATCTGCCTGTGGGGATATCTGATGAATCCAGCAAGGAGAGCTCTCTCATAGACTCATGTAACGTTAGCTATGAATTGAACGTGAGCTCATACTGTGAATGGACTATAGTTCACGCTGCAGAAAGCTGCGCTGCACCGAGGGCCTGTGCTTCTCTCTCATTTCCCAGAGTGGCTCCTCTGAAGTCAGCTCCCGGAGTTAGGACTGCGTCTTCCAGAAAACACACCTTGCCACATCTTTGATGCTGTAGACCGGTGTCAGGTCAGACCTGTGGGTTGCACCCGTAGGCATGTCTTGGACTAGCAGATCCTCTTGCACATAAACATGAACCTCGACAGCTCTGTACCAAGAGCTAAATAAATGCGTTTTCTTGCAAATATACTGAATTGTGACATAAACGGGATTATTTTTGCATTTTTTGCAGAATTCTGTGTTCTCTCCCAGCCCTGTTCTCCCCAGCTGCCCTCCAAGATTGTGTCCTTTATCCTTTGGCGAAGGAGTTGAGTTTGACCCTTTACCACCAAAGGAAATAAGGTAAATATTGCGTTAGTCATCTAGTTCTGAAGGAGTTAGCATGTAGAGGAGTAGTTAGGCCTTATCAGTGCCTGTGAATCACATCAATTTATTTGCAAAGCTATTGTTCCACGCAGCTGTACATTCCTGGACCTGGACATTTGTACAGGCTGAAGGAGTGTTCAGCCTCTTTTAATCCCATATGGTTTTTTTCCAGGAAGACTTTCCTGTATTTTGCTCTCCTGCTTTTACTTCATTGCACTGCTCCAAAATGTTGCCTTTCAACTGATGAACCAGAAGGCAGTCGTGAGGGAAGATCTTCAAAGCAGCCATCTTTCTAGGACTGTTTTATTAGGGGAAAGGAATTTTGCTCTCCTAACCTCATGGGTTTGTAATAAGCACTTTCTATCTTACCATCTGTGGCTGGTTGTGTGAACTAAAAGAAACGTTAATATTAAGAGAGTGCATAATTATTTTTTTTTTAATGCGCTGCATCACTTCGCAGCCTGTGAATTATTCCTTTGAACATCATGATTTGCAGTAATGAGAAATGAAGGCTCCCAGCTGATTATTGTGCAAGCAGAGGCAGACTGATACAATCAGATGGAAGCCTAATGCAGGGGAGGGTAGAAAGCGTTGGTTGCCCTGGTCTGGGGAAGGAGCTCACCCCGGCTGGAACTGAAGGCAGTTAGCACCGTGAAAAAGCTAACGCAGAGTTGTTGCAGTGTGAAGGAGATGAAAACTTTCTTTTGTAATCCAGACAGAGGATTTTCTTGCCAGCAGAGTTTGATGTGCAAATTGTAGTGTTTTCCTGCCAGTTGAATCTTCAGAGAGTGCCCCATGCCGGGAGCGATAGCAGAGAGCTCCCGTGTGACTCTTGGCAGAGGAGAACTGAGAAAATAACGTGTGCTTCCATGGACTTGGCACTCCGAGGAATTAGGATGCTTATGTGCAAGGCCTAAATGTGGATCTAGGCTTCTGGGTTTAGGCACTGAAGTTTGGAGGAGGTTCTTAGCTTCATAGAGCTCAGGCTTAAAACGATGGACACGAGGATTGAGAAGATGTTCGGTAGTGCTGGCAGCTGGACAAAACAGTGACAGAGCCGGGCGTGCTGCTAACGTAAGGCTTTTTCCTTAAATGGGGGAGTGAGACACCAGCAGGCAGTGTTTGCGTTGTGTGGCTGTTCCTGTGTTGAGGTGGCAGGTGCAGGGCTGAGGAGCCACCCCGGTACCCCACGGCTCTGTTCTCCAGAAAATGCAGCCTGCTACTCCGGAGCAGAGCTCACGCACATGTCTCTTGTATTTCAGGTACACATCCTCGGTTAAATACGACTCAGAGAAGCACTTCATTGATGACATCTATATGCCAGTGGGCTTAAGCATTTCTTCTTGCAGTCAGACGGTCATCTGTGTCCCAAACTGCACGTGGCGCAATTACAAAGCAGAGGTCCACTTGGAGCCCCGCAACAAGCCCCAGCGTTTCACCAGCACCACCATCGTCTACCCGAAGCACGCCAAGACTGTGTACACCACCACGCTGGATTACAACTGTCGGAAGACCATGCGGCGGTTCCTCTCCAGCATAGAGCTGGAAACTTCGGAGTACCTTGGGAACGACTGTGTCCTGGATGGTTGCTGACTGACGGCTGTCCCTCTTGCTCTGATCCATCCCAGTCCCATCTAACGTACTGTGCTAACTCCACTAGCTAAAGCGGGTACAGACCCTCTTTCTCAGCTCTTAATTCCTGCTTTAAGCATCAGAATGGCCTGAACGCAGTTTTCTGTGGGAACATAACTTAGTAAAGAACTTGTTTCTTCGCCTTTAAAGTTGTGAGTTCCCTCCCCTTCCCCTCAGTGCAGTAATCAGATGAAAATAAGGGGAAGTATTTTCCCCGAGAAAAAATTGACAGGTAAGAAAGAATGCTGAATAGTGCCTGGTAGGTGGAAATCCATTTGATGCTTTGTGGTGATATGCAAAAATAAGGGCGGTTCACGCTCTTGCAGAGAATCTACCAGGTCATTTGGTTACAGATAGCCAGAGCTGTCATTCATTTCAGTTTAGATCGTGAGACTGTTTTGTCTAGAAGAACCATCTGGAAATGGCTGGACAAAGCTAACAGAAAAATCTGGAATTCTGCATTTAACAGATATAAAAATGTTATCCTATGGCATTCATGTCCAGTTTGAAGGTGTGAGTTGGAAAGAAGAGGAATTCTGAGTAGAGCAGGAGATAAGCTGCTTTTGCAGCTCCAGGCAGCAGAGAAAGGATCAGGTAATTCAAATTCTTTAGGTGAATGGTGCGATGTATCTTCTGTAGTTACGACTTCTACAGCGCTATAGTCTGTGTAACACGCTAGCATTTGTGTACTACGTGTAGCGGGACTTGTAATGAAGAATATCAGACCAAATATTATCCCTGTATTGTTGGAAAGTCAGGTCTTGACAGTGTGGTGGTGGAAAAACACCAGTGCCTAGTTTTTACTGACGTCGTTCTGTCTGCACTTAAGGGAGTTGTTACTAGGAAAGTTTCAGAAGATGTGCCGTGTATACAGGGACCTAGAGCGGAGAAGGAGATGCTGGGGTCGGGCGTAAGACGCTGTCGTGGTGGGGGTTGTGGAGAGGTAGATGGTAGCAAAGGACAGGCAAATTTTTACTGCATAGCAAAATCCACAGCTGTAGCTCTGCTTCCCCGTTGAGCTTCTCATTGCAAAGGTCCGTGTCCTCTCTGGACTTGAATATTCAGGATGTCACTGGGATGGGGTAGCATTTGCCTGTCTGTAGGCTGCTGAATAACCCCTCCAGTCCCAAGTGCATGATGAGTTTGGGGACCAAAGGGAATAACTTCAGGTGCTGTGAAAGGCCATCTGGATGTTACGTGCATTAGTTTATCATGCGCTTTGATGAAAATAAGACAAAGAGGTTTCTTACTTTACCCAGATTTTTGGGGTTTTTTTTTCTATACTGACAATGTAGTGTGGAGAGCATCCGCTTTTGGGAGTGTGGCTTATGTTGGTGGCTAGCGTGGCGTAGCAGCTCAGAAACACTTGGTAGACTTGACTTAGCTGGACACGGCTTTTCCAAAACTCCTCTGAGGTGTGGGTCACCTTCTGGTGCAGCATCAGCCCTGGACCTGCTTTTAAAGAGGACTTCACTAGTGCGTCGCCTCAAGGGTGAATGTTGTCAGTGGTGAATTAGAAACTCGGGAGCCCGTTCTTGAGCTGTACTTAACGCGTGTTTGTGCAAGTGTGATGAATGGTGTGGAAGTGTACTCGAGTGTGAACTGAAATGATTTGGGAGACTAAAAATGCAGCAGGACGGAAAGCTTGAGTCTGTGTGGTTTGGGTTTTTTGTTGTTTTGGTTTGGTTTTTTACTTATTTATTAGCTCAGAACAGAATGTCCTTAATCTTTGGTACTGGCCTCAGAAAACCAGATCCTAAAACCAGGGTGACAGAGGATGCCAAAGTCGGGTGGGCATTGCTCCAGAGTTGTTAAGAGCAGCACATTCTTCTCAATAAACGTGTTGGTTTCAGACTACAGTATTTAGGAGAAGTATCTTAAATACATGTTGCAAATCTCCCCTAAACATTGCCCCAAGATATACTTGTCGCGAAACAGAAGGCACAACGCAGCCCCTAAGTGCGTGGGGTTTCAAATGGACAGAACTCTTCTTTGGGGAAGCTATTGCATCGTGGCTCGCTTCGCAGTTTCGTGTACCTTGCTCCTGAAACATCTGGTGCTGGCCGCTGTTGGACACAGGACGCTGCAAGAACACGGACCCTGGATTGCTCCGACAACGCTCTAAAAAGAATTCGTTTGCAGGAGATCTGAGAGAAGATTATTTTAAGTTGTAATCGTTAATCGTCCCTAGTTAAATTAGCAATTAAATGACCTTTACACTATGGTTTTAGGATAAAGCACCTGATTTTTATAAAGCAAACAAACTTAATTATGTACCTCTTAAAAATATTTTAATTGGTAGAGATACCTTTTAAATTATTTATGTTCCAACATTTGCAAAGCTCTGATTAGTTCTGTGCAAGTGTTCTGATGTCTGTGACGTTTCCCACCCCCCCTTTCTAATTTTCAGTTTGTCTTTTACTTTATTGGTAATAAATGATCTGAAAACCATCATATAGGGAAGTCTCTTTATTTTTCATTCGAAGCTTTTCAGTGTTTATTGTGGTATTTACTTAGTAATAAATACATAATATATCCTGCCAATCCCAGCTTGTTTCTCTTGTATCATGTGTTGCTGCTGTTTACGTATTCTAGGAAGGCGTTTCCTATATAAAACTGTGTATTTAAAAGAACCCAACACCAAATGTTGTGGGTTTATCAGTTTAGTAAGACACTTCAAAAAGTGCCTTGAAGACAGGTGAAAATCCTCTCCAGTATGTATTTGAGTCTTTCATCTGGTATAGTTTTATTTTTAAAGAGTTTCTGGTATGGATTTCAGCATATCCTGCAAGTGAAGCACTTACCCTTTTCAAGTATAACAAGTATTTAACCAGACAGGAGTTTCTTTTTAATTTTGGTTAAAAATGTAGATGCTCAAATGCTACTTCGGTAAATACAGCATAAAAATAAGACTAGAATGTGTTATGCATTAACAAAATAGATGGTTACAACTATTGTTTTGAGAGAAATGCTGTAGTGTTTTTCTGGATACTTAATCTGTTCTTTAAACTTCTGAATTTGCAGGCTTGCTGATTTTGTTAGTATCTCTGGCAGAGTAGAAATGCATGCAATTGAACATCAGTTAATTAATTCATAATGGGATTTTTTTCTTACTCTTAATTGTTCATCTAGTTATCTGCTTGCAAAAGCTCTAGATTTGCGTGTAATGACATTATTGGAATCTAGGGAGCTTTGAAGCTGTTCTAAAGCATGCCACTGCTCCTGCGGAAGTCTGTGCAAGCATTTGAGTATCATGCACTGTTTAAAGTATTAAAGAGGAGAAAAGCCATATGTAAACACCAATTGCCATATAAAAGGCAGTCCATTTGAGGAGCCATTAAGAAAAAACTTTAAAAATCAGAACAGTATCTTTCAGGAGGGTTTCAGGAAAAACTTTCTCTCCTTTCAGATGTGCCATCTAACTTCCAAATACTTCCTTTATTGTGGCCCGGGCTGTTTTCCTTTAATATTGTAGTAACACTCCGTATGAA
The DNA here is from genome assembly GCF_000699105.1 of Pygoscelis adeliae. NCBI lineage: Eukaryota > Metazoa > Chordata > Aves > Sphenisciformes > Spheniscidae > Pygoscelis > Pygoscelis adeliae. Next base: position 105,878 of record NW_008823965.1, read on the forward strand.
AGATGTTCCTTTACTATGAGAATTTGAAGTAGGGGAGTACAAGGCAGCCTACTGCTTGACATGATTTTTAATTCATATTGGCCAAATGGGCTTCTAGTAGTACATACCATGACAAGGATAACTCCATTGTTATAGATGTGCTCTATTTCCCTTGTGTGTATGCTGTGCTTCTCCAGAATGTCAAATCTGAGGGTCTGATACAATGAATTTTTATAACCAAATAAAAGACTGTACCTAACAATTAGATCACAAGCCAGGAGATGAGGGCTGGATTCCAATCCTGGATTTTGCAGCTCGCTTAGTTTCAAGTACTAGGTAAGTTTGTGTGCCTGCAAATCATTTTAGCCTCCAGACAAGGTATCCGGTCGTTCAGCTGCCCACACTCAGTTTCCCCATCTGCCACAAGGGCTGTGCTTGCTGGTTTCGGGACCAGCAATTCATGACGTGAATACCTGAAAAGCTCAGGTGTAATGCAGTGAGTATTATTTTGAAATAAACTAATAGCTATAACTAGGGATACTCCAGGACGAATTGGCAGTATGGAAAGGAGCACTTTTAATTGTTGTAGTCCGAGTTGCATCCATATTTTAAGTAACAGGTTGGTTTGTTTTTAAAATATAAATGTCCCGTTCTCCACACAGATATAAGACAGTGAGTAATCAGTACTAAGCTACAGAACTTGTTGAGAGATTTTGGGTGACACCACTGGTTGCAGCTCGGAGACTGTGCTAGCTTGTTCAGCATTCAGGACCAGTTCACGCTTGCTCCTCTGGAAAATGACTGCAGCAATCTTCTTTACATACTGTGTGATCGCTGCTTGTGCATGATGCCCTGCGATGAAGTAATGGGGAATGCCTGACGGTTGGGCACAGCTCAGTGGGCAAATGTTGCTGGATATACGATTCGTACCGTTTCCTTCTGTTCACCTTATAGATACGCAGCCTTTCTTCCTCTGCTACAGGGTCTTCAAGAATCCCGTCCCATCGAAGGCTTTCGTGAAGCTGAGCAGAAAGACCTTGATCAGTTTGACTAGAGTCCGAAGTGGTGGAAGCTGATACTACAACCTTGCTTATTTCCGCATCCTTCTGATTCTCTTCTGCGTTATTTTGGGCTGAGTCAGGGTTCCTCCCAGGACTTGGGATTTCAAGCGATGGAGGGGAGTGGGCCTGCTGCTTTCTGGTTTTGCGGTGGTGCTTATCTGTTAAAATGATAAACGCTGTTAGTGAAAATGCATGCATTGCCTCTGAGGCTTTCCTGCTTATTGCATAAGGAGGATGATGAGACAAGTGCTTGCTGTGCCTTTACGTGCCCATTAATAAGAAACCAAATCTATAAGAAAATATTAATGGCCTAAAAATCTTATTTTTAAGTGGGAAAAATATATGTATCTGATTGGCTAACGTAACGATTCTCACACCTGTAAAATGCATTTATTGAGGCTGTTAATGCATTAATAGCATTTCTATACTGGCATCAAGTTCACTGTGCTTGCCTAACTCAATTTAGGCAGGAAATAAATTCTTAATTGTTGGGGATTTTTTTTAGGCTGTTATCCATTAATACAGCAAGCAATGTGATTATTTTTTTTCTTATAGTACAACTTCTGGAAACTTTCAGGCACCTTTTGTACTAAGATATTGGAAGTGAACGGCTATTCCTTTACGTGGAAAATTTTTTGAAATTAACCTCTCCTTTCTGTAGCTATAACAGCAACTCAACCCCACTGATGAGAAGTTAGATCAGTGCTGTGACTCACGCCCATGGAACGGCAAATACTTAAACAACTGTACTGTAGCTCACCAAAAAGAAAACCACTAAATATTTACAACATCCCAAATCTTAGGCAGTTTATGAAATTTCCTACTTCTTGACAGATGTCTTATGCCTCCTACTGCTTATACTGTGTAGTTACACGTACCCAATCTTTTCTTGGATAGATTTGTAGCTATATATGAAAGTACACGTAAAGAGGCTACAGGTTCAGTGAAAGGTTTTGAAGTGCCATAGATGATTTCCTAGGGAAGGTTGTTTTTTCTCTCCACAGCAGTTGTCCTGCAGGATGGAGAGAGAGCTGAGCGCCACATCTTCTGGCCAATGCGGACAGGTGAATCCGAGCTGCCTTCCTGCTGGTACACACACTCCGGCTGCGCGTCCCTTCGTGAGTGTGCAGCGTCAACTGCACAAACGTGTGATGTTGAGCAGTGGTCACATACCAGCCTGACACACACACGGCTTCGCCCGATGACCCTTTCCCTCCCCAGGCCTGCCCGGACCCTGCGTGGGGCATTTTGGGGACAGCTGTGGGGAGCGCGGCGGCTTCGCGGGGGACAGCGGCGTTTGCCCACGCCTGCTGCGGGCAGCCAGCCCAGCTCACCTGCCCGTACAGCGGTGGTGGCGGCACTCCTGCGCGGCACCTGCTGCTGCTGCTTCTTTCTCCGTGGTGGCTTCGTGCCGGGGGCCTGCGGTGGAGGGGGGCACGGGCAGCCCCTCGCC
>NW_008823965.1:108744-113998 GCF_000699105.1 Pygoscelis adeliae
GCCCTCCATCTCTCATCTCACCCCAGGGCGTTCTTGCTCCATCTCCCCTCAGCGCCTTCCCTTCCACCTCACCTTCCCCCTTCACCTCTCCTCCCCTCAGCACCTTCCTCTCCATCTCACCACTGCCTTCCCCATTCCTTTTCCCCTCCACTTTCCTCAACACCCGCCCTTCAGCGAGGTCTCCAGGGCAGCCATGGCACAGTGGCAAGCCTGGGCCTGCCTGCTTGGCCAGGGGCCCCACGCCATTGCTCTGTGTGAACAACCCTGTCCAGCACAGGTTTCCTCCCCAGTGCCCCTCTGCATATGTAAGTACTGGGGCTTGCCTGAGGTAATATGGCCACCCCAGAAAGTATTGGCTTGTCCGAGGTAGTACAGCCCTGGCAGCAGGTGAAGTATTGCAGGGCTGCGAGGTTTGCAACACAGTGCTGCTGCAGAGGGAAAAAATCAAAGCCGAATCCATTGCAGGGAGACCAGCTATTGGGGTCCTTCCCACCCCTTCATAGTACCTCAGCCCTGTAAATGAAGGGAAACTCCCCTCTCCCTCCCCTCCCCTCCGCCTTTCCCCACATCAGAGCAGTGAAGCTACATGTGAAACAGCTTCTGAGATGGCAATACCTCTCCCGAGTGTTTTGGGGCTGGCGCGATCCTCAGATCTCCTGCCCTTGCTGCTGTGTTCGTGGTGGTGACCATTTTAACAGCCTCACCAGTGAGGGGGATTAGTGCCTCTCCTTCAGAGGTGAGCCTGGATGAAAAGCATTCGCAGGAACTCTAGCAACAGTTGCTGAAGCAATGCACTGCTTATTTGTCATCCTCTCCCTGGAAATAACGTGAGGTTTAATCCTGGTTTGGTTGCGTTCTCCCCCTGCCTGCCTGCCTCTTTCCTTCTCTCGTCCTGATCTATTTAGATGTGAAATTTGGCAGACGCTCGTGGTTGCATTCAGACAGGTTGTGATGAAATCAGGCTCCCGGGAGGCTGCTCCCACAGCGGATACCTGGGCTGCAGGCAGCACTTCTCCGACTGCCGCTAATGGTCTGATTTCAAAGTGTCAACAGCAGGGGTTTCGTAGTGATGGTTATTACTAATGCTGTACAGCAGCCAGCAGGTCTCCAAAGCCTGCGTGTAGATGAAAGGGATGGTGACACAGGGCAGAAAGGCACGGAAAACAGAAACAGCAGTGATGGGATGTAAATAATTCATCCAGACTGAAAAGCGAGTATAATATTTTTGGAGAACTGCTGAGGGAAAGGGATTACTTATAGCTAGTGATGGTTGTCGCTAATTTTATTATGATAAAACCTGACTTGCCAGCCAAAATTAGAGCCCAGTGGTAGTGGCTGGCCTGAGCTACATAAAAGAAAATAATCTTCTGACAGCTCCTCCCTGGAGTTCCAGGACAGGTAGGACCAACGTTCGCCTGGTTAACCTGCCCCTTCTGCTGCTGCAGTTGGCCAGGAGGATGCTGGGTGGTGAGGTGCTGCCTGGCAGCAAGTAATGTTATTCTGAAAGGGCATCATCTCCAGGCAAGTCCCTTACCCTCTTACTGCTTTCTGTCACTTTTCTCTTTGTCCCCCTTTTCTGTTTAGGCTGAGAGTCTCAAACTCTGCCATGCCCAGCGCAGCCAGACTCCAGTCTCAGTGGATGTTCTACCTGCAATGCACGGTAAAAATACTAAGAACAAACCTTGCACAATCCCCTGAAGGTTTCACTGCATCTTGGAGGCATGTATCTTTTGAAAATAAACATATCATGAATTCATAAAGTAGAAGTCCAATTTGTAAACCCTTGCCAGGAAGGGTAGTTGCATTCAAGCGGTAGGTCTAATCTATATGTGTAAGGGTTGTTAGATTTGTCTTTCAATTTGCTTGAATATTCCTACTGTCCTCTTTAATTTTAGCTGGAGTGTAAAATGAAATAAAGGTACGGTTGTATTTGTTTCCTTTGGTGAGACAGGGGTGTTATGATGGCCTCCCATTCAGTATAAAATCTGGGTAATGCAACAGGCGGGTGCCTCTGAGAGGAGATTTGTGAACGTGCCTTATATCCTGATTGCTTATACGATTACTAATTTTTCCAATTATATAGATCTGGTGACACGAGGAAGGAAACTTGCAAGCCTTAAATTCAAAGCCCAGCCTAAGCTGGTGTCAGAAGGTGGATCTTCACAGTTGTAGTGTATTTGTATATGTGTATTTTTATGAGGACATCAAAGAAATGCCGAAAGCTCAAATATATAACCCATGGCTGCTGGGTTCTAACTCAAATGGCTTTTATTTGGTGGGGGGGCAGGGGGTTCTTGGTGCACTTTTTGACTTCAAATGCAACTACACTGAGAAATTCCTCTAGATTTGCTGTGGGACCAGTTTACTCCAAAGTGTGCATCATTTTCCTGTGCCACAGATACACTGAAACTCCATATAGACCTACTGCACTGGGCTACTAAGGAAGTCTTCTTGTGAAATGTTATAGTCGATGCTGTAGGCTTACCTTGAACAAGAAAAATAGCATTAGACCTGACTTGTTCATGCAAGCAAAAAGAGCGGTGGATCAGAATGGGGAGTTTGTCTTTAAAACAGGTAAAAAAGCAGCTTAATTTGCTATGAAGCATCAGTATTCTTTAAACGTTTCCTTTGTCTTATATATTCTTGAGCAGGTGTGCTCTATAGGCAAGAATTTTTTTTTTTTTGTTCGGATTAGGGACTGAATCATTGACCTTTTCTATTAGAGGGATGAATACAAATTGAATCACTGAGGACCAAACAGTAGAGGATTGCAATCAGACTAACAGCTTGGAGAAAAATCCTGGCCTTCTTGCTGCGAATTGTAAAGCGGCTAGACTGAGCTGGAGTGCTCAGGGCGATGGGAAGGGAGTGCCAAACATCTCTGGCTGTGGCAGCTCCTTGCCAGTTGTCAGCCTGTGACCCTAAGAAATGGTCTTTCCGAGATAAGCAGCCAGCCAGTTTGGCCTTTGGTTATTCTGTGTGTTTAAAATTGCTCATAATTAATACTTTTATTATTATTTGTGTATTAAAACACTAATTGTCCACCTCAGATTCTTGTGTCAAATGCTGAACAGACAGATGATGAGAATCCTTACCTGAAGGAACCTGTGGTCTAACCAGAAACGACAGCCAAACTGTGGAAAGCAGACCAGCAGTGCAACGCCTCAGCTCTGATTGCCCGGCAGGACACGACTGAGAATGGGAGCTCAGCCCCCTGCTGACCAGTCCGGTGTCCAAAGTGGGAATCATTTCCTGTAGCGCGCCAGGACTGTTACAATTAGGATTGTTTTGCTGTACAACAGGGCTGCTTTTAAGCATCTGTAGTTCTTCCGGAGGACACCTTCATGCCCACGAGTTTAACATCTCTCCAAAAACGGTGGCCTTTATTTTTCATCTCATGAGAAATGTGCCTGTCCGAGGGCGACGCAGAAAGGCTGTTCCCCGGCGCGCATTTACGTGCTGTGCTGAAAGGAGACTGGATCAGCTTGGGGCATCTGCGGTGCCGCTGTCAGCGTCGCTGATGGGCGTGCAGGAGAAGGTTGCTATCCGTTACAGTCCTTGTCATGTGTATATTTAAAATCTCTGGCAGCTGTGATCTGGTGAATAATTCAGTGAAACCCATCATCGATAAAAGAGAAATTTTGAAGGGTTCTTTGGGTGGAAGTGCCTGCTTTCTGAGAAGCAAGTGTATTAAAGATTGGCTTCATGCTATCAAGATAAAACTCATATTTAGCCTTTTTAAATTTTTAATGTAATGTCACATTTATTCTCTGTGACTTCCAGCTACCAAGGCCCAGCCTTGCAGTCGGACTCTGAAGCATCTGTGGTTCTGTGGGGATCCTGATGAGCAAATTCAACAGCAGAATGGATACAGGCTCTGAGACGTGTGTTGTTTCCTGTGCCTATTGCTCCTGCCAGTACAGCTGGTTAAATAAGGTAATTTATCTTTTTCCTAAAGTTGGCTGAACCGTGTGTTTAATTTATTTATATTATTGACTGTGTGGAGGACTACCCTGGTGCGAAATGTCATCTCCAAGTGCTTTCTTTCACAGAAATACAGGCTCTGTATCAATGCAAACACTGCTTCCTCTGATGTATTTTTCAACATTTGCCTAAACCAAAAAGCAAAATATATACTCAGACTTGAACTCGATTTAGATAAAAGGTGGCTTAGGGTCCCTAAGCTTATCCTGTGAGGTTTTGTGGATGTATGGAAATGATGGGGCTTGCAGGGCCACCGGGTTTCTCAAGAGCAGGCTCTGAACGGGCAGTAAAAGCACGCATCGAGGATTTATTTTCTCTTCCTTTCTCTTTTCCTTCTCTGTTTTTCTCTCCCTCCCTTCCTGTCACATGGCAAATTTACTCACTGCATCCACTGGACGTTTGGACAGTAATGAGCCCTAATTTCTGTGTGCACAGGCTAGTGCAAAGGAACAACTGTTTTCCTGTGATTTTCTGTCGACTCACCGTATGATCCCAGGCTGTCACTTCACCAAGTGCTTTGCTCCCCCCCTTCCCACCCTCCCTGTGCTGCATGGGACAGTAATTAGCATTCGCACGGCTCTCCAAAAGGCGAAGCAAGACATGTTTTATTACGATGAAGCGTGAGGGAGTGGGCTACAAGCAATTGTGGAAAGCAGCAGAAAAACCACGCCGGCCCCCTTGGTCGCTGTGCAGTGAGTTGGTTGAAGCAGGTTGGCTGGGTCGATCGCGGCGCGTTGGGTCCACGCCGTACCCGGTTCGCAGTCCTTCCTGCAGACTGAGCTTTTACTGAGGTGGGGAGCCCGTTCGCAGGACCGTCCACAGCAGTCCCGGGAGGAATGGCTTCACTGTAAAAAAAGCGAGACCGAATTTTGCTGCTGATCCCGGGCAACCTCCTGTAGCTGGTGTCTGTTATTAGGATCGCTCTGCAGATTTGGGCCCTTAATTTTTAAAAGTATTGAGGTCCCTGCAGTTGTCCCGGGCCCAGCAAGTCACCTTGCTTTGCTAAGGGGTGCTCTTGTTCGGAACTTTTTTTTTCCCCCCTGCAAAACTCCTTTTTGTGGTGGGGTTGGTTTTTTTGCTTCGGCGGTTTGGGTTTGGGGTTTTTGGTTGGCTTGGGGGTTTTTTTTGGTTGTTGGGTTTGTTTTGTTTAGGTGGGTTTGTGATTTGTTTTGGGAGGGTTTTTTTGGGTTTTTTGTTTGTTTGTTTGTTTGTTTGTTTTTGCTACCGGCTTTCCTTGTTTGTAGTTTGGGTTTTTTTTTTCAGCGGGTTT
>NW_008823965.1:114418-118055 GCF_000699105.1 Pygoscelis adeliae
CGCGGGCAGCGGGCGGTGCCCAGCCCGCAGCTCTTTGCCGGGAGGGCGGACGGGCGCTTCGTGCGGAGTTTCAAGCGGAGTTTCAGGTGTTGGTACGTACGGGCTGCCTGGAAACCTGCTGGGAAACCGCTGCGTCCGGGGGCCCGTGGGGTTCGGCGCCTTCTCCTGGCGAGCTGGGACAAGGGAGCGGCTTTTGGGGGGGGGCCTGGGGCACCCAGACCCGGAGCTCCGCTGGTGGGAGAGTCTTATCTAAAATGCTGCTGAAAACAGTCCAGAAACACAGCAAGGTGAACTGCGCAAGGAGTTACTCCTGAAGGTACTGAATGTCAGTGACAGAGGTGTGGGGGGAAACAAGCCAGAAGTGGGAGACTGAAAGTGATGTGCTCCATTGAAAAAATTATCAGCCCCGGCGTGCTTTTGAGAGCCGCTGGGCTCGTGCGTGTTCTGTGGTGGGAGCAGCCATGTGCATCTTACGGAGGACAGATTGTTGTTCTTTTGGGCGCTCTGACACAGGATGATGGGTGCTGTTGTATGTGCAAGTAAGAATGACACACTGTGCCCACCTCCAGGGTTTTTGGTCTGCCGCAGGTTGGCTCAGGTACTCCCCAGGGCCTGGCCAAAGTCCATGGCTTTCTTTTTGCTCGTACCAACAATGTTCAGGGTGATAAAGGTCTTGGAGTTACACTGGTTGTGCTTGTGTGTTATTCAAAGGCTTCCTAGGATGCCTAAAACCAATACCATAGCTTGAAGATGCTGAGAAGGGGTATTTCATCCTCCAGATGTGATGGTAGGCCTGTGGCTCAGAGCCGTGCTGGATAGCAAGTTTTTGGCAAGGCCTGGGGGTCAGGCTGCTCCGCAGGGTTTCTCCGCTGGCCCTGAATGTGCTTTTCCTGGTTCACTTGAGGTTACCCACGAAATAGGCTGGCATGCGGTTCTCCTGCAAGGGATTCCTTGACAAACGCTGGCCCTTGCTCAGTACTTCCCTGCTATGTCCAATTCTTTCTCAGAAACTTGATGCTTCTCTGGAGGCTGGGAGGTGCTGATTCCACCCTGCCAACCTCCAGGCGAGGAAGGCCTCCTTAGCTTTTTAGCATATCAGAATAGTGAAATGAGTCTCTCTAATTGGCCATTTAGATGCTAATTTGCTTCTCCTAGGCCTATGCCAGATCAACCTGCCCCAGCATGTGAGTCAGAAAGAGCCTCCTGTCTTCATGAATTATTCACTTTGCACAACGCACCTGCCTGGCTGGGGATCAGAAGGAAATAGGGCCAAAGTCTGATAAATAAAGATACACCTTGGCAGGTGGAATAGTGTTGGCTTTCCTCCCCAGTGTTGTAGGGTGCTGGGGAGCTGGAAGACTGCTTTGCTTGGGCAAAAACTGGTTCTTTATAGCTTACCGTATATCAAGTAGCCACACTAAGTGCCTCTCATTAATACAGGATTGTTGGTACCGTACGTCCATTTTCCCGTAGAGCTGATTTTATCTTTCCACTCACAGGACTGGCATGGACATCCAGGGCATTGTATTTTCTAAGCTTCAAGCTCTGTCTTAAAAGCAGTTAGGCTTCTGGCTGCTATTGCTAGGATTGGGAAGCAGCTCTGGTGCATGGGAACCTTCTTTGTTTTCCCCCCAGACCTCATGCCCACTTGTTCCTTTTCCAACTTGGCCTTACGTGATAATGACACTTCTCTCCCTTTCCATGTGCTGAGGCCGATTTGTGTTTACCTTGAGCTGGGCCAACCACAATCAAATACACGGCTCTGAATGAAGTCTTCCCTGTTTTGCTGGTACTGGTACTGCTTAGATTGAGCCTTCATGGTGGGACAGACAGGTAGAAAGTCTGTCTGATTGGATTCTTAAGTCGTTGTCCCAAAGCTTGCCAAGGCTTTGTGGTGTTTATTTGGACATTGTGTTTCCCTTGTCTCTCTTGACCCAAGCTGCAGAGCTGCAAGTCAAGTCTGATCATATTGGATTCCTTGTGTCGCTTGGCTCTCCATCTGCTGCTAAGGGTTTGCACTAACAGTGGGGATTTGTGACAGAAAGAAATTGCAAAAGGCCATTTCTCAGCCGTGAGCTGTGCCCCTGTGAGCTGGCCCAGCTCTCTCCCTTCCTGAGAGCAGGCAGCAGGAAGGTGATGAGGATTGCTTGGCTCCGCTGTGCTTGTGCTTCCTGCCTGCTTAGCCCCTATAAAATGTCGATGCTTACAGCAGGCTCCTTTGCCACTGGAGGGGCTGAGAGACTGCTAGATGTAGGTGTGAAGGGGCAGTTCAAAGTGGTTTGTGTGTGAGAGAAACTTTTATAAAGCCCTGATGCAGGCCAGCACTTGCACAGGCACAGTTACTTCCTTCCTCTGGCTCTGAGACTTGGCTGTAACTTGAAAGTCAAATGTGTGTCTTCTGCCACGCTTCTACAGCCCCAAGGGTTATTCTGTCACTTTAAAGCAGTCGTGTGCTTTGAAATACAACTGCGGCACTAGGATCTTTAAAACATGAGGGGAAGACTTGCATCTGGACTAAATAGCTTTCCCCTGCCTGCTCGTACTTGTCTCCCTGCTGCGCGACTAGTGTCTGGGAGGAGAAGGGACTGGCCAGCGGTGGGTGGGAGGCAGAGGCTGGGTTAACCTTATCTCCGCTAGTCATTTATCCTCTGTCATAGCAACAAGAGCAAACACTCACTCAGTTGCTAAGGTTTCCCAGGGATAACGGGGTCTGGTGCGAGGAGCAGCAAGTAATTACACTGCCTCTTTGAGGGAGCAGCAGCTAAAAGGAAAAACAGGCCAGCACGGTACCTGGTGCAAGCTGGGTGTCCTGGGGGAGGCGACGCCCTCAAAGCAGGCGAATTAATTACACCGGCACAGCTCGGCTTGGGAATTGGGAACTCGTCTCCAGCCAACTGTTTAATTTTTATTTTTTAAATGAAGTATTTTAAAAAAAATGCCTAATTAATTTCCTATGAAAGCAAATTACTATAGACACAAGCTGCTTAGCTGAAATAACCAGGCAAATGAAAGCTGACTGGAGAGCTCCTTATGGGCCTGTATAGGACATTTTTGTATTTGCAGGGCTCCGAGGAATTCATGCTTCGTGGGCACCCGTAATCAGCCCAACTGCAGGAGGGCTCGTGCAGGCTGTGCTTTCGCTGCCGTGAGGAGGTGTTTTCTACTGCAATGACTACCTCAATGTCAACAAGACCCTTCAGTTTTAACTCTGGTGTGGTCAAGGTAAAGTCAAAATGTGTTTGAGGTGGAGGAGTGGGGAAGGGACTTGGTGTAGTGAGATGATGCTAAAAGTGTACATGAGCTGAAAAAGCAAGCTGATAAATTTGGGACAGAAAAACGTTAAGGGTGTTAAATACAGAGCTACAGCCTGGCTCAGGGAGTGCATGATCCAGGAATCTCTGGAGGCTGGGAGGGTATTCTGGAAAAGTATTGCTGTGTTAAGCTCTGTTCTTACACTCTTTAAGCATCTGCTCTTGGAGCTGGTCAGATAGCAGGTACCGTGCTCACTGGACCTTTGGTGTGACCTGCTATGACTGTGTTCTGTTATTAAGGTAAAGATACATGATGTTCGTGTTGCTATTCTGCTGAGAAAACTGGCCTTCTTTCACAGAAGAGCCTGAAATTCTTTGAAGAGCGT
>NW_008823965.1:118095-125292 GCF_000699105.1 Pygoscelis adeliae
AGCGTCATGTCAAAGGCCTGTGTCTGCATACTGCTGTCAGCCAGGGCTAGCCCTGGGACGTGCCGACATGGCAACCTTCTGCCATCGCGGCCACCATTTGTAGTTGGTACTGAATGTGCTGTTATTGGAACGTGGATCAGGAGTACATCCAGAAACACCTCCTGCTGCTGTTCTGCTGCTGCTTCGGGAAGGTGTGCCTGCCACAGGATCCATGGCTGTGTGGCTTGGTGGGGTGGCGTGGAAGGGCGCTCGCCTCTCCCCAGCCTGCGCCTGGAGGATGTGCTGCCCCACAACCAGCTGCAAGCCCACCTTCATCCTCCAGGCCAAGGAGTGGGAACTGTCCAGTGGGAAAGATCCTGCTCACTTTGGTGTCTCGTGGTCGCTCTGCAGGGATGTGGGGCCAAGTCACCAGTGTGACCCTGCTGCTCAGACCCCACCTGAAGCCTCCTCCCTTACAGACTGAGATGTTCTCTGGCTGCAGTCTCTCATCATGAAGACAGCAGAAGCAGTGCTACATCAGAGCTGCAGGCAGAGACGTGCTCAGTTATGCATCCTCTGAAATGCTCCTGGCCCCATGCAAAGGGTTGGCTCTCTGCAGGGCAGCTCTCCTTCCTTGCAGTGCTCACCTTAGCTTCTGTGCCAAGGGCAGCCAGGTGGACTCAGATTTAATGAGGTTTTGTTTCACATGACTTCCTCCATCATAGGAAAGGAACAAACAGGTGGAGGGTTTTTAAAGCAGGTCATAGAGTATTGATAAGAGCTCCCTTTTAATTCTTAATTCAAGTAAAAAGCAGAATCTTGGAGTGAGAAGTTTTCTTTCTGTAACACTAAGTACTTGTGCTTCCCCTTTATTCTGTATGCAGTGTACTTGCAGCAGGGCCAAGAGCTGTGGATTTCTCTTGCTCTCTCACTGTTAGAGACTGGCTGCTTCTGCCCTTTGTTAGCTTGTTGAGAGGAGCAGAGAGCAGGGAGGGGTTGGCTCAGTAAGGTAGGTGCTAACTGGAACATTTTTGAGAGAGGACGCAGTAGAGGCTGACTGCAAGAGAGGGCTGTTTCGCCACAGCCCATAGAAATGACTCGCCTGGCTGGCATGGTTTTGCTATCTTAGTGTTTCTGATTAGGCTGATTCCACCGTACTTCTTGTCCTCTACAGAGATAAGAGGGAGGATGCTTCACGCCTTCTAGATACCGGTACCATTTATTTGGCATCGTTCCCGTGGCCATGCAAGATATTCCTTTCCCAGTCCTGCTAGTGCTTCTGTTTGTGCCCCAGCAGACTGTGGCCTGCAGTCCCATGTCATTCTTGTTTCCTTCTCCGAGGTAGTTGTGTCAAACCACACTGGGCTTTTTTCAGAGGCAAAGGTGCAAAGCCACCTGCAATGCCAGTTTACATCAGAGGGAGCAGCAGACACCCAACGCTGCTGTAAGAAAATGCTCCTGTAAATATTTTAGGGAATAATCTATCTGAAGACTGTTTTGGGATATGATGGATCTCTAGGCTGTGTTTTGTTTTCCTTCTCTCTTTGCAGATGCTGCTCAGGGAATGGTGGAGAACAGAAAGCATATGCTGAGTAACAGGAGGCAAAAGAGCATGACATTGCTTGTTTTTGTTCAGTCACGCTGAGAAAAGTGCATTGTGGTATGAGGCTGGAGAATGTGTTTAGGTCTCTCCTGAGAAAAATACTTAACTGATGTGCTCTATTCTGACTTGCCTTCAGCTCTGTTAGAGCAGATAAAGCTCTGCAGAGGAGGGGCAGATGTATTCAGCACTGCTTTCCACCCTGAAAGCACAGCTGCTGGCAAAGCAAACTCCTCTGCCCTGACCATGGTATGGGGCTTATCTCCAGCTCTGGCTTTTATGCTAAACATCCCACAGCTGCTAAGCGCTGGTCACGTCGGTATGGTTGTGTGCATTCAGCCTTGCCAGTGGTCATTGAGTGTGTGGGCTGTGCTATTCTTCAGGTGTGCGTGAGTGGGAGGGGAGAGTAGGTGGTGTGTCTGAAGAGTAATTTAATATATGCATTTGTGTGTGTGCAGGTACATGTGCATATAATCTTGTAACAACACATCACAGGCTTGGAAAATATCTCGAAAATCCCAGGTCAGCCGTTCTGTGTGAAATTGTAGCTTCTCTCTGCTTCTAACACTGGCCTGGGGGCGGGAGCCTCCGTATTCTTTTGCTGTTAATGCTTGATTGCTCCCCTGTGTGTGAGCTGCTGTGGGACGTGTGCAGGGACTGCATTCTCTCCTTGCTTGAGATCGTGAAGAAGAAGAAAAGAGCAGGAGGTGTTCTGGGACAAAATGGAAATGGAAATGCAAACCCACAGCATGTGTGGCACTGAGCAGAGCAGGGAAAGTAGTCGGTAAATTGAAGATGCCAGGGTTTAAGGATTTCTTCTAGGGATGATCCCTTTCAAAAGTGATCACCTTGACTAATGTAGTAAAGGTTTAAAAAATTGTGGGCGACACTTGTGTCTGTCCTTCCTGTCTCAACCCTCTTTCTCTGCCAAACCTTTCCTGCAGCCTCCCATCTTCTCCATGCCTCACTTTGCTGTACAGTCAGCTGTGCTGCTGAGCATTATGCTGAATTGTTAGAGCCTTCACCCTTTTTATACATCTGTCACCTTGCACCGAAAGAAATCTGTGCTTCGTGTGGAATTCCTCCTCTTCTCTCCTGCCTGTTGTAAGCACTGAGTTTTCAGACTCTCTCCAGAAATTGGATGGTCAGAGAGGAGGGAACTGGTTCATTGCTTGTAACCATTTTGGCTCTCAAGGCTGACCTGGGGTTTGGCAGGAGATAGCTGTCAGTTCTCTAACATGGGGTAGTGTTTCTGTGCCGGGGGGTGAGCGCGGCGTGTGTGGCGCATGTGAGCTCAGCGTAGGGAGGGAGAGATCGCTTTGCACAAGCTGTGTCCCTGCCTGTGTAAGAGGGCCAAGGCCGTGCAGCCTGTGATGCCCCCGTGCCTGGCACAGAAGCAGAAAGCTCTGTGTGTCAGCAGTAGATAGCAAGCGTAGGTGTGGCACACTGAACCGCAGGCACTGCTGGGGTAAATGTGCTGTGGATAGAGACTGGAGCATGTGTTTTCTTGGGAACTGCTGCACAGTTGGCAGGTGATAGTTGCCTGCTATTGTATTTGATTTGTGTTTGCCAAACAGCATTAAACACGTTATCTCTGCCCAGCAGGTATGGTTTCAAAGCTGGCAAGTGTCTGTACTGGGGAAGGTAAGTATTAATACCTGGAAATTTATGCATTAGGGCTCATGAGACACTTGCTCTGCTGGAGAGCAAATCCAGCTGGAGAAAAGCTCGGTACATCAAGACTAGTTTTGCCTCCACTGAAATCTTCTGGCTGTGTCTGTCCCTTGGTGCTTTCCGTTCATCTGAGCCGCTGGTAGGACTCAGAACTGTTTAGCTGCAAAGTCCCTTTTGGGGATGTGTTTCTCCCATGAGCGTGTGGAAGTTGGCTCTTGCTGCCTTTACTGATCAGTTCACAGTGAAATTGTCATTGAACACAGGGAACCACTGGTGTGACCGTGCTGGTTACAGGAGCTGCAGGAGGAGATCTGCTGCAAGAGGTGCTGTCTTAAACATCAGAGAATGCAAACAAGCTGCTATTGTAGGCTGTAGTTATAAATATCAGGCTATTATGGAGGCAGATTTAATGAACGAAATGACTTGCCACTATTCATGCTGATTGTCGCGTGGGTTTTTGTTTGTTACCCCATTAAGAGGTAAAAAAAGCTTCTTTGTGTCCTTTAGAGTGGCTTTCTGTGTCAGTACTGCAGCGTTGGGGCTCTAGAGATGATGGGGCAGAGATTATTCTTACAAACAACACTTTTCTCTAGTTTGAAATGAAAAATCAGAACTGACAAAGAGTCTCTGGCTTTTTTTCGGAGTACTATAAATTCTAAACTTCCAGCCTTGTCTGCAAGGCATTTGAAGGTATTTAGTGGCTTATATTTTATGAGGATGATGGTATGTTTTTATTGCTGTCTGTGGGTGATAGTCTGTCTGCTTCCACTGCGTGTGACGCCAGCGGATCACCTCTGTTTTGCTTGCCAGACGAGTGGCCCTTTGGGACGGTTAATAAGGCTGTGCCAGGCGCTGCCCTGTGCTTTCTTGAGGGTGGGATGGCAGCTGTGCTCAGTGCTGGTGTTTGCTTCTTACAGGTGTGATCCCTGCCTCTCCTCCCCAGCCTGGTGCCATGGCCGACACGATTTTTGGCAGCGGAACAGGCCAGTGGGTGTGCCCCAATGACCGGCAGCTGGCACTGCGTGCCAAGTGAGTCCTTGCCACCCCCCTCCTCTCCTTCCAGCCTCAGCTCTGGCCTGAACGGTTTCCCAGTATCTGTGTGGAGCACTGGCCCACCAGCCTCATCCACAGCCTGGTTGGGAGGCAGGAATTTGCCTGTCATGCAGACCCCTCTGTACCCTAGAAATGTGCTGCTTGGGTGGGACGGGAGCCTGCTAAGCTGGAGCTCGGTCCTTGGCTGCTGCCTGGAGCTGCCCACCTGCAGTGGAGTTTGCAGCGCAGCTGGTGTGTGGTGGGAGTCCATCCCACCAGCCCTCCCCTGGGTGAGAGGAAGGGCTTGGAGGCAGGCTCTTATCTGTGCAGCACCCTAAATATAATTGATAGCATCCCCCAGCTGCCAGCACTCTTTTGTTTTAGGAACTTGTCATTTGATCTCATTTTTCCCTGAAGTTAAATTACTGCATAACCTAAAGACAAAAGGGATGGAGATGAGTCAAGCACTAGAATTGCATTTGTTTCCTGGATGCTTTCCTTCTCTGGCAGCCAGTACCGTGCCGCTGCCACCTCTGCTCTTGTCTGAACCTCTGGGGTCAGCCTGCTGCAGAGTGTTAGAAAACAGGAGGTCACCCTGTGTCTGAGGGGACTGCCTGAGTGTGAACAGTGCACGCCACTGCCACTTCTCCAGCCTCTACCTGAAAGCCTTTTTAAGACAGCTGTGTCTGATAGTGCCCTGCATTCTGCTAGCAGCCATGACTTTATCCAGTGACCTCTAAACCCCTACTGAATGGTAATTAATTAGGCTGTGAAAGCTCCCGCCTATCCCCAAGTGAGCTAAGGAGAAATGTCAGCTGCTGTATGTGAGGCACGGAGGGAAGTGGCTTGCTAAAGTCCTCGTGCGGGCCTGGGTTAGACCAAGGGAGGAAGTTGCCAAATTTATATTTCCAAGCGTGCCTGGTGATTTGTGTGTTTGAACTGAGGACCCTAGAAATGTGTGATCTGGAGGGAGGAGGGTGCAGGTAATCTCTGTGTTTTGGAGTCTGCTGTTGGCATTTGTGGTGTCTGGCATCGGTACCCACCTCTGCAAGGGTACCCCCAGGATAGCCAGCCCTAGGTGCACTAGTTCTCTTTATGGGCCGAGTCAAACAGGAGTGAGGACATGGAGTAGTAAAATACAAACTGGAACAGAAAGGGAAATGAGAGGGTAGGGAGAGACAGCACAGCACTCGGTGCTGCTGGAGGAGTGACGTGGTGATCTGGTCAGTGAGAAGAGACTCCTGCTTTGGGTGTTAGCCAGGGAACAGGCTTCTCTGATGGAAGGCTGACACAGACTCTGTGTGCCTGGCAAGTTTGACCTGTGGGGCAGGTCAGGGGATTTGCGCTTTCCTTTCATAGCTTAATTCTAACCTCCACCCCCTCCCACAGGCTCCAGACGGGTTGGTCGGTGCACACATTCCAGACTGAGAAGCAGAGGAAGATGCAGGCTCTGAGCCCACAGGAACTTGAGGTCATTCTGGAAGTCATCCGCAAGGCGGAAAAATTGGACATCATCGAGCAGCAGCGCATTGGGTACAGTCACATTCATTTGTCCCCTTCCCTCAGAAGGAAAGGTCAGTGCAGACAGAGGAGTGGCTCTCCCAGCTGCCTGAGCTCAGCCTCCATCAGTCAGAGCATCCCTTAGGTCAGTTATTTTCCCCTCCCATGTTGCTTGTTTGGAGGTGATGAACGTTGCAAAGGATATGATATTTTCCTTCTCTCCATGTCTCAAGCCTTTCTCGTACTTTCTTTGAGCCTTGGGGCTTGCTGTGGTTGCAGCCACTGATACAGTCCCTGGTAAATGCAGCCTGTGCTAAGGCAGCTGCCCCAGTGGCCCTGGAAGAGGCTGGGGAAGATGCTGAGCTGTGCAGCTGCACCCACTGCTAGTGGATGGCATGGCTCAAACTGCTGCTGGCAGCACAGTTAGGTTTTCCCTTGTCTGCTGCAGCCCCCTGGGATTTTGCCTGGAGCAGTGAATGAGTTCATGTTCTAGTTGGCTGAGCCGTCTGGAAGGGGTTTGCTAGCTTGAATTATTTAATTTATGGGCATCCTTTTGCTGCTGCAGATTTCCATTTGCTTTCAGTCCTGCTGGAGGTCTGGCCTTAGCTGTGTCTGTGGTTGTCCTCTACTGATGGCCTTTAAAGCCGGGGAGTTTGGCAGTCCTGCGGCATTTCCCAGCAGCGTTAGGTGTTCGTGAGACAGGAAACCCCAGTGACTCCCATCCTGTGTCCAGCAGGCCCAGCTTCCTGCCCCTGCGCTTTGCTCTGTCCCGGTGCAGTGCACATTAGTGAGTGCTAACGAAAACTGACAGTGATGTTTGTGTGATACATATGGGAGACCCCAGCAGCGCCAGAAGCAGCCAGTGACCCTGAGGGGCCGATCGTTCCTGTGCGGTTGTTGGTATAGCTGCAGAAAGTGATAGCCTTGCTGAAGCATTCTCTGAAATGCCTTTGTTAACTCCTGGGAGTTCTCTTGTGCTGAAGTCAAGGATCATAAATCCACTAATGATGGCTCAGCCTGGCTGTGCTGTCTGACCTCATCACTATAGGCAGTACCTCTTTCAAACAGACCTTGCCTTCCTCTCAGTACGGGACTTGGTTGATGGGATGTTAGCGCTAATGAGAATGGGGTTGTGTGGATAGCAGGATTGTGTTTCCTCCCTGAGCCGCATGCATGCGCATGGCTGCGGCTAGTCACTGCCTCTGATAGATGGCCTGGCTGTTATTGTTCCTGTCTACAAATGGATGCCTGAGAATTGCCAAGCAGTGATCTCATGACAGCAGCCTTGCTCCGCATGCTCTCCACATCCTGCATCCTAATTGCTTATCCCGCGTTCCTTCCCTTTCGTAGTCCTGCTGCCACGGACATTGTGCATACATATGGGCTTCCTGTCTTCCAAGCGGGCTGTCGAA
>NW_008823965.1:125366-125944 GCF_000699105.1 Pygoscelis adeliae
CCTGTACTGCAGCCGGGCTCATTTTGGTCTGATGGCTTCAGTCTGGCCTTCCTGCTTCTAATGGGATGTGGGCAAGTCATGTGCCTGCAGTGCTGCTTTCAAGGGGTATATGTAAAAACGGAGCAGGGCTTGGCAGGTCTAAGCCCTTTCCCGGTGCTGTCTGACTTGCCCTGCTCCAAGCACTAAAAGCTTTTCTTGCTCTACAAGCAGGCAGTCTTTGTGCTAAGGCTGTGTGGCCCAGGTGACACTGAGCTCCTGAAGGGTGTGGGACCAAGCCCCTCTTGTGAGCTGTCTGCCCTGCACCTACTAGCTGAGTCAGGCCTGTCAGTGGTATTTGCAATTTTGATTATTCTGGGCTTGGTTAGTGTCGGTAGATGGACTTACAGGGGTTTGTATCCCCTGAAGACTGAGAGCCAGCTGATAGGAAACACTGAGTGCAGAGGCTGAAGTGAAGGTACATATGGTACCAGCAAGGGGCCCAAAACTGCACAGAAGCAGCAAGGGTAGGCTGAGTCTGGAGCACACGTTGGCAGCTTTTTGGCATGCCTCAGTACCACATGCTTCAATTTCCAAGGTGA
>NW_008823965.1:126182-149241 GCF_000699105.1 Pygoscelis adeliae
TGCAGGCGCCTGGTGGAGCGGCTGGAGAACATGAGAAAGAACGCGATGGGGAATGGCCTTTCTCAGTGTCTGCTCTGTGGTGAACTGCTTGGGCTGCTGGGCAGCACATCGGTCTTTTGTCAGGATTGCAAAAAGGTGGGTTTGGTCACACAGGTTCTGCCTGTTTCCGATAGCAAATCTGTCCAGAAAAGGCCCCCAGGCCTCTTGGAAGCTAGGTAGCTCTGCAGAGTTATTTTAGCCCCACTTATCTAGGTCGGCGCTGTCAGACCATCAGGTTTTCTCTTGCACCCTGGTTATCTTATTCCTCAGGATCCTAAAGAGCCTAAACTGCACTTAGTGCTGAGATGGGGTGCATCAGCCCCCTCTGCATCTCCCACTCTGGGGCAGAAATGTACGTCCATCAGAGGCAACTCATAAAAGGGTCTGTGTGCTTTACTGTTATTTACTGCAAGGTCTGCTCTTAGACCTTCCAGTAACGTGTCTCTTCAGAGGACTCAAGTCAATCTTCAAGTTCCAAACCAGTGTAAGGTTTCCAACCCTGATGTATAAATTAGCCTGTGCATCAATGACTGCCTGTGTTTGTGTACATTGTTGGCAGGACTGCACACATGTTGTTCGAAAGGCAGCATCAGTTTGCAGGGAGACTGCTGTCCTGCCAATGCCCTGGGGGACGATTGTTGCTTGTCTAGACTCTGCAGCCAACGGGTTAATCTGTATTACTGTGGAGATTATGATCTCCAAGGCAACCACCTTATCCTCCCTCTGCTGGGAGGTTGTTTTTCCTGCACCTGAAGCCCGTCTTTCCCTGGGGAGATACCTCTGTAAGTGGCTTTGCCTCAGCGTGTTGCCTGGGGAGAGGTGAAGGTACCTGCTGGGTGCAGGAGTGTTTCTGACTTGCTGGTGGTAGGGTGGAAGGGAGAAGCCTGTGCTGACTCTGTCTCTGGTGAGTACTGGAGCCAAGGAGACGTTTACCCATGTCACCCACCCTGTCCCATGGAGCCCACAGGACAGCACTTAGTAAAACCTGCTCCTTTACTGTGGAGTGGTGCATGTTGGCACCTCTGTGGTTAAGCAGCCGTGCAGGCCACGATGGAGAACCTTTTGTGCTGGCACTGCTGGAATTTGTGAGATGCAGTTCTCATGAAGAGCAGGCTGCTGGGCTGGGCCTGCACTGGTCCACGGTTGGCTGCAGCACTGCTGGGCTTAGAGCTCTTGTAAGAGAGGAAAGGGAGGTGTCCCAGCATCCCTCCATACGTGCTTGCTGGGCAGGGAGCTGCTGTGAGCTGTGCTGCCTTTGCTGTCAATTGAGTTGCTCCACTGGATCCAATTTGCAGAAGTAGCTTGGCTGAGGCAGGGGTTATGCAGAGGATTGCTTGTAAGGCAGTGACTGGGAAAGTAAATGCAAATCTTTGAACCCCTGAGTCCTAAGCCAGGGATAAAGTAGCTTTTTAGGAAGGGGTGGGGAAGGAAGCAGCGGTAAGGTACTGGGAAGTGAAAGGTCTGGTTTAAACAGGAGCTACAGGGCAGCTCTCTTGAAGAGGAACATGGGCTCTGTGCACATGTGTCTGTGGAGAATAAAGGGCTGGATGGCAGACAGGAGACGACTGTTTCCTGAATTTCAAGCACGTGGAATAACAGGATGTGCTGTATTCTTACCTTCTTTCCTTGGCGATTCCGCTCTCACCTTGTCTGAAGCCAGCTAGGTCACATTGCCACAGCACTTTCTAACCTTCTTCCTGTGAGCCTTGTACACTAATGAGGAGGCAAAAGCTGGCACGGACACTTCCCTGCCCTGTCATTTGCGGTTGCAGGTAGTAACCCCTCCAGCTAGTGAGGCTGCGTGAGCGAAAGGCTCCGGGAGGGCTGTGACCAGAAAATCCCAGAGAAGGGCTGGGTTTTTTTTGTGGTTATTCCCTTTTTGTGTGGAGTCTGTTGGGCAGTTCAGGAGGATTCATATCCAGGTTGATTTAAGGTGAGACCCTATTTTTCCAGTGTGCATTTTGCAGCTGCTTTCAGCTTGGCTGCACTTTTCAGCTGTGTGCAAGCTCAGGGCAATGCTGACTGGGTGCCCTGGGCTTCTCCCCTTGCTGCTTTTTAATGTTGCGGAGTGAACTTGGGGAACAGTCAACCCTTCAGCAGAGCACACAGAGTGGACTGTTACTTTAAGCTTGTTCCCTCTCGTCCAGGGATATCCATCACTCGTGCAGTGTTGTGTGCAATAAGCAATGACTTGTCAGGGAATTATGGATTTTTAAAGTTCATATTTTTCTTGCTAGTATTGCTCTGTTACCGTCTCACTGCAGCCTAATTCAATAACAGGAACTGTTGTAATGATGCATCTGAAACATACCAAAGACTTACCTTCAGCAAGTCCCTTCTGCTAAATAGAGGTTCTATATTTCTGGTAGGCCGGTGGATTTTCTAAGCGCCACTTCCTGTTTTATGAAGAATATTTTTAATATTAGTTTTTATTATCTTAGAAATACATGCATTATGGCAAGGCAAAGATTTATGCAAATCCAGATGTGGTAACAATAGCAGTAGTTAGACAAAGCATAATGTGTCATTTACCATGCAGAGGGTATCAGTATCATGTATAAAAGGTGAAGTATAAGTAGGAGAAGAAAAGTGCTTTATCTTGTATTTAATGAGGAATG
Organism: Pygoscelis adeliae; assembly: GCF_000699105.1. Taxonomy (NCBI): domain Eukaryota; kingdom Metazoa; phylum Chordata; class Aves; order Sphenisciformes; family Spheniscidae; genus Pygoscelis; species Pygoscelis adeliae. The sequence goes on from NW_008823965.1 coordinate 128,840, forward strand.
GGGCTGCGTTTCATGTCCTTGATTTTTATGTCTTCTTCTGAGGGGTTTTGAGTGATGCTCAATTTTCCAGCTAGTCTGCAGAGAAGGGGAGGAGGAAGGCCCCATTTTATACTGGAACTTTCAAAATTTATGGCTAGGAATAAAATTGCTCGGAAAACTTCCACTAGGGGGAGTGTTTGAATGTGCTATACGTGTGGGGATTGGGATCTTTGAGGGTATTTAAGACTGAGTTGCTCCCTCAGGTTTTGGTTTGAGGGAGGGAGAATTTGGGGTATTTCAGGTGGTGTCTGCTAATTGTATCTGCAATCCCTCTTGGCTTGGGTAGCACCATGTTGAGTATTGATGCACCAGACCCAAGAGGTTGTTCCTTATCTCTCTGGGAGGATGAGGGTGAGGACAGGAACAGAGAGATGGAGAGGAGCACCAACCTCTGTGGGGCTGGTGGTGCTGCCTCCCACTTTCTGTGCAGCATGAGTCGGGGACAGACATGCCTCTGGGCTACGCTGACCGAAATAGTTGGGTGCGTTTATTCATGCAATGAAGGCATTGCCTCAGGTACCATCGTTCTGCCGCTGTCCTCCTCCAGGCATGGGCACTGAGGGCTGAGTGAGCCACTGAGACTTTCGTCCCTGGACACAGACCTCCTGGCTCAGAGGAGGAGCAGCCTGGTTAGGGGGATATGTAAAACTTTAGCTGGGGAGATTAAATTCACATGTCTCTCTAAGCAAGGTTTTGCTCTCCAGGGCCCTCTTGTGAGTGGCATTTGCTCTGTGAGGATCAAAGAATTCATCCAATTTCTCATTCAAGCTGTAAGCCAAGCCTGATACACATCAGCTTCATTATATAATATTAGGTGATTCAGGTTGTAAATGGCTTGTAAGGCCAGCGGAGACATGAAAGTTCCCTTGTGCAGCAATAGAGGCCGTGCGGCGCTATCAAGCATTCTGCTCAGGAAACGTGCATGTAGGCACGGTTGTACCCACTTCCTAAGCAGTTGTAAATCAATAGCTTCTGAGTGCGTGCTGAAATGGAGGGGAAGCTGTGGGGTTTAAGACTACGTATGTGAGGGAAGGGAGGAGAGGATTTCCAGTCTTGCACAAACTCTTGCTTGTTTTGTACTTGGTTACAGCTGCTTTCCATGCCACAGTGATTGGGTTTTAGGATTTAGAGGAATAAAAAAAAAAAGTCCTAGAAATAGCCTATTGGTCATGGGGTTTGATTTGCCCTGTCCAGTTCTTTTCTCACCCTGCAGTCAAGGACTGTGCTGTAGATTTGCCTTTGTCTCATGTCCATATAGACCTGAAGCAGCTTCCTGCGATCGGTGGTTCTCCAGGATAAATAAGAAAATTGTGCCATGTTTAGGTTTTTAAGGAAAGCAGAACAGAACTGCTGGGGCAGATGCTTCTCGACCTTCTCTCTCCAAGGGCTATATGACTGTGGGGAGTTGCTAATGCCACCTTTTTTTTTTTTTTCTTTTTTTTCCTCTCTCCTTGTTTCAGAAAGTTTGCACCAAGTGCGGAATAGAAACCTTTGGAACTCAGAAACGTCCTCTTTGGTTGTGCAAGATCTGCAGTGAACAGAGAGAGGTAAAATGCAACTGTGGAGAGATGGGGCTCAGCAGCGTGCACCTACCTGCCCCAAGTCTGTGCTGAGTGTGCGTGGGCTCTTCCCTGTGCCTGTGCACTGGGAGGGGAGCTTGGAATGGGGTTTGGGAGGCTTGGCTGGAGGCCAGGCAGGCTCAATGAATACACACAGCGATGACAACTTTGGTTTATGAGAGGGTGGAGGGGAAAAAACCACACCAGCCCCTGCAGCCTGTATGGCTTTGTGGAATTTTTATAGCTGTGGTCATAAAGAGACTGTTACCTTTTGCTGCTGCACTGTCCCTCCTAGTTCTGTGGCAAATAAACTTGGCTAACACTGGTTCTTTAATACAACCGGAGAGATCTATAGCGTAGCTGCAATATTTGTCCCTCTAAAAATAACTAGGATTGCAGCTTTTAAGTCTGTTTTCCTCCCTGCCTGCAAAATCTCATAACTTGCCAGTGTGTGAGACTTCTAATGTAGGTCTCTAAATTTTTATATCCTTCATCCTTGACTTTGCACTGCAAAAAGAAATGGCCTGCCTCAATTCTTGTCTGCCAACCAGCATCTACCAACATCAGGGCTCGCTGCTCTACAGTGAAGTGAAGTCAGTGAATTTGTTCTGTGATTGCAGAAGGATTTTTCCTTGTTCCCATCAATTTATTTTGGGCTTTTGCTTGTGGTCCTTGAACATCAATCCAGTGCAGCTATTTCTGACCACGGCAACCAACTGTGAAACCTGGGTGCTCTGCTAAATCAATTTTTGAAGTGTAATGAGAGCATTTGTGCAGGTGTTTGAGATGCTGAAATTTTTTATACTAGTTGTGGAAACTTAGCATTGCTTAGGTTTTACGTAGGAGGAGATTGTCTGTGTGGGAGCACTTGCAAAGTTCGTGTTCAGGTAGGTTGAGGGGTACATGGATGCTGCTGGCCTTTAACTTTTGAGCAGCAGTAGGGCAGGCAGAGAGCGTTCCAGCTCCCTGGATATTGCTAATAATTTGATACACTGAATCATCCAGATGTTTTGAATTCCAGATGGAGGTCCCGAAATGGAGGGTGAGGCAAGTCAAGGGATTTTCTGTGTTCTGCAGGGAGATGGGTATGGGACTAAAATTGACTTTATTTCTTTTTTTCTGTTCTTTCCGTTTTTTTTTTTTTTCTCATCCCCACTGTATAATTGGTTAATTTTTCCTACTTCTTATAAAAATAATGAGGAGCCATGGTCACTAGACAGAGAATAATATTAACCTGTCCGGTAAGTGTTATGTGCTGCCAGTGTGTGAGGGTACAGTAACCTTCAGAGCTTGCTCTCTCTGTGAAACCTGAGATACGGCCAAAGTGCTTCCCTAATGAAAATGGATGGAACTTTCCCTCTTAGACTAACTAAAAAATAGCCTCATCTTACCTCCCAACCCTAAGCTTCATCTTTATTTTTTTTATTCTCTTTAAGGTCGGTTCAGGTCTGTCTCCTTTCTTGTTTGCGGTGGTGCTGGTGTCCTGACCAGGAGAAGGTTGGAAGGGTCACAGTGTGGACACACAGTCAGGCATCAAGTCATACATCCCCTCTGTCTTCCCGCATGCTCTGCTTTTATTTTGGGGGAAGGCAGGGAAGCACTGAGAATTAGCAGAAGCCTTAAGGCATGTCAGACAGGGCAAGGAAGTTGAGGCAATATCAGAATAAATGCCTGAAAAGTGGCTTTGATCAGGTCTTTCCTAAGAGTCTGTGTAAGGAAAAGATGAGACTCTTAGACCTCAGGCTGATGGCTGGTACTAGTGCAGTCCCTGAAGCTGATTCAGGTGTCATGATATTACAGGGCGTGCATTAAATTACCAGGTTTCTTTTAAGGGCTTGTGTTCACAGCCAGTTTCTTGTTGCTGTCTGTTTCTGTGATCTGGATCTGTCTTGTATTGCCATCTGCTCTGGACCAAACCCATTTGGCCACGCTCTTTGCTGAAGGTTATATTTGCTATCATCAATGAGTGCAGATGGATGTCTGCTCTTTGGGATCAGATATTCCCATTTCTGTCTAACCTCTGAATCCCCTGCATGGTGAATAGGTATCAGCCCCATTTTATTTCCAGGCAGGGAGCTTCAGGAAAGCACCTGCCCACCGAAGCACTTTGGGTTGTGTGATGCAGTAACAAGCCAATACTACCCTTCTCTCCCCATCTCAACGCACAGCGTGACTGAGCAAGGTTCTTCTTTAGCCCTTGCCAACAAAGCACACGCTTAAAGTAGGCTTGTCCCGGGCCACTTGCAACACCTCCCAACTTGTCAGGCCGTGCTCAGGCCCCTAAACTTGGCCAGCTCTAGTGGGTGAATGTTTGATGCTGGTCCTGAGTGCCCCCCCAGCAGGTGTGGTGAGATGTGGTTTTTCCAAGCTAGGTGATTCCCTCCACATCAGCGCTTTGATCACCGTCTGTAATTTTCTGAATCACCGCTCAAGCTATTTGGGCATGGTATTTATGAAGCTCTCAACTCAGTGAGAGACTGTCAGGTACTGAAGTGAGAAAGGGAGGTTATTTGGAAACCTGGATGGACTAAATGATGTTGGCTAGAGTTAGTAAGTGTCATCTGGCTGGGGCAAGAGCCTAGGACTATAATTGTCCCCGTTAGCCTCTGCCATGCACTGAGCGAGCACGTGAGTCTTGTGGCCCACCAGGATGTCAAGTCAGGATGGTGGGGTTGGATGTTCACATATACCAGCTAACAGCCAAAACGTGCAGCATTGTTCATACGTGCTAAAGCTCTCATCCCTCCATCTTCCTTGTTATTATTTATCCCTGTAGGCTTGGTTTAAGCTAGGGTAAGTTTAGTGACACGTGGTAGTCGTCTTCCCCTTTTTGCTGTGTGGACACAATGTATGCTGGCTTCAGTTACAACTAAATCATCAGTATGCCTGGGTCAAAATGAAGACCAAAGTAATGAGCTATTGTTTACATCAATTTTTCAGTTGGAGTTGAATGCTTGATGCCCGTAGATCCTTTTGGGAATCCCAGCCTCAGCCATTCGGAAGTGTTCTTTGCTGCTTCCTGTTTCCTTCAAAAACCTCCACTGGGAAGGCTGTGCTGCATAGCAATGAGGAATAAGTTGCTCTGACACTGTCTTATTTCTGGAGAGTGGAGGTGATTAATGGATTCTGCCTGCGTCCCAATCATCCGGAAGCAAAACGTCGTGTTCGGCAGCACTTGAGCTGCCGAGCGTGATGTGTACATGCAGGGTGAGGGTCTCCAAGCTGCCAGAGAGGTGCTGGGAGGAAAGTACTGTGTTCTCACATGGCTGGAACCTGATGAAGCCTGGATGTTCCTCCTGGCAAAGAGAACATCGCCAAGGACCAGCAGACACCCCTGCGTCATAAGTGCATCTCTTCTTTCTGAAATAAGATAGACCTCATCTGCTTTAGGCGAGAACTGGCCTGTTGGAGATACCACTTGTCCCAGCTGTTTGCAGAAGCATCTGTTGAAAATCCCTTTTTCTTCTTCTAGGATTCTGTGGACGTTTTCCTTTGCAATGTCTTTTGAGGGCGATGGAATTAAAGCAGGTGTGGATTGTGTTTTATTTTTCCGGTGAGCAAGGGTGGAAGCAAATTCAGTCAAGCTGACATTCACTTTCAAGGGCAAGAATCTCCCTTCCTTCTTTCCTTCTCCATGTGCTGCATTGCCTTTCTTGGCTTTGCATCTTGCATTGCCTTTCTGGAGACTGAGTGTGGAACGCTGATCCTCCTTGGGGCAGCCCTGTTTCTGTATGCGTATGAAGTCCCTGTGGCGTGATCGGGGTGCTGATCCCTGACTACAGCAAACATTGGCCACGCGTTTGCAGCGAGCCCGTTTGCTAGCTTCTCAGTGAAGCAGTGAGGTACCCATGGGAATGAGAGTGCAGGGCAGACAGGGAGCAAGTTCTCCAGCAAAACGGGCTTATTGCAGCAGCTGTCAGAGGAGAAAAACTGCCTGGGAGGAGCTGTGATACAGCTGGAATGATCCCCTGCTGCCAGGCCTCTAGCAGAGCACGTGAGCTTGATAACAGCTTGGGCAGCAATGCCCATGTTGAATTAGTTGCATGTGGCTGAAGTCTGGCTGTCACCTCCTGGCCTGAAGGGGAAATGGGACCCACTGTGTTTTGTCAAATCCCTGCCCAGCTGTTTAACTCTCTGCACAGCCTTGTTTTGACTGATACCACCAGGTTCTGCAAAGCACCTTCCTGAATTACTACTTTTTATATATATTTTTTTTTATATCCATAATTAGCGATGCTATCATCGTAATTAAAATCCTCTTGGAAGCGTTTGTGCACATTTACATTTGAATTGACACATCCAAAATTGTAGCGATAATAAAAACAGTTTAAGTAGGGTGGGGGGAGATAGCTTTTTTTAAACCCCATCGAATATGAAAGAGAGTGTCAGCTATCAGGGACCTGTTAAAGTTTTAATTTGCCCTCTCTGCTTCACTTTCCCTTTAATTTCTTCTCCTTCGCTAAATGGCATTTTCATGGCTGGCTGCATTTCTTGGTTTATCACAATAAACCATGCAGAGGAAGAGGATTACTGCACTGGAAGGAAGGAGTTGTCTCCTCCCCTTTTACCCCCAGGGCTTCCCTTTTCACATATACACTCATACCATTTTGAACATTATAAACCAACATAGCCCAGGGTTATTCCTGCCTGGCATGATGATTTCTTGGCAAAATACCATGCTGATGGAGGGGGGTGTTTATTTTGGGTGATTCTGGATTGAATCGAAGTGATGTGCACCTGTTTGCAATTCAAAGAACGCATCAATAGCATGCCATATTATTTTGGGGGGTGGTAGCAAGTAGTTAGACTCAAAATAGTGTCCTCTAGAATAGAGCCACAGGAAAAAAAGAGGCCTGATTGAGAGGGGAATGATAAATCGTTGAAGGCTGGCAGCCATTGCAGCTTGAGAAACGTTGGGGTCAGAGGTGCGATAGATTTTGCTATTCCGGAAACAAAGCTCCGAATAGCAATTTCACTGCCTTTTAATTTTCTTCATCCTTAAGTGCTGAATGTGGGAGTTGACAACAGATTGCTGTAAATAATGTAATTGGAAATCTCTGTGTTATGGAAAAGCAGATGAATGCAAATAATGAAGCTGAAGAGCGCTTGCTCTTTCTTCCTGCCAGTGGTGGTTTGCAGCATGCCAGAGCCACGGTGGAGAGCTGGGACAAAGTGAGTGTGTGGGCATGTGCTGCGTGAGGGCAATGGCAACGAAGTCCTCCCAGGGTGGTTGCCTTTGCAGGTGCCTTTCTCTTCATTAAGCACTGTAGCCCACGAGAACCTGCTCCCCTGCCTTTCGGCTGCTGGGGGATTGAGCCAATAACGCTGGTGTCAGCATGGGAAGCTAAAGGTAGCTGTTTTCCTCTGGCACAGCCCAGCCTGGGCTGCTGCGAAGGAAGGGGGCTGCAGAACGAGAACAGCTACCGCGTGGCAAGCAGTAGGTGGTAGAAAAAAATCTGGCTTTGCAGCTAAGACCCTTTCTAAGCATCTGTTTGTGGGACTCATGGCTTGGTGAAGCGAACTCCGAGAGGGCTGCAAGTGTTTGTTATGATTCCTTCAGCTGTGACCACGTCCCTTCATCAGCAAGTCCTAATGTTTTCTCTGTTTAGGAGCTTGTTTTAGCACTTAGGTGTTCAGAAAAGGAGAAAGAGGAGGGAGAAATTTGAGCAGTAACATGCATTTTCACCAGGGCCCAGTGATTCTCCGTTAGGTCCCATTTACAGGCTGCGCTTGAATGTGCTAGATAAAAATATGCATCTGCTTCTGACTGTCTCATCCCGTAGCTATAATGATGGCTTGATGCAACTTTAATAGGAATATTATCGGGGTTATAAAAGGCATTGAGCTCTCTGGACTTACCATGGCCATGGCCGTTAAATTGATTTGAAGTAACAAAAAAAGGAGTCTGTTGCTAAAATAGCTCTTCTCCCCCATGTCCTCCCCCACCTTGCTTTAGGGTAGTTTAGGTGTAAGGGGAGGCAGAAGGACAGGAGCCTGAAGGAAGTCAATATGTAGCGTGGATTTTGGTTGTGTTTGGCTGGGCCAGTTTGAGCGTGGTGGGCTGGGGACAGCTGCAGCCAGTGAACCATGGTGTGGCTGATCTGAGATAACACAGATACAGATCTTTACTCCCCTCTGCCAAGCACTCAGAGCAAGGGATGATCAATGTTACTGAAAATTGTGTTGTTGCAAGACACTGGAAGGGGCTGGCTATCCCTCTCGCTGATGAAATTCCAGCTCCACCCAAACTCAGGCTGCTGTGGGGGCTGGATTTCACCTTATGTGCCAATGGGACTGGTGGGAGCAAAACTCTCTCCTTGGAAAGAGCAAACTCCTGCTGATAAACAGGAGTTTTATTCTTGAAGCGCTGTTATAGATTTATTAATTTAAAATCAAGCAAGAACTTTGCTGTCAGGCCACTGTTGCGATCAATGAAACTACCATCAATAGCAGTCTGCAACATCGATTTGTTTTGATGCATGGATGCTAAAACTAACCTGTGTGCCCATGTGCAGGACAGAATGCAAACCGCAGTCATTTCGGATGGGGCATGCTACTAACCTGGGGGGAGCAGAGGTACTAAATTAATATAGGGGAGAGCATCTTGCTGCAGCTATTTTAGAGCTGATCTCAAAACAATTTCAGTACTGCTGTAATGAGACCAAACTCTATTAGAAGCACCAATTTAAAGTGAATATGTATGCATAGAATCAATTTTATACTAGTATTACTACATCAGAGCTGGGTGTATTACATCATTAACTCTTTCTATGACTGGACTTGCTTTGGGGTAGTGAGAAACCTGGGGGTGACCAGCTTTTTCTTACAGCAGTCCTTGCTGTGTCTGATTGGTTTTATGGTGTGCCTAAATTGTAGTTCGCCTGAAGATAATAGGTCTCTTCAGTGCTTCAAATTAAATTACAGATGTTGCAAGGTCTGTTCAGAGAACAACTGTAAGAAAGGGTTGCTTCCTCCCTGGCAGTTTGTGCGGGGAAGCTACATGTGCCCTAGCTACCCAGTGTGCGGCAGCGGATGGACAATCTGCCCTCCTTGAGCCGTGGCGCTGATCGGGGTGCAAACCCCGTGGCTGCAGTAGTCCCTGTTCTGCCCGCTGTGTCCTGTGCGTGCAGCTGCGCCCGAGGCCTCCTGCCTTCCTGAGACAAGGGAGACCAGGGCTTGCCCAGCCTGCAGCTGGGCACATACACAATCGTGTATGTTTACCGGAGTTGCAGAGGGCTAAGCTCCATGTAAAGATCTCTGTCCCAGATTTAAAAAACATATTGCATTTCCCAATTCTTGGTTTTGTGGGGATAGCAGAGCACGTTCCTCCAGGGTCTCTGTGCTGCACTGACGAGTGCTGTTGTGCAAGCTGTACCAGTGTGCAGTCCCTATGTGCTAGCAGAGGGGACAGAAGGAGCTGGGTCAGCTTGTGCCTTGACTGGCTGGGTCACTGTTTTGGCTGTTTGCATGCTGGTGAAGGAGCTGGTAAAGTGTCCTGCCTGCCAAGGCCCCCTCTGTAGAAGAACTTGCAGTCTTCCCTCCTTTGGGGAATTTGCTTCCCAGCTTTTCGCTTGGATGGCAGACTCACCGTCCTGCTGGGCTGTTACCCAGAAGGAAAATGTTGGTGTAATTGCAGGGTGCTCTCACCTCCTGGTTTCTGCATCCTGCTGTGGTGCATGCGAGCTTCTCTCTTGCACTCTTACAGTAACTGACGTGTGTGCTGGGTCACAGCGATGCTCTACTTTCTTCTGCTGGGTGCTCTTCTTTTAAAAAGCATACTCCCAGGTTCCCCTCTGAATTCAGATCACCTTCACTTGGCTTTCAAGACCCCAAACACAGAGATTTTAGCTCTCTGTGTTGATGGCTCTGGACTAGGAACCGGGCAACCTGCTGAGCAATCTCCTCCCATCAGTGAAATGGTGGTGGTGGTGTCCTGCTTTTTGTGCCTGCATGAGAAGAACTTCTCGTGAGTGCCAGGTGTTGTCACTGGCATCATCAAAGCCCTCTGCTTTGATTAAGCCCTAAATGCAAATTGCAAACGTATTGCTGTAATTAGGGATATCTGCATTTGCACCCATTGCCATCATGGTCATAATATATGCAAAATGCTTTGGGAACTTGGAGTAGAAACACTGATGATCTCTTTTACTCTGAACAGAAGTGCAAGATTTCTACCCCCTTGCATGAAATAGAAAATGATGTTTTTACTATATTAACTTATTTTTGCCCTGACTGTCTCATTAGCTCATTATTAGACTGCTGGAAGGCATGAAAGAATTAGGTTTTTAGAGGCCATTTCTCCTTGTCTGAGCTGCCGTCCTTTTCCCTTCCTCTGTCTCACAGCAGGCTTTGTATTAAATATTCTTAATAGAGCTCTTTCATCATAAGCTGCGTTAAAACTAAACTGGAGAGTTTGGGCGTTCTTACAGGAGATATTACAGTTTAGTGCTTGCAGTCTGTTTCGTGCTGCAGGTTCAGGTTATTTGTGTGTCATTCTTCTCATTCTGGGGTTTTCAAGCACACTCGTTCAATGACCTGGCTTGGCCTGAACTGCTCTGTGAAATGAATGCCAAGGTTGTGCCATTCGGTACGGCACGAGGCAGCTGTCCTGGCATTGCTGCTTGCATCCCCTAGCTGCTGCCGGTCTTTGATTCTCTCCGAAGTACAGCGACCCAGGCTGAGGAACCATCCTGGGAGGAGATACTTGTCAGGACTTGCTGTCCCTCCAGCCAGTGCAAGACTTGTTTTACTCTAAGCAAAGCATGTGCTTGGGGCTATTGCCACTGATGGCACGTGCCTGCTTTCTCTGGGAAGCTTTTCTTTTTGTGGATTCCCAATGGGAAAGGGAAAGCAACATGCAGAATCTGAACTGCCTGCTGCTTAGTGCAGGCTGGGGAACTTCTTCCCGATATCCTTGTAGTAAGCCTGGGAACGTGCGTTTGACTCAAGCATGGCATCAGAGAAACATCTAGTCTTGACCCGGAGAACGTAAGAAGCTCTGTGGTTTGCACGATCACCCTCTGCTCCTCCTTCAGTCTGTGCCTGTTGCTCATTCAAATTTGTGATTTTTTTAGTGGAGGAAGAGGGACCGAGGTGAAGCTGGGCTTACAATATGTGGGGAGGAATTTGGGGTGCTGTGGTAGTTGCAGAGCGCAAGGGAACTGTTGGGCTTTGTGGGCTGGAAGGCTTGATCCCCCCAGTGTTTGAATGAGGTCAAGGTAGCTCAGAAGGAGTGGCTGGGCCGAGCTTGGTGGGGAGCTCATTTGGTGCTGGTTGTACTCTCTTGCTGTAAAAACCCAGGCTTAAGGTGGTGCGTCTCCGTCTCCAACAGGTTTGGAAAAGGTCTGGTGCATGGTTCTACAAAGGGCTGCCCAAGTACATCACGCCTTTGAAGAGCAGCAGCAAATCCAGTGAGCTGCTCTCGCAGCCTTGGCAAAGCGAGCCAGCCGTGCCGGAGGCAGAGAGCGTCGGGACCAGCCGATCCTTCACCTGGGCCAGGGGAAAAGGTTGGTTGTCTGCTCCTTGCCCAGGAAACAGGCGGGGAGAGGGGCAGAAGGACCTGTTGCTAGCAGGATTCAGCTAATAAGGGAGGTTCTCTGGTAGAGGTAAGGGATAGCCAACAGATGTGCTGCGTTTCCCATGTGGGCAGTGGTGGTTTTTGTTGGCTATGGTATGTTTTTCAGGTTTCACTGTTATTTAAGTGCTGATTGGTGGCCCAGCCTAGCCCCAGTCCTGCTGGACTCCCCGTCCTTCAGTTCACCCTTGCTTTCCACCATTCCTTGCAGCCCCCACTGTTTTGCTGGGACTGCCAAGGGAAGCAGACACCTGAAGTAGACTGCAGCCCAAAGAGCTCCTCTTGCTGAACTATGTGGGATGGTGCCACTGATGGACATCATTGTGCAGCCAAGGCTGACAAAAGGCTGCTCTGATTCCCTCCCTCCTTGGGGCTGCTTGCTCCTTGCTTCAGCTGCTCCACAGAGCACCATTGGGCAGATACCTCAAGTCGCTTTGAGCTGGCTTAGAAATTACACCCCCAGCATTTCCCTGGGGTCTTCCTGGGGCCTGGAGCAAGTGGGCAGACATAGCCTTCTACAGTCAGTGCGCAGGAGCGAGCTGATGCTGGCTGTGTCCTTTTGTGTCAGACCCCCCCCAAGCAGATGAGACCAGCAAAGGGTGAAGCTTCTTCCCCAGACCTTGGGGAGGGGGCTGAGGTTTGCAGCATGGAGAGCTCAGAGCTGAGTTGTTCTTTAAATGTGTCTTGGAGAAGGTGTTGATTAACTTGGCCCTGTGCAGGGCTGGGGCCAGAGCACTGACAAGTCTGAAGATTTATTAGCTTCAGCACTTACGTCCCTGTTCTTTGAGGTAGACCTTGATTGAAGTAGACCATTGTATCACATGTGGCATCGTGGATCTCTGCTGCATCAGATCCCATTCACAGTGCTGTCTTGTAGGGCTTTTTTCCCCCTCTGTCTTCCACCTGCACACCCTGTCATTGCTCATATGTCCACTCCAGTGCTGTGCCTAGAGCCCAGCTGGGGGGAAGCAGCAGCTCGGCATTGAGGAGCTGAGCACTCAGGGTCAATGGCACAGCAGCAGATGGATGCTGCAGAATTAAAGCTGCTGCCAGTCTGCTTTGATTTCTCTTCATTTCTTTCTGGTGTGGATTAGCAGAAATGTGTGGCCTCCCTCCCCTTCTGTCTTTCGCTATTAGATCCCCTCAATTGGAGAAGACATCTTCAGCGTACCAGCAGCATACACTCTTCCACATCAAGATAAATCTTATCAGTAGTGCAGGGGGAAATAACCTTTTAATAAAGAGGACTCAGGAGAGTCGGGTTTACAAACCTTCTCTTCAGGCCCCAGCTAGGAAAGCACTCCCAGCCCTACTGTAACTTTTGTAATTAAAGACAAATTAGATCAACGATAGATGGTTGTGCTTCCCTCCAGGAGATGCTTTGAAGGAGTTGTCTTAGCAAATGAACTGATTGATGAGGTATTTTCTGTTCACATGATACAGAAAACATTACGAGTCAAAGATGTTAAGCCCAGACCTGGCCTGCTTTTTAGTTCAGCTTTTTAGTTGAGCTTTGTTTTGGGGGAAGGCCTCTCCCTAAATACTGGCAGGAACAGCAAAGGAGCAGGTGGAGGACAGCAAAGAGGCCTTTGGTAAGCTTTGATGTGGGTGGTGAGCTGCCTTTCTCCCCATGCTCTTGATTTTTGGCTGGCTGCTGTTTTATGGGTTGGATAATACTAATTTATGGTTTTATTTTCTGGTGCTTTCTTTCCTTGTTGCCCTTCTCTGTTAGGCTGCCTGTCCTCTGGACAGCTTTCAATGGGCACTGCGGGCTGTAATTCAGCTCTGCAGCTGGGAGCTTGTACATCTCCCCCCTCCGTTTAACCCTCTTTCACCTGCCAGTGCTGGGACTTCTGCTGTTTGTCATCTGAAACCTCTGCAATGTGCAGGGCAGGTGCCTTCCCCCATGGAGATGATGTAGCTGTGATATTGCCAGCGTGAATCTGCTACTGGGCCTGGACTGAGCTTTGCGAGGCCGTGGCTGACAAGGCAGCCTGCCTTACCTCTGCCTGGCTGATAGCATTTGTCAGCTGACACCTCGTACACCGTCATCTGAGCACGTCCTTTCAGCACTGACTAAAGCCCTGTTGCTTGTTTGGCAGGATGTTCTCGAGAATCAGCTCTGGCATTTAACGTGCCTGACTCTGATGGGCTGCTCTCGGTGGGGTTTCCGTTATCTTGGCCAGCCATGTCTAACCCCACCGCTCGCCTCCTGAGGTGCTGAAGGAGATGTCTCTCAGCTATTAAGGGATTCAAGTCAGGTGGGACCAGCACAGGCGCAGCCACGTCCCAGCACAGCCCCTGGAGAGCCTGGGAGAGAGGAGCCGTGGTTGTCCGTTCGACATCCTCCATGACAGGAGCTGCCTTTCAGCAGGGATGGGGCAAACCTCAAGTGTCCCTTTTCCCCCCAAAGGAGGGGATCAGTGCCAGGCCCTGGGCACCGGCTGCTCTGGCTGTGCCTGCTGCAGGAGGGTGGGGACGCAGCGGGACCGAGGGACTGCAGGAACGCGCTTCTTGGAAGAAAAGCCAAACGCACCAGGAATAAGTTTTATTTTTATACACCCATTATTTCTCTTGCGCTCGCTGACACTGGGATTTGCCATTGCCTTTAGTTTTTCTGTAATAAACAAGCAGTTGCCATGGGAACCCTGCTATTAGTTAAGGCACAAATGTATTGTCATGGGGAGAATAGCAGTAATATTTCTTGTTCTGGGGAGCAGCTCTGCTCCATGTGGTAGAATGTGGGTGGGTTTCTGCACTGGGTCAGGCGGGATGGGACCATCAGGGGGTGAGGAGAATAAACAGCAGGGCTTTCCTTCCTCTGAACTCCGAGTTCTGCAGAAAAAAAAAGTGAAGCAACTGGGTGGAAAAAAGAAGTGTGATCCCTGAGGTATTGCACTGTTTGGCATGAGGACTGCCTGCTGCTCTGCTTGGTCTCCGGTGTTTTCTCCCATTGCAATGTGCTCCAGTCCTGTTGCCAAGCAATGCGATGTGCTGGACTTGGCGCTGTCAGAGGCACAGGAGCAGTGGCTGGGCACAGGGATGCAGCGGGTTCATCTGGTGTCTGTGTGTTGGAGGCCAAATCCCCGAGTGATAGAGCAGAGAGGAGCATGCTGGGGCAGGTCAAGCGCTTTGCAGGCCACCAAGGAGTCATCCAACTTCTCTACAAGTTTGGGTAACACTGAAGCTGCACGTGTGCTGCTTCTGAGGGGGAGAGCAGATGGGTCTGGTCCCCTCCTCCTGCTGGGAGATGTCCCTGCAACTGGGGGCAGCGCTGGGCGTGATCTAGCATGGGAGCTGCACTCAGTGAGACACTTGGGTTGTAATAAAACTCCTCATCTCTGACCCTCCCACCTGCAGTGACCGGGAGCTGTCGGCCTCCGCACTCCCTGGAGGTCATGTTTGCAAAGGCTGATGATACGAGTGCTGCAGGGGAGCTGCGTGCTCAAGGGCTCGTGCTCAGCCTGCTCATCCAGTGCATCTTGGCTGCGCTGGGCATGTGCGGCTGTTCAGAGCTGTTGCTGCAGGGTGCCCATGCGTGCCCATGTGTTTTTTCTGTATTTTTGGCAGCTGCAAGAAGTGCCAAGCTTTGTGCGTGCAGGGACTGAGCTCTGCCCTGCGATAGGCAGCGGGAGGGAGCCTGGCTGGCTCTTCCCATCGCAGGCGTGCCCATGCCAAATGCATGCATTTAGTCTTAGAGCTCAACCCCAGCCAACTGCTCCTTTCCCCTTGGCCTTGGCGCAGCCTCCCACATCCTCTGCTGCTGGGGTTAAGTGCAGCCCAGCAACCCTCCACCGTTCCCTGCAGTTCTTCGTGCTGCGAGGCTCCGGTACCTCTGGCTCGGAGGTTGAACCACATGTCAGAGGGATTGCGGGCTCCAGCAGCAGCTGCGGGGGTTCAGGCCCTCGATGAGTGACCCATTCCCTGTGGGAATACTGCTTTTCTTCCAAGTTCTATCTCGGCATATTTTTTTTTTGAGCTTTTTTTCAGTCAGATGGAGACGGATAGATCTGTTATGTTCTCTGAAAGTACAGCAGTCCAACGACCCTTATTGATGTATCAGCAACTGCTGGAACAACAGATTTATGACTTCTGGGCTCTGGAAAGTGCCAGCAGAAGGTCTGGGAGCTTTGGGAGAAAAACTACCTGAAACGGAAATATTGGTGCAGTGGGTAAAATACACTCTTATTGGCAGCAGAGGAAATGAGAGCAGACAGGGCTGCTCCTGCGGTGTGAGTGCCTTCGTGTCATTCATATTTTCCTCCTCTTGTGCTGGTCCTCTCCGAACTGCTGAATGGCAGAAGGGAAGGCAGCTAAAGTCACCTCCACTGATTCACTGGGGCCTTCTCCAAATAAATTCTGACTTCCAGCATTTTTAAAGGTTTCATGGAGGAAGGAGCTCTTCTAAAGTGGTGGATTTTAAGAATCCAGGAGGCCAAAAAAGGATGATGCCCAAGTGGGACAGGAGTGCATTTGCTGAGGGAATTGGGCAATGGGATGGTCAGAATGATTCTCACAGCTGAGATTTGGATTTTGTAGCAAAGACCCTGGTATGTATGGGTTATTATTAACAGTATTTATATATAGTCCCCCACATCTCCCAGGGAGCTTTGGGCAAGTAGTGAAGCTGTCTTTAAGACAGCAAAGCCCAAAGCCAAACCTTTGCTTTGAGAACTCTTAGCCAGAAATGCAGCCCCCTGCTTGTAATGGGCCTTCGCTCTCTGCCTGGCTCAGCTCTGCAGACCCTTTCCCCAGAGGTGAGAAGTCCCATTTCTGATGGTGCCGGCAGACCGAGAGAGGAAGGGCCAGCCCCGGGCAGGCTGCGGGCACAGGAGGAGCTGGTGCCCGGGGGAAGGCTGTGCGGGCAGCGAGGAGGGGGCCTGGCAGCCTGCCCTCTGCACAGCGCTTCCCAGCAGCACGTCGTGCATGGGGAGCTGCCCGCCAGGCCAACTTCAATAACAATTTGCAATAACACTGGCAGCCAGCTTTAATATCCTCAGAGATGTTAACTCCAGGAAAGTGCTATTTTAGGTATTAATTTTTTTTTTTTAATAAAATATTTTGTGTAGTACAGATCGCTGTCTGAATACAGCAGCATCTGCAGAGGTCCTTGGCAGAAATGTTTGACAGCTTGTGCTCGCCTGTGCAAGGGGATAGATACCCATCCTCCTGCCCTGGGCAGCGTTAAAGGGTTTGTAGCTCTGCAAACCGTGTGTAGTGAATTTTAGCGCCGATGAAGAGAGATGAACTGACAGTTCTCTTTGCTACCCCATGATTGTCACCTTGTACCACCGCCCCCATGTTGCTCCTGCGCCCGGCAGCACCGTGAGGCTAGGCACTACCAGTAACAGTGGGGGGGCAAAGGGGTTTGTTCAGCAGCAGAACGAGGAACTCATTTCTCATACAGATGTGAGCTTATAAGTACATACTGTTGAATATAAAGAAATAGTTGGGGCTTCCTTTTTCTACAGTAGAGGCTGTAGGTTGCAGTGTTGCCTGCTCTGTGTCCCACGTGAGCCAATACTGTACTTTCCACCAGTAATTGTGACCCACTGTTTGAAATGGCTTCTGAGCTGCCAGGAGAGCTGGTATCTGCCTTGGTCAGATGGAGAAATGCTGTAGGTGCAATCCCTCAAACAAAAGACAGCTGTTTTCCCGTTACCTTCATCCTTCAGCCCCATCATCCCTGTTCTGAGATCATTACAAAAACCCAGGAGATGGAAAAACACCTTTCTCATTTTACCCAGAGCAGCTGGCAGTCGAGTTATCTTTTACCCTGGTGTAAGCAGGAGAGGTACTTGCATAATTGCATGGAAAATTGGAAACAACCTGCCAATTTGGGAAGTGTCTGGCAAAATAAGGCTCCTTCAGCTCTTGTGGAAACTATGGAAAGCAGCAGAATTAAGGCCAGGATTCAGGGGGGGTGGGGAAAAAGAAAAAGAAAAAGTGGCCTTGAAATGGGGGAACAGTCTCCTTGAGGAAGAGGAGCGACCCTTGCCTTTTAAGCCTTGGGGGCATAGGAGTAATATAGTTCTGGGCAGTGTCTGATAGGGATGAGTGTCTGCTGAACGGATGATGAGCTAATAAGGCTGGTTCTTTGTGTAATTGCTGCAGGGTGTTTTATTTGATGTGCTCAGTATTTATCTGGTGCTTTCCTCACAGATCTTGGAGCCTCCACAGAGGCCCTGCTGCACTTGAAATGTGACTTGGAGGAAGCCAGCCCCTCTCCCTGCATTACTCAAATGTGGACGCTCTTACGGTGGAGCCGGGACCCTTCCACCTGCAGCTGAGCAGGAACCACCCTTGCACCCAGCTCAGCCCTTAGCATGTTGCTCCCGCGTGGGAGACGGGAAACGGCAGGAGGAGGGCGCTTGCTGGCTTGCCAGCATGAGGGTCAGTGGGAGCAGAGCCCAGCTCCCAGGCCAGCCACGCCGTGGGGCTCTTGGCTTCGTGGCAGGGAGCTTTGGGCAGCAAAGTGCGGCACAGGAGCGGTGTGGTCTCCATGGTGGCAGTCAGGTTTAGGAGAGAAGCACTGGTGGCGTGTGCATCTGCTTCAGGTGCTGGCACCACTGGAGTGTGTGCGGCAGAGTTATAAATCATCTGTAAAAAGTAAAAGCACATCATGTTTGAGAGGAAGAGTGAACAGTTGTGGGGGAACTGCAGGTAGGGCTCCTTTTGGAGAGGGAGAATGTGATCAGCGAGTCAGCATTTGTTCATGTTTTATTTGGATCCATCTGGCACCCTCTTTGGTAAGTGTTATGAACATTGTGAATAACTGTCTCTCTCCTCTCCTTCCCCCGATCTTTTCTGCAGTGGTTTCTAGCGGCAGTGAGAGCGACTCGGAGTTTAGTTCCTCCAGCCTGGATGACAAGCCTTTACCTGTGGGGTCAAAAGGCTCACAAGGCAGAAAGCACCGAGCAGGACTGGGTGAGGAGTTGCTGTTCCTTGTGGCTGGAGGGTGGGAAGCGTGAAGTGCTTGGAACGTTTGGCTCTTGGTACTGTGGGTTTTGGCTCAGCCGCTTGCCTGCCCTACGCGGGTGCAGCCCACTGGCTTTAGCTGTGCCAGGTGAGGATCTGGTCCTTTCTCACTGGAATAGTATCGATGGGTCAAACTGGTGGTGGGTCATTTCACTGCCTGTCATTTCAGGGTCTGCCCTTGCAGCTGGGAGCTGCTCCTGGCTGCATGTCTCCTTCCAGCTCCTCCCTCCTGACTTCATAGCACTGGCATCGCTGGTGCCATTTTAGGAATGAAGAATGAGAACCGGGTTTTGACCCTGTTCCTGAGGGTGCCTGGCTGGGAGCGGGGAGGCTGCTGCTCTCTCAGGACCTGGCCCAGCATCTGCACCCACTTTTCCCTCCCACAGCAGCATCTCTCTGTTGTGTCCCTGCAGCACCCATTGGGGAACCCAGCCAGGCCACGGGCAGGGCGCTGGGGAGCACCCACTCCCCTGCCCTCTCAGGGAGCAGCAGCAGCCTGGGCAGCGAGCAAGGGGCTGCCCTCAGTGCCACAGAGAGCTGCCAGAGCAACCAGCCGGCAGATGGGCGCAACAGTGATGTTGGCAGCAGAGTGTCTGGTAAGCTGAACCTCCTCTCTGGGCAGATCCATGCTTTTGGGGCTGACTTCACTCAAAGCACAGCTTTCTCAGAGGCACACCTGGCAAAGCTGCGGCCCAGGATCACCTTTCCCTGCTGCTTTTCTCATGGCAGATGCTGTCACAGCGTTACAGCTCACTCCTTCCCTCTTCCCTGCATGCAGAATCTATTCTGCAACATGAGTAATCGTCTGGGGTGGGAGCTGCCTACACCCACCTCCAGGAGCAGCCGTAGCCTCGGTCTGTCCCCCTGCAAAGGCCTGGAGCTCCTATCTGCCCTGCAGAGACAGCAGAAGAGATTGAGCTTTTACTGAGGCAAAGCAGAAGTCCAGCAGCTTTATGAGACTGAATAAAAATTTTCCTAATGTTAGATGGCTCTTAAAGCCAAGCGTGGCTCTTCCCAGAACTCTGCAGTGCAAAAAAAAGACACTTTTTCCCCCTCAACAACCTTGGAACAATTAAGTGTGAGAGCAGAGGCTGCTATCACATCTGATCTGGAGCAGCTGAAAAAGATGCAAATGTGTTCTCTCTGCAGCTCCTGCTAATCTATTCAATAACCCCTTAAGTTATCGTTTAGCGCTGCTCCCTCCAGAGCGTTCCTGCCGCCCTGTGAACTGCCACTCCTTTTGTTCCTGAGCCTATTTTGTGCTGTGCATGTTGAGGCGTAAATTGGATTAGAGAGAGCAGGTTTATCCTTTAGTGCAACATGGAGTCATAGTCCCCCTCCTCATGCTTCCCGCTAGAAATAGCCAGCATAAAATCGTTTCTCTGCTCTTCCCTCCCTTCCTAAGTTTCAGGGATTTGCAGTTTTCTTTAATTTTAGTTTTCACAAAGCAAATCAGATGAGTGATACTTCTGCTCTGTCCGTCCTCTCTCTGGATTATAGTGCTGCCCTAGACTCGGCGGTTTATTTTAAGCCCCTGTTGGCTGTGGCATTAGAGATGGCTGATTCCCGTTGTGCATTGGCTTTGATGCCTGCCGGAGCGAAGCAGCAGGTTGTTCTGTGGGCTTGAAGCGGGTGGTGGTGGATAGTGGGTGTGACCCCTTGGGTGCTTTTTCTGCTGGTGCTACAGGGCCATGCTGAAGTCTGGACACACCTGGACGATGTGTTTGTATAGTGCTAAGCACTTCGGAGCTTTCCTGCCAGCTGTTCGAACTAACTGCTGCCTGGCCATGACAATGCAAACAATATCTCAGAGGCAGAAAATGCCTTTTTCCTGCTAAAAAACTCATATGCAAAGCTTGGCACAAGGGGTCAATGCTTTCCAGTGAGATCTCTCCTTGCTAGGCAGGGGAGAGCTAAAAATGACAGGCAGCATGGACATATATTTAAAAAAATGAAAACTATAGTAATCTCATGAGCCCAGTTAAAATAGTCCCTGAGATGTAGAGAGGATCCTGCTAAGGAAAAGGTTAAGCCAGGTTGGCCGACTAGAGAATATCTGTAAAAACCTTTATTATGTCTGGGGTCATTTATTTCCCAGTTTTCCTGCAGAAGGGGCTGCTTTGTTCAAACATAGTGCTTGCGGCAGCGAGTGCCTTGGTAGGAGGGTTCTGTGGCCCCCAGAGCCAGGGGAGGGAGGCAGGGAGACAGCAGTGAGTATTTTCTGCTTGCATGTTCTGGAAGGGGGGGGGGGG